>NC_056733.1:1142897754-1143226060 GCF_019279795.1 Protopterus annectens | reverse complement strand
AACTGTTTAAAGGGCTGGATACCAGTTAAATAAAAAACCCTGTTAGGTGCCAGCTAATTTGGAGGCAACGATCAGCTGATATTTATTTAATTCAACATTTGTGAAATAATCTGATTACATTCATTGTTCCTATTTCTATATCAATGAGTAACAGGTGAAGATTTTTTGAGTCTAGACGGATTTGTGATACGTGGCTTATAAGTACATATTGGCTGCTTGACGCATTTTCAGTTGAAAATCTAGTTACCATCCACATGCAGGTTTCTGAAAATGGTTGTTTTTTAAGGCAACTCACAATATGCTCATGTAGATCTGACACCCCCTAATGCCACTTCCATAACTTACTGTTTCCCCAGAGTCTTAAACAGAGAAAGCTGGTTTACAGAAAAAAATTGGATGATCACTTTTCTCCAAAACTGTTAAGTCTATAGTCCTGCAAATACTGGTACACGAATTAACTAAGTAACCATGGCAGTCTAGACTGACAGCTAAAATGAATGAAATATGAATGACATAACTCACAGAGTGAAAGGCAGGTTCCCCGTACTTTGGATGTTGCTGCATGAATTGCATCTAATCTAATATGAATTGTATAGTCAGTCAGTTATGTCTTCTTTCTAGGTATATAAGGTTTTTGGCTATTGAATTTTGTAGCCGATGTAAATGTTTAAACATGCTGTATTTACAAGTATGTTAGATATAAAGCATTGCTCATGTCACTGTGTGGTAGATATAATAAATAATAGTGTTTCTTTAAAAGTAAACAAAACGTATTTCTAAGTACACTCTCTTGTTCCTTTAAGAGCAGTCAGGTAATGCTAATAATTAGCTAGAATAGAAATGCCTTATAATGGGTCTTTATGCGACCAATTAGGTGATTTATTCTTGTATAAAAGGAGGACTTTCTTCAAACAGACCAACAAGCCAAAGAAACAGTAATTGACCAACAAGGAAATTGCCACAGGAAAACCGAAGAACCAGGAACTTCACTCACAAAAATTTGATAAAATCCAGTAAAATAAACTCAGTAAAGGTTAAGCACTTTTTGTCCAGTCAAATGACCGGACTTCTTCTGACAAATTCACTTATTCACAGACAGGTTTATGTAAGTGGCACTCCCCCCTCCCATGTGATTAATTACCAATAAGTACCTCTTAGTTAACTCCAATAGTGGAGTAAAAATTGATTCAAAACTAAGAAGGAAATTATTAAATTACAAATTTTAAAACCACGTGGTATATGTGCACATATATTTATACACAACCATAAATTATACAAGTAGATTATTAAGTAAATTAATAAAATATAATATAAAACTCACAAACTTGTTGTGGTTTCCATATGACATTAAAATTACAACACATACATCTTATAAGTCTTAATACTGATACAGGACGTATAGAGACATATAAAAAACTTTTTTCACCTAGATAAGCTTCTCAGCTTCAGGGTACATGTAATAGATATAATCTCATTCAAGCCCGGCTGTCTGCACAAATCCAACCGTAACTGCCACAGTAGTTCTTGCCTTTCCAATAATAACTGGAAAGGCCCCCCTCTAATGTCAGGTACAACCTGTTCAATAATTCTAAAGTGGAATACATGTGTTGGGTTACTAACACAGTGTCTTGCCAAAGCATTTTCAATTTTTCCTTTACTAATACTATAGCTATGTTCATATACTCTTTCCCTAAGTTTTCTGTCGGTTTTCCTGACATAAAATGCTGGGCAACTTGACATTGGGCAAGGTAAACCACAGATTTCGAATTACAGAATCTACTTGTATAACTTATGGTTGTGTATAAATCTATGTGCACATATACCACGTGGTTTTAAAATTTGTAATTTAATAATTTCATTGTTAGTTTTGAATCAATTTTTGCTCCACTATTAGAGTTAACTAAGAGGTACTTATTAATCACATGGGAGGGGGGAGTGTCGTTGCTTATATAAACCTGTGTGTGAATAAGTGAATTTATCTGAAGAAGTCAAGTCATTTGACTGGATGGAAAGTGCTTAACCTTTACTGAGTTTATTTTACTGGATTTTATCAAATTTTTTTGAGTGAAGTTCCTGGTTCTTCGGATTTCTGTGGCAATTTCCTTGTTGGTCGTTTACTGTTTCTTTGGTTTGTTGGTCTGTTTGAAGAAAGTCCTCCTTTTATACAAGAATACATAACCTCATTGGTCTCATAAAGACCCATTATAGGGAATTTATATTCTAGCTAATTATTAGCGTTACCTGACTGCTCTTATAGGAACAAGAGAGTGTACTTAGAAATAATACAGATATAGCTATAACTCCTGGGTGGGTGTGGGAGCTGTCTGTAGAAAGTAACTGTCCCTTTTGTTTTCTCAGTTTAAACAGTCACTGTCTGACTTTGCAGACTAGTGAGCTTTTGCTGATTTAATGTACCTTGTGTGAAGCAATTTAGAATATTTTAATGCGTGGCTACTGCTTGCATGGCACAGCTGAAATACAATACATGACCACCATTTTTATCACAGTAATATGAAGTGCACACAGAAGTAGCTATAGCTGCTGGATTACATTGATTTGTGTGAAAGAAAATAACTTGGGATAATATTTGGCTTTGCCTGGCTAGTATGCATTTGGATGAAGTAATATGGATACTTAATTGGAAATCTGAGAAATGCATAGACAACGTAGTTATAAATGCTGATGCTGTCTGTGGAGGAACATAAGTAGTTGCCTGCTGTTTCTTGTTCATTATTCTGGCTTTGCTGGACAAATGTGATTTGTATGAAGCAAGTTGGAAAACTTTAATATGCAATGACTGGTTGTAAACACCTAAATTGTACACAAAAGCTACTATAACCGCTTTTGTAGAGTAGAGTTTGTTTGTATGAAAGCAACCAACCTTCTTGTCATTTGGTTAGTTTAAACAGTCATCTTTCAAAATAATAACTACTACTCCCTCTACCCCTTCATCTCAGGGATCTCTCCCACCCTCTGTTTTTACTTCCTCACTATTCTATTACTTACCCCTCCTCTTTCCTTCTCCTTCCTGATTATATTTCTCAGTTTACTGTAGGTTTCTAGAAATATCTAATCCAATCTAATCTATTCTAATCTATTTACATAGTTGTCTTTAAATACCCTTATCTATTTCTCTTGATGTTTGATTTTGCTAAATAAGTTATGTCTGTGTTCTACTTCCAAGAACGATGAGTACACTATTGTATAACTGTTTATTCTGTCTATAGTAAGTTTGATTTTTTGTATAATATTTTCCTGACACAGTATAATTTTTTTACTGCTCTTTATTGTATCATATGTAATAGTTACTATGTCTATGTGGAGCTTTTCTCCCCGGGCCTCTGCTGAAAATGGAAATATATCCAGTCAGACTAGCCCGGTTAACAAATGTAAAATAAAATAAATAAATAAATAAATAAATAAATAAATAAATAAATAAATAAGGCATAAATGGTATCAAAAAACAACCAGACCTTCAGGGCTTCTAAGGTCCTAAAAGGCCCCATACTTCTAAGACTATATAACTGGATTTTGACACAGGCTTTGTAGTGGACTCTTCCCTAAACTCCACCTAGTCTAAAACCAGCCCTATTCAGAGGTGTGCTCAGAAGGTCACTGTAGCTTGTGAAGGGCTAGGGGGGATGTCATTATTTCTTTAGGTTTCCTCCAAACCCTCAGAAGTGTGTATAGATCACTGCAGTTTGTGGTGGGCTGTGAACAGTATGGTAATTATTTCAGTAACTTCCCTCACAAACGTCAGATGTGTAGACAGACGTCTAGTACAGCATCTATAGGAGCAGTCTAGTGTCTAGGTAAAACAAGCAGGAAACATTGCTGTGATCATTATATGTTTCACTTTATTCACAGTCAAACATCAAATGTATATACAGGGGCTATCGGTTGGGGGAGGGTAATGAGACATAGTGTTTATATATGTCTGGCAGCAGCAGATTGAAATATATTATATGCATTAAATATGTTCTGTTTTGGTTTTTAGTTTCATTGCAGTCTAACACCACAGTGTTTCACAGATGATGACTTTCTTTTTGCCTTTTGGTGGTAGGGGTGAAGAGGTATGCTGTATTTATTTATGACAGCAGCAACTTAAAATAAATGACTGTAGCTATTTGTGCCTACACTTCCATCCCAGTCTAACACCAGAGAGGTGAATTTCATCTTCTTTTTTTTTTTTTGGGGCAAGTATTCTTGAAAGATATGATTTATGTATCCCTGTGAGCATTTTTCTTCTTGTTTATTGAGAAATGCAACTTTTTCAACTTTAGGCATTAAGCCTTGGATACATATCTTCCTTGAATAAATAAACTGAATTTCTTGAGTATCTACAGCTCACATAGCAGTCCCCAGACCCTCATCTTAATGCAGTTGTTCCCTACAGTTATAGCAGTGTGGCCTAGGCCAGTTGGATATGTTGAAAGAACATACGAAAAGGCTGAGCTGAGTAAAGACTGAATTTCTCTTCTTAATCATGATTTTTGTTCAGACAATCACAAGGCGAAGAAGGTTGTTTAGAAAAATAAATAAATAAACAAACTCTAAATGCATGTCAAAGCATATAGAACATCCAGACATCTGGAGGCCTAGCAGCAGTCAGACTCCACTTCTTATTTCACTGAATTACCCTACGTTTATCACAGTGCAGTCAGGTCAGTTAAAGTTTGCTGAAAGGATGCAGGAAAAAGGAGAGTTAAACGGTAAGACTGACTTTCTTTCCTCAGTTGTGATTATTGTTCTGGCCATCGTTGGATGAAAAGGTTGTTTAAAAAAATACCCTCTAAAACGCACCTCACACCCTCTATGGCTCTTTACCTCTTCACCTAAAGTGCCAGTTCACCAAAGGCCAGCCCTGACTAGTGTTTAGCATTTAAGCATGAAAAGAAAACCGATGCTAAAATTGTGCTTCACGGATTAACTTACTGCCTGATCACACATAATTATCCACATTTCTACCGCGCCATTTGGAGCTTTTATTTGAATTCATTATATTTATATAAATTCGTTGGAATCTTTACCCTGGAATATTACAGCATTTCAACTTACAAGTGTGATGTCAGTCAGCAGCTATAAGAAGAGAAAGAAGGCAAACGAGGCGAGACGGTAGATCAGTGAGAAGAAGGTACGGGACTGATCGAGTAGTTCTACGTAGCTAGATAACTAGATATCCGTAGAGCTATGAAACAGTAAAACATAATATTCTGTCCTACCTCTTTAATCTAGATATCCGTAGAGCTATGAAACAGTAAAACATAATATTCTGTCCTACCTCTTTAATCTAGATATCCGTAGAGCTATGAAACAGTAAAACATAATATTCTGTCCTACCTCTTTAATCTAGATATCCGTAGAGCTATGAAATAGTAAAACATAATATTCTGTCCTACCTCTTTAATCTAGATATCCGTAGAGCTATGAAACAGTAAAACATAATATTCTGTCCTACCTCTTTAATCTAGATATCCGTAGAGCTATGAAACAGTAAAACATAATATTCTGTCCTACCTCTTTAATCTAGATATCCGTAGAGCTATGAAATAGTAAAACATAATATTCTGTCCTACCTCTTTAATCTAGATATCCGTAGAGCTATGAAACAGTAAAACATAATATTCTGTCCTACCTCTTTAATCTAGATATCCGTAGAGCTATGAAACAGTAAAACATAATATTCTGTCCTACCTCTTTAATCTAGATATCCATGAGAGCTATGAAACAGTAAAACATAATATTCTGTCCTACCTCTTTAATCTAGATATCCATAGAGCTATGAAACAGTAAAACATAATATTCTGTCCTACCTCTTTAATCTAGATATCCAGAGAGCTATGAAACAGTAAAACATAATATTCTGTCCTACCTCTTTAATCTAGATATCCGTAGAGCTATGAAACAGTAAAACATAATATTCTGTCCTACCTCTTTAATCTAGATATCCGTAGAGCTATGAAACAGTAAAACATAATATTCTGTCCTACCTCTTTAATCTAGATATCCATAGAGCTATGAAACAGTAAAACATAATATTCTGTCCTACCTCTTTAATCTAGATATCCGTAGAGCTATGAAACAGTAAAACATAATATTCTGTCCTACCTCTTTAATCTAGATATCCGTAGAGCTATGAAACAGTAAAACATAATATTCTGTCCTACCTCTTTAATCTAGATATCCGTAGAGCTATGAAACAGTAAAACATAATATTCTGTCCTACCTCTTTAATCTAGATATCCATAGAGCTATGAAACAGTAAAACATAATATTCTGTCCTACCTCTTTAATCTAGATATCCGTAGAGCTATGAAACAGTAAAACATAATATTCTGTCCTACCTCTTTAATCTAGATATCCAGTAGAGCTATGAAACAGTAAAACATAATATTCTGTCCTACCTCTTTAATCTAGATATCCGTAGAGCTATGAAACAGTAAAACATAATATTCTGTCCTACCTCTTTAATCTAGATATCCATAGAGCTATGAAACAGTAAAACATAATATTCTGTCCTACCTCTTTAATCTAGATATCCGTAGAGCTATGAAACAGTAAAACATAATATTCTGTCCTACCTCTTTAATCTAGATATCCGTAGAGCTATGAAACAGTAAAACATAATATTCTGTCCTACCTCTTTAATCTAGATATCCGTAGAGCTATGAAACAGTAAAACATAATATTCTGTCCTACCTCTTTAATCTAGATATCCATAGAGCTATGAAACAGTAAAACATAATATTCTGTCCTACCTCTTTAATCTAGATATCCGTAGAGCTATGAAACAGTAAAACATAATATTCTGTCCTACCTCTTTAATCTAGATATCCATAGAGCTATGAAATAGTAAAACATAATATTCTGTCCTACCTCTTTAATCTAGATATCCGTAGAGCTATGAAACAGTAAAACATAATATTCTGTCCTACCTCTTTAATCTAGATATCCGTAGAGCTATGAAATAGTAAAACATAATATTCTGTCCTACCTCTTTAATCTAGATATCCATAGAGCTATGAAACAGTAAAACATAATATTCTGTCCTACCTCTTTAATCTAGATATCCATAGAGCTATGAAATAGTAAAACATAATATTCTGTCCTACCTCTTTAATCTAGATATCCATAGAGCTATGAAACAGTAAAACATAATATTCTGTCCTACCTCTTTAATCTAGATATCCGTAGAGCTATGAAATAGTAAAACATAATATTCTGTCCTACCTCTTTAATCTAGATATCCGTAGAGCTATGAAACAGTAAAACATAATATTCTGTCCTACCTCTTTAATCTAGATATCCATAGAGCTATGAAACAGTAAAACATAATATTCTGTCCTACCTCTTTAATCTAGATATCCATAGAGCTATGAAACAGTAAAACATAATATTCTGTCCTACCTCTTTAATCTAGATATCCGTAGAGCTATGAAACAGTAAAACATAATATTCTGTCCTACCTCTTTAATCTAGATATCCATAGAGCTATGAAACAGTAAAACATAATATTCTGTCCTACCTCTTTAATCTAGATATCCATAGAGCTATGAAACAGTAAAACATAATATTCTGTCCTACCTCTTTAATCTAGATATCCGTGAGAGCTATGAAACAGTAAAACATAATATTCTGTCCTACCTCTTTAATCTAGATATCCAGAGCTATGAAACAGTAAAACATAATATTCTGTCCTACCTCTTTAATCTAGATATCCGTAGAGCTATGAAACAGTAAAACATAATATTCTGTCCTACCTCTTTAATCTAGATATCCAGAGAGCTATGAAACAGTAAAACATAATATTCTGTCCTACCTCTTTAATCTAGATATCCATAGAGCTATGAAACAGTAAAACATAATATTCTGTCCTACCTCTTTAATCTAGATATCCATAGAGCTATGAAACAGTAAAACATAATATTCTGTCCTACCTCTTTAATCTAGATATCCATAGAGCTATGAAACAGTAAAACATAATATTCTGTCCTACCTCTTTAATCTAGATATCCGTAGAGCTATGAAATAGTAAAACATAATATTCTGTCCTACCTCTTTAATCTAGATATCCAGAGAGCTATGAAACAGTAAAACATAATATTCTGTCCTACCTCTTTAATCTAGATATCCAAGTAGAGCTATGAAACAGTAAAACATAATATTCTGTCCTACCTCTTTAATCTAGATATCCATAGAGCTATGAAACAGTAAAACATAATATTCTGTCCTACCTCTTTAATCTAGATATCCATAGAGCTATGAAACAGTAAAACATAATATTCTGTCCTACCTCTTTAATCTAGATATCCGTAGAGCTATGAAACAGTAAAACATAATATTCTGTCCTACCTCTTTAATCTAGATATCCGTAGAGCTATGAAATAGTAAAACATAATATTCTGTCCTACCTCTTTAATCTAGATATCCGTAGAGCTATGAAACAGTAAAACATAATATTCTGTCCTACCTCTTTAATCTAGATATCCATAGAGCTATGAAACAGTAAAACATAATATTCTGTCCTACCTCTTTAATCTAGATATCCAGAGCTATGAAATAGTAAAACATAATATTCTGTCCTACCTCTTTAATCTAGATATCCGTAGAGCTATGAAATAGTAAAACATAATATTCTGTCCTACCTCTTTAATCTAGATATCCGTAGAGCTATGAAATAGTAAAACATAATATTCTGTCCTACCTCTTTAATCTAGATATCCGTAGAGCTATGAAATAGTAAAACATAATATTCTGTCCTACCTCTTCAATGCAGACACACTTTTTTAGGTTCATAGGTTCATAGGTTCATACTAGGCTATCTGCCCGAGGGCATTTACACAAGCCTAGCCTATAGTTTCATATTACTACACCTTTATTATGGGAACTATACCATTATTTTTTTGTGCCTGTTGCCTTTCTTTAGTAAGGTATGATTTCAACCTTTTCTTAAAAGTGGAAAAGATTTCCCAAGGCATCACTATCTTCATATAGATCATTCCATTATGCAGACGCCAATTTGCTGAATGTTTCTTTTTTGTCTTTTTTCTTTGTTTTCGAAATGGCCAGTGAACGTTGGGGAGAGGGTCTGCTGAGCCGTAAACTGTTTGTGTGTATTGGGAAGAAGACTCTAGCTGGAATAGGTAACCATTTTTCCTTTTTCATTGAAAGACTGTTTTTTGGAAGTAGTAAGGGGAAGAATGACTCTCTGTCTTTAGTATTTTAGATATCTTGTGGCCTGCAAGAGGGGTTATTGTGGTTAAAATATATATTTTTCTAGGGATAAAACATTGATGACAGTAGACTGACTTGCTAAAGATATAAGTAAATGGGAATTACTGCAGGCTACCTTAAATTGCTGTGAAGGTATTAAAGCTTTTGGCAATATTTGATTGTGAAACAGCATCTTATTTAGCAGAACCCCACAGTACAATTGTTATTTTGTAAATGTAAGGTTCTTGTGGGAGTCAAAAATTCTGGGAGATGAGACTTGTCCTAATCTTTTTGACGTACCAAAGACTATAATAGTGGATTTAGTATATAAAATGTCAGTTTATCTGAAGCAATCCATTAATGAAAATGCATTTTGTAAGACTTATTTTATTAGAGTCGTGCTTTGAGATGTTGATAACACAAAATCATTTGCATACATGATGATTTTTGATTTGGCAAGTCTCAAGAGAGGCTATTTATGTATAATGAAAAAGGTACTGTGACTAGGACAGATTCCTAGGGAACACATGCTGTGATGGTAAAAGATTCTAAGGCGATATTATCCCCAACTATAGTAAACTATCTGTTGTATAGGCAGTTGCTAAACCATGCCATTACCATTTCTGAGAAGCCAAATCTGTTAACTTTTGTAATAAGTCACAGCCGATTGTTTCAAGTTCCCTTATTTCTTCTTCTCCTTCTTCTTCTTTCGGCTGTTCCCATTAGGGGTCGCCACAGCAGATCATCTGTTTCCATTTCTTCCTGTCCTCTGCATCTTGCTCTGTCACACCAACCGCCTACATGTCCTCTCTCACCACATCCATAAACCTTATTTTAGGCCTTCCTCTTTTCCTCTTACTTGGCACTTCCACCCTTGGCATCCTTTTCCCAAAATACCCAACATCCCACCTCAGCACATGTCCAAACCAATGCAATCTTGCCTCTCTGACTTTGTCTCCAAACCGTCCAACCTGAGCTGACCCTCTATATACTTATTTCTAATCCTGTCCATCCTTGTCACACCCACTGCAAATCTTAACATCTTTAACTCTGCCATGTCCAGCTCTGACTCCTGCCTTTTTGTAAATGCCACCGTCTCCAACCCATATAACATACCTGGTCTCACTACCCTCTTGTAGACCTTTCCTTTCACTCTTACTGGTACCCATCTATCACAAATCACTCCTGACACTCTTCTCCACCCACTCCATCATGCCTGTACTCTCTTCTTCACCTCTCTTGCACACTCACTATTACACTGAACTGTTGATCCCAAGTATTTAAACTCATCCAACCTCAGCACCTCTACTCCCTGCATCCTCACCATTCCTCTATCCTCCCTCTTACTCACACACATATATTCTGTCTTAGTCCTGCTGACTTTCATTTCTCTTCTCTCTAGAGCATATCTCATCCTCTCCAGGGTCTCCTCCACCTGTTCCCTACTCTCACTACAGATCACAATGTCATCTGCAAACATCATAGTCCACGGAGACTCCTGTCTGATCTCGTCTGTCAACCTGTCCATCACCATTGCAAATAAGAAAGGGCTCAGAGCTGATCCTTGATGTAATCCCACCTCCACCTTAAATGTATCCATCACTCCCACTGCAGACCTCACCGTCATCACACTACCCTCGTACATATCCTGTACCACTCTTACATACTTCTCTGACACTCCCAACTTCCTCATACAATACCACAACTCCTCTCTGGGCACCCTGTCATATGCTTTCTCTAAATCCACAAAGACACAATGCAACTCCTTCTGACCTTCTCTGTACTTCTCCATCAACACTCTCAGAGCAAACATCACATCTTTAGTGCTCTTTCCTGGCATGAAACCATACTGCTGATCACTAATCAACACCTCCTTTCTTAACCTAGCTTCCACTACTCATTCCCATAACTTCATGCTGTGACTGATCAGTTTAATCCCTCTGTAGTTACTACAGCTCTGCACATCAGCCTTATTCTTAAAAATCGGTACCAAAACACTTTTTCTCCATTCCTCAGGCATCCTCTCACTTTCCAAGATTTCATTAAACAATCTAGTTAAAAACTCCACTGCCATTTCACCTAAATACCTCCATGCTTCCACAGGTATGTCATCTGGACCAACAGCCTTTCTGTTCTTCATCCTCTTCATAGCTATCCTTACTTCCTCCTTGCTAATCCACTGCACTTCATGATTCACTATCCGCACATCATCCAACCTTCTCTCCCTCTCATTCTCTTCATTCATCAACCCTCAAAGTACTCTTTCCATCTGCTCAACACACTCTCCTCACTTGTGAGTATGTTTCCCTCATTATCCTTTATCATCCTTACCTGCTGAACATCTTTACTAGCTCGGTCCCTCTGTCTAGCCAATCAGTACAGGTCCTTTTCTCCCTCCTTAGTGTCCAACCTTTTATACAACTCTTCATACGCCTTATCCTTAACCTTCACCACCTCTCTTTGCCATGCACCTCATCTCCTTATACTCTTGTCTACTTTCTTCATCTCTTTGACAATCCCACTTCTTCTTCACCAACCTCTTTCTCTGTATACTCTCCTGTACTTCTTCATTCCACCACCAGGTCTCCTTGTCCTCCTTCCTCTTTCCAGATGTAACACCAAGCACCCTTCGAGCCATCTCTCTTACTAGCTCTGCTGTAGTTACCCAGCTATTTGGTAACTCTTCACTGCCACCCAGTGCCTGTCTTAACTCTTCCCTGAACATCACCTCACAATTACCCTTTTCCAATTTCCACCATTTGATCCTTGGTGCTGCTCTCACACTCATCCTCCTCTTCTTGATCACCAATGTCATCCTACAAACCACCATCCTATGCTGTGTAACTACACTTTCCCCTGTCACCACTTTACAGTTTCCAATCTCCTTCAGACTGGCCCTTCTACATAAGATATAATCCACCTGTGTGCATCTTCCTTCACTCTTGTATGTCACCCTATGCTCCTCCCTCTTGTTAAAATATGTATTCATCACAGCCATGTCCATCCTTTTCACAAAATCCACTACCATCTGACCTTCTGCATTCCTTTGTTTAACACCATATCTACCCATCACTTCCTCATCCCCTCTGTTCCCTTCACCAACATGCCCATTGAAATCTGCTCCAATTACCAGTCTCTCACCCTTGAGTACAGTCATCACCACTTCATCCAACTCACTCCAAAATTTTCCTTTCTCATCCATTGCACACCCAACTTGTGGAGCATATGCACTAACAACATTCATCATTACACCATCAATTTCCAGCTTCATAAATATCACTCTATCTGACACTCTTTTCACCTCCAAAACATTCTTAGCATACTGTTCCTTCAGGATAGTACCTACGCCATTTCTCCTCTCATCCATACCATGATAAAACAATTTGAAACCGCCTCCGATACACCTAGCCTTGCTCCCCTTCCATCTGGTCTCTTGCACACACAATATACCAGCTTTTCTTTGGTCCATCATGTCAGCTAGCTCTCTCCCTATACCAGTCATACTGTCAACATTCATAGTTCCGACCCTGACTATCACAGTCCTAGCGTTTACCTGTCTTCAGGCATGCCTTCCCCCTCTTCTCCTCCTTTGGCCAACAGTAGCCCAATTTCCGCCAGCACCCTGTTGGCCAACAGTACTGGTGGCAGTCGTTGTTAACCGGGGCCTCGACCAATCCAGTATGTATTTCTGTACTGTTGTCTGCATGTATGATTTGGCAAAATTTTACGCCGGATGCCCTTCCTGATGCAACCCTCCACATTTATCCAGGCTTGGGACCAGCAAAAAGAAATGCACTGGCTTGTGCATCCCCAGTGGCTGGATTGTTCAAGTTCCCTTACTAGGTCAAGAAAAATTACACCTGTTAGTAGACCTTTATCTATGTTTGCCTAAATGTTGGAGGTGTGTGTAAAGATTACTGTTTGTATCCTAAACTTGGGTAAAACTCATGTTGTCTATCAGAAAGTAAGCTAATTTTTGAATGTGTTTGAGTAGTTGTATGTAAATGCATTTTGAATTTTTGCTAATGGACCATTGTTTACAGATGGTCCAAAGTCTGAGGTATTCTTTGGCACTGGGATCTTAGGTAGAAATTTGATCAGAGCATATTTAAAATTTGGAGGCACTATCTTTGTTGTGTGAGAAAAGTAAAAAATTTCTGCAAGCTGTTAGCCAATGAGAAGCATCAGACCATATATGCACTGGACCTAAGCATCAATATCATATTTAAATAAAAATTCAGTTAATAGAAATGTCAACCTACTCACTTGAAAGGCTTCTTTTTTAACAGGAAAATGTTGTAATCTGTCTCAAGCAATGTCTGGCTTCATTCTGTACCAGTTACAGATAGTCACAAGTCATTTTACCTCCATAACCTCCGCAATCTCTGAAGTCCAAACACATAAAATATTGTGTATGTAGGGAGGTGTTGTCCCCTTTATTTATATATACTAACTTTCAGTCACATAAAAACTAAAATGTTACAGTCATCTGAACTACAGCAAAATTCAGCCAAATAAAACAAATTGATTAGCCTTGCACATATGTAGCATAATCTACCAAATGACAAGATAACCAGTTGCATGGTACATACATATGCATTAATGTCATGGGGAGGTAGACAGTCAGTCTATTTATACACACAATACTCTGTAGTCTATGCACTACCCTTTGTACTTGAATTGTTATCCCAGTAGATTAGTGACAAGTCAGGATGGCGCAGTGGTGCAGCAGTAGTGTTGTCACCTCACAGCAAGAGGGTCTCAGGTTTGATTCTTGGCTGGGGTGCCTTCTGTGTGGAGTCTGCATGTCCTGCCTGCATTCGTGTGGGTTTCCTCCAGGTGCTCCGGTTTCCTCCCATGTTCAAAAACATGCATCTGGAGTGTTTCTTCCTGGGCCTCCACTGCAATTGGCTTTGCTCCAAGTCAGACTTTCCCGGTTAACAAATGTTAAATAAAATAAAATTTTTGCTCCTAAAATAAAATACATCCAGTCCTTCCAGGGCTAAGTTTGTCATGGACATGTAAACATGACAGACTAGGACCACATGATGCATCAAGTCTGTCCATTATTTATTAGACAAGTTGTAGGTCCGACTTCCAGATAAACTTCTGTGCTTCTAATGAAATCCACATTTGAGTGGTCTCATAGTTCTCCCTTGCATTCCAGAATTCATTCATCTATTCTGTTCACTTTACTACTGTTTCACAAAGGCTGTTCCACTCATGCTCCACCTTATGAACTGAATATACCCAAACTGCAGTCTCCTTTCCTCATCTGTTTTTTTTTTGTTTGTTTGTTTTTGAAAGAGCACTACCAACTTGGACTGTACACACTCTCTTGAGGTACTTAAAAGTTTTCTGCCATGTTCTCTCCTATGCCTTCTTTCTTTGTAATACAACTGTGTTCCAATGAAAACAGGTTATATCCTGTCACTAGAAATTTTCCTAAGTTTAAAAAAGTTATTTATTACTTTACTGTACATGTTTCCAGTTGCTCTTTTTAACTAGGTTACAATGAAACTGTGGCTATTTAGGGCTTCTTCACAGTTTTCCCTGTTAATTGTGTTGACTGTGGCTACCTATAAGCTAATGTCACCTCTGCAGAAGCATCTACTCCACAATCAACAAGATCACACTGACTGTCTCCCCAGTACGTTATAAACATGATTACACTGACTGTCATACATAATACAGATATGAGTACCCTGACTGTCCCCATACAGGTTACAAATATGATTGCTCTGATGGTCCCCATTCATGTTACAAACATGATTACTCTGATGGTCCCCATACATGTTATAAACATGATTATACTGGCTGTCATACATATTACAGACATGATTAACCTGACTGTCCCCCTACATGTTACAAACATTATTACACTGACTGTCCACCCAGTACATGTTATAAACATGATTGCACTGACTGCCCCAGTACATGTCATATATATGATTACACTATCATACATATTACAGACATGATTACCCTGATTGTCCCCATACATGTTACAAACAAGAGCACACTGACTGACCCTCAAGTATGTTATAAACATGATTAAACTGACTGTCATACCTATTACAGACATGATTAACCTGACTGCCCCATATATGTTTATAATCAAGATCACACTGAATGTCCCCCAGTACATATTATAAACATGATTACACTGACTATCATACATATTACAAGCATGAGTATCCTGACTGTTCCCATACAAGTTAAAAACAAGATTACACTGACTATCGCCCAGTGCATTATTAACATGATTATACTGACTATTATACATATTACAGACATGATTACCCTGACTGCCCCATATATGTTTATAAACAAGATCACACTGACTGTCCCATTTTACATGTTACAAACAAGATTATACTGACTGTCATACATATCACAGACATGATTACCCTGACTACCCCGATACATGTTACAAACAAGATTACACTGACTGTCATACATATCACAGACATGATTACCCTGACTACCCCGATACATGTTACAAACAAGATTACACTGACTGTCCCCCAGTACATGTAAGATCACACTGACTGTCCCTCCAGTACATATTATAAACATGATTACACTGACTATCATACATATTACAGACATAAGTACCCTGACTGTCCCCTTACAAGTTAAAAACAAGATTACATTGACTATCTCCCAGTACATGTTATTAATATGATTATACTGACTATTATACATATTACAGACATGATTATCCTGACTGCCCCATATATGTTTACAAACAAGATCACACTGACTGTCCCCGCTGTACATGTTATAAACATGATTACACTGATTGTCATAAGTACCACAGACATGATTACCCTGATGACCCCGATACATGTTACAGACATTATTATACTGTCCCCCCCAGTACATGTTATAAACATGATTACACTGACTGTCATACACATTACAGACATGATTACCCTGACTACCCAGATACATGTTACAACCAATATTACACTGACTGTCCCCCACTACATGTCATAAACAAGATCACACTGACTGTCCCCCCAGTACATATTATAAACATGATTACACTATCATAGATATTACAGACATGAGTACCCTGACTGTCCCCATACAAGGTAAAAACAAGATTACACTGACTGTCTCCCAGTACATTATTATTATGATTATACTAACTATCATACATATTACAGACATGAGTACCCTGTCAACATACAAGTTAAAAACAAGATCACACTGACTATCTCCCAGTACATGTTATTGACATGATTATACTGACTATTATACATATTACAGACAATTACCCTGACTGTCCCCATACATGTTATAAACATGATTACCCTGACTGTCCCCATACATGTTACAAACAAGATTACACTGACTGTCCCCATACACATTATAAACATGATAACCCTGACTGTCCCCATACATGTTATAAACATGATTACCCTGACTGTCCCCATACATGTTACAAACAAGATTACACTGACTGTCCCCTTACCTGTTACAAACATGATTACACTGGCTGTCCCCATGCACGTTATAAACACAATTATGCTGACTGTCCCTATATACTTTATAAACATGATTATGCTGACTGTCCCCATACACGTTATAAACATGATAACCCTGACTGTCCCCATATACATCAAAACATGATAACACTGATTGTCCCCATACACTTTATAAACATGATTACCCTGACTGTCCCCATACATGTTATAAACATGATTACCCTGACTGTCCCCATGCATATTATAAACATGATTACCCTGACGGTCCACATATAATTTATAAACATGATTACACTGACTGTCCCCATACACTTTATAAACATGATTACCCTGACTGTCCCCATACATGTTATAAACATGACTACACTGACTGTCCCCATACACCTTATAAACATGATTACCCTGAGATTCATAGATTAGTACTAGGCTGTTTGCCCTTATGGGTCATTTTAAGCTTAGCCAATTTCCCCATGTGAGAATCAAACCCTACCCCTTGTGTCTGGTGCGGTAAACACCTTAAGCATTATGCCAATCTCCCCATACACATTATAAACATGATCTCAGTGACTACACTTTATAAACTGACTGTCCCCATACTTTGGTGATTCATTGTGTGTGGTTTCATTGTCATCTATTCATAATGAATATGTGCAGTGTTGGTAATTTGTGGTTCCAACATACCATTTCAACTACACTATACAGGGTATGTCACAATTCAGTTCAGGTAAAGGATCCAAATTCAATTCAAGTACGCAACTCATAGCTGAATTCTTCTTCTTTACCAAGGCAGACATTTCTTTCTGCATGAGTCCACAGTCTTCAATTTGGGTCCATTTCCTTCCCACTTGTGAGATCATTTATCTTCACAAAACTTCTCTTCTCTGAGAGAAAGAGCCATATCTCTACATCTGTCTTTTGGCCTCTATATCTTCCTGTCTTTCTCTCTCTGTCTCCCTGCATTTTATAAGAAGGGAGTTGTGGCATCATCCATTCACAACAGGTGTTGATCCTTCTCCCCGACTGCCTTAAAACTACAGTTCCACATACCCCACAGAAGTTTCTATGGGGAACTATAAAACAACATATTTAGATTAGTAATGCAGTCATTAAAATGGGAATACTATAGTACATTACTCTACTAAATGAGAAGTGCCAGGTTTCACTTGTTTGAAGTCTGTTTAAAACTAAAATGTACAACAGATTCCTGATGGGTATAGCTTATCAATTAAATTATATCTGGTCCTAGAAAAGATTTTGCAGAGTAATTTGATATGCTACACTACACTACACTTGATCTTAGTCAAAAGGCTGAGAAGCAATATAATATAGTGCATAAAAAACAAAGGACACTAATCTGCTGTATGTTAATATGTATATATAGATTCACTACTAAATCCCGAAACCGCATGATACCGACACTGAAAATACTGACGCCCAGAAGAACAAAACTACAGAATACTGAAAACACCAAAACAACAAAATAAAACCCTGAAGCCAGCAATAACAACACCCCCCACACCCCCTGTAACTTAAATATACTTACTTCGAGATCATACTACAGTTGGGAGAATGGCAAACTTACCTTTACGCACTATACGTCAATCTCCATTATTCGACGTCGGGATTCATTCTTCTGGGCGTCGGTATTGTGCGGTTTTGGGCTCTCCTAGTGTTCCTATATATATATATATATATATATATATATATATATATATATATATATATATACACATACATACATTCATAGAATAAAACCTCCAAAGCTAGCTGTTTTCTTTAAACTGCATGAATGAGCTGGTACTCGCAGAAGCAGGAATCAAAGTCCATGGTGTACAGATGCTCTCTTGTAGAGTCACTCCCCTCTAGATTCTTTCCCATGAAGATGTCCAGGTCTTTCCAGAACAATCCACAGGGATTCCTTCTTACTGCAGAATAATATCCAGAGATGATACTCCTGGCAAACATTTCCTGTCTATGAGAGGCCACTTTCTCTGTGTTGGTAGATCTACAGCCTCATGTTTTATACACTATTTAATTACTTAATTAGTTCTATTATCTGAACCATAGACGTATCTTTTCTGCCTAATACAAAATTATATGTACCCTCTTAAATAAGCAGTTCTGTTTATAACTATTTGCATCTTTTTTTCAAAGCAACAGTTCTATTTACAATTGTTTGCATCACTTTTATGCACTATTCTTGTGAAAACTACCACATTTTGGAGTTGAGCAAGTGTTTGCTGACATTAAGTATTTGGGCATTCGAAATGAGTGATGCGACACAGAACTTATTTTATTAGTGATGACATGCCAGCCTCTTTTAAGGTACTGCAGTGACAGCTGAGGAAACAAATGGTATGAAATTGCCAGCACTGTTCTTTATTAGTTTAGTAGATTTGCTGAATGCATTAGTCTTAATACTGATAATGTCAATTCACTGAATGGGATGTTCGCTAAGTTCACTGTGATAAATTGATATTCATCAGTCTGAGTATTAAAAGACATCGATAGATAGATAGGTAAGCAGGCAGACAAATTAATATGTAGATAAATAGATATACAGATGGGTAGACAGACAGCTATGTAGATCAACAACTTTTATGCAGAGTTCCAAAGATTTTGTATTATTTCCAGTGACACAGAATAACTGCTGAAAATACAACAGAGAGGGGAAATAGGAAATTATGTCCACTTAGATAATCCAGCATAAGTGTGCTGGACTTGAAAATTAATATATTCATTAAGCTACTGTTTATAGTCAATGTGTTCTTTCATACTTCTTGCAAGCAAGTCAACATTTGCAGCTGGTTACAAATGCCTTGCTTTCTCTTTCCATTTACATCATTGTGATGTTGTGAAAAAAACATTGCAGTAGCAGCAGTCTGGCACAGTTTGAAGCTATTTAAGCAGTGTGTGCCAACGGGCAGCCTGCCATTGCCAGAATTTGTAGTCCTTATTCTTTTTGCATTTGTTAATTCACAAAAGCATACTAGACAAATGTCTGTATCGAGTGACCCAAGAGGTTTGTGTGTGTAAGTGACTTGATCAGAACAATCTACTATACAAACTGATATATGTGTCATTGTCGTTAATGTTAACATTTCTGTTGGAGTGGCTTGCCTGCTGTTATATACTATAAAGACTTTTTGCCATCCTTTATTCATTGATTCATTCATTTTCTGACATACGCTTTATCCTACTCGGGGTTTTTGAGTAGCTGAATGGCAGAGATTTAGTCCTGGACGCAATACCAGTCTATCACAGGCTGATCATATATCTATATTACTGCATATATAAAATATTCACACATAGGCAGTATAAAGTTCTTAGCAGTGTTTAAATTTTAAAACAAACACCACAATCAGCAGAAAAAAAATGCATTTAAGTTACACTAACTATGGTTTAAAAGAATATAGAAAAGATATTTAGCAAAGTTTGTGTGAGTTCATAAAATAAAACACTTGTTAGAACAAACTATAAAAAAACTAAACAGCAATGTTTTTAAGACTGGGGTAAGCTTCCTGCACCCACCTTCTTACTGTCATATCTCTAAAATACTAATTTTGCAATCAAACTATAGTGGCGTAAAGAAAACTTCTTCACCGTAACATTCTACATTCATGCAGTGAGTAACAGAAATGATAGCCTGATCCTGCACAAAGCTAAAGCAATGTTTTTGCATGGAGCAAGCCCATATCTACCTTTCTATGCCCCCAGATCTGTAAATGTATTAATACCGCTTTCCTCTAAAAAGAGAAAGCCAATCTGGTGGTCCCCTGCCATAAACAAACTCTACAACAGAAGGAGGAAACTGATATGGAATAAGGTGAAGTCCCACGACTGGAAAAACTCCCTTATTAGCTTCAACAAAAAGTTGAGATCCCTCATCAAATCCTCTAAAGCTAGCTATGAAAACAGAATTGGAGCAAATACTAAAGACAACCACAAGGCCTTCTATAGTTATGTAAAGAATCTTCACGGCAATACCCAGATTTGCTCTGAGCTACTGCACAATGCTACCTCCTATACCGAGCCAACAGATATTGCCAATATACTGGCTGACAGATTCAGTGCCAACTTTACCACCCCCCCCAAAGGCCAATCACAATGCCAGTAGATTGACAAGCACTCAGTATTACTTCTGCACAGGTTAAAATAACACTGTCCAAGGCCAGGAATACAGCTTCTGTGGGACCTGACAATATCCCTGGCTGTATTCTACATGAACTACAGAGTGAACTGGCACCTCATGTGTGTGCCCTGTTCAATCACAGCCTCACCTCAGGCTTTGTCCCTACCGAATGGTGCACTGCTACAGTCATCCCTCTCCACAAAGGAGGAGCAACTCCAGACCCTGGGAACTATCGACCCATTAGCCTGACAAGTCTGACATACAAAGCTATGGAATGCATCATCATGGACCTAATAAATACGGATATAGGGAAACTCCAAACTCTGGATCCCACACAGTTTGGTTCTGTGAAGGATAGATCATGCCTACTCAACTTGGTCAACTTCCTTGAGTCAGTCACCAGAGCTGTGGATGAAGGCAAGGTGGTTCATACAGCCTACCTTGAACTGGCCAAGGCCTTTGATACCATTCCCCACTCAGGAATCATAGAAAAACTCACTAAGCTAGGCATCAACCCCTATATCACTAGATGGGTTGAAAACTGGATCACAGATAGAACTCACGATGGTCCTGGGTCCTCTCCTGTTTGGTATCTATTTCTCAGCAGTCCAGGCCAACATGAGAGGACTCTGACTGACAAAGCTCACAAACAATTGCAAGTTGGGAGCCATTACTAATTCCCAAGTTATGTTGACATCCTATAGAAAGGCCTCAATGAGACCAACAAGTGGTGTCAAAACCATGGCCTTAAGCTCAATGCCAAAAAATGTGTCGTCATCCCCTTTGGGAAAAACCCAATTCCCATGAATTACCACATCGATGGTAGTCCACTGAACACAGAAAGTGTTATAAGAGATCTGGGAACACAGGTTGACAGCAACCTCTCTTTTGACCACCACATTGCCACTGTGGTGAGAAAGTCCTTCTATGTGGTACATCTCATTACTAAGGGTTTTGCTTCCAGGAAGAAACAGGTAATTTCTCCCTCTACTCTTCCTTCATTAGGCCAATCATCGAGTACAATGCCCCATTTGGCATGTACCACACTAGCCACCTGCAACAACTGGAGAGGCCACAAAAGTACCTCACAAAGAGGATCCTAGGCCTTAAACACTTGTCCTATATGGACAGACACAAAAAACTCCAACTATTCTCTGTCTCATATCGCCTACTTAGAGGCAATCTCTGCTCGACTTACAAAGCCATGTCTGACCCAGCTCTGTTAGAAATGTTACATCTAAAGAAATCCCAATCCCTCCACACCGCACACTCCAGAGACCTCAACAACATTGCCACAATCAACAGAACTTGCTGGAAGGAGAGGTTTATAACCCAGAGACTGCCCATGCTATGGAATAGACTTCCTATACATGTCAAACAGAGTACCTCACTGGCTTTCTTCAAGAGAAATCTTGATGAGTGGATGGGAAATAGAAAATTCACCCTGGGGATCTCTCCAGTGGCTCTACTCGACAGAGGCACTGGGACATAAGGTCAGGTGGCACGATGCCAGGGTAATGCTATGGGCTAGGCTTGTAAAGGCTCCAGGGCCATTAGCCTAATACACACCTATGAACTAAGATTCTACAACAGTCAGATAAGGAGAAACTTCCTTATACCACACTACAAAATATTTTGCTAAAATGTATGAAACCCATATAACATTTATACCTCTAAGTGCCCTGTTTACTCATATAACAGAAATCATTTATCCAGAGTGACTCCGTATCCTTCTGTTTCCACAAGCATATGCTGGTGCTTCCCACTGTCGAATATCCCTTACTGTACTCAAATTATAATGCTCATGTCTTCCACTCCAGAGTCCCATTAGCCTATGCTCCACTCCATTATCTTTGTGTCTTCTTTCCTGGGATATTCAGTTCATATACTGATGCTAGGACAACTGTTTATTTACAAAGTTTTTTTCTTATATACCCAAGTAATTCCAGTTCATGAACCAGTTCAATTATCTCTAAAAGAGTTAGTCTGCTGTCAGATTTCCACTTTTATTTTGCCTCTCTTTTTCAACTGTTTCTAATAATCCCCCAAAAGATTTTCCTTTCTTACCCATTCCTTAGTTGTCATATGGCCCAGCAAGTAGAATTCAGTAGTTAATTCATTTTCTTTAAGTACTGCTTCCATTAACTGCTGCCAGTCTTTGTTATATTCATAGGTTAGTACTAGGCTAACTGCTCTTGCGAGCCATTTTAAGCCTAGCCAATTATCCCTTGTGAGATTCAAACCCTGCACCTTGTGTTTGTAAGGCAAACACCTTAACCATTAGGCCACCCTCCCAACTCCCAATATTAACTCAGCTATTCACATTCCCAAAACATGTCTCCATGTACCCAAGCTAATTGATATGCTCACTATATCAACATCTTGATTAGTATGCCTGCCCGCTATTCTTAAGAACTAGTTTCCCTCCCATTCTTTTATGTTTTACCTATAAACAAACTTTGTTGCCATTCATACCCAGCTGATGCATATATGTACTTTCTCTGAGGTCATTACCTCATGTAACCCAAGTGAGGCTTTTCTACAGCCCTATAGTAGTCCTACTTGGGATTAGGGTTATACCTAACTCCCTGAGTTTGTCAGCAATGCCTGAGAGGGGTATTGTGTCAAATGCCTTGGCCAGGTCAAGGTAGGCCGTGCAAACCATTTTTTCTCTCTTCTATTTGTTTTGTGTCCCTCTCAAAGAAGTAGGCATGACCTGCCCTTGACAAAACCAGATTGTGATAGGTCCAGTATCTGGAGGTTTCCTATGTCATTATCGATCATTTCCATGATAATTCTTTACTTGGCTTTGCATATGAAAGTAGTGAGATGTAGGAGTCTTTATTTTCCAGGGTCTGTAGCTGGCCCACCTTTGTGCAGAGGGATGATTGTTGCTATTCTCCATTCATGAGGCACAAAGCCTGTTTAGTGGCTACAGTTAAATAGCAATTCCAGGGGGTATGACAGGTCATGTTTCATGCTATTAGAAGGCATCCTGGGATATTGTCTGGGCTCACTGATACAGTGTTCTTGCCCTCAGACAGAGCACCTGTTCCCTAGTGATAGCAGAGGGAGTTATATTTGATGGTATTTCCAGAGGGAAGGTTGAGGGGGAAAGTTGGAGCTAAATTTGTCGGCTAGTAGATTTGCTATATTTTCTGACTCAGTATAGATAGCTCCATTAACAACTAGCTCTGCACACAATTGTTTATTGCCTTTGAGGTTGCGGACATAGCTAAAGAATGCTTTATGTTTATCCTTGGCCTGGGAGGCCAAATGTACCCCAGCTTTGGCTTTGCTAGACATTATTTGTTCTCTGAGTTGTTTGTTTAGTTTGGTGAAAGTGCTTTTATGCTGCTGAGTGCTGCACCTCCTAATTTTTGCCATGATTTTCTTCCTTCTGTTATACAGCATATTGATGTTGTAATTCCACCAGGATGACTTGTTTTTTTGAGTTAGTTCTGTACTTTTTCCTGGTGGGTACAGCTACCTCTGTGCAGCTATTAGCATGCTTGTGTGAGGTTTCTCTGGACAATTCCATTTAGGCAGTAGTATTTTCAGGGTTTATTGGGACTTGAAATTTTGCCAGGTTATCACTTAATATTAGGAAGCTAGCCTTAGAGTATTCTCTGAATATTTCAGTATTGACTGGGTTCCATTTTTAATTCAAAAGAGACCATTTTGTGGTCTGACCTTACAAGAGAAGACATTACACTAAGGGGTGTAAAGCACTCTCCCATATTAGTGAGGACCAGATCCAGTATGGTTGTACCCTTGGTTGGTGTATTGATAATCTGGTTCAGGGAGTTTGTGTTTAAAAATCCCGTAATCTCTGTGCCTGTAAATTTTGTGTTGTATATAATTCCCAGTTAATAGTGGGGTAAAGTCGCCCATTAATATGGTATTGAGTTGGATGTTGAGTGTTTCCAACAAGTTTAAATACATGCTATGGGTTTCCTGGGTTATAGCTTGCAAAGAATTGTTGTGGGATTCTGTCTATGGTGATTTGAATGTGGAGAAGTTCAAGTGCATTGACCTGTTTGACCAGCTTTGAGGCACTTTTATTTCTGACGTAAATCGAGACACCTCCACCTTTAGTCCTTGTCTGTGTAGTAGCTGGTCTAAATGTGTGGAAGACATTATAGCCTTGCAGTGCTGGTATACTGTCCTTGGCTTTAAACCATGTCTCAGTGACTGCACAGACGTCGGCATTCTCTAGGCTGGGGATAGCTTGTAGGGAGTGGAGTTTTTTTGTTTAAACTCCCAGGATTGAGCAGTAAAACCCTTAGATTTTTTTGGTTTTGATTTGCTATGTCAGAAATACTTTCAGTTTGACATGGCCTAAAAAAGGCACTATGAGGCAGGACAGTGTTTTAGCTAATATTCGAAAGCCTAGAGGGGAGAGGTGCAGACCATCCCTGGCAAAGCAGCATGGTCTGTTGACCATCTCCTCCCATGCTGACAAATATTGCACCACTTTAGAATGATGTAATTCTACATCTTCTGCATACAGGAGCATTGTTGATCTGTCCCCTCTTAGCTATTTGCTAATGTAGTCCCTCACCAGTATGAACAGCAGGTCCCACTGGGTACCACTTTGTGAGTCCAGTTTGTTCATACTTTTGTCATTCAGTCCTTGTACATAGCCTGCACTAATTCTACCAATGTTTCTGGGAATTTGAACCATTGCAGAACTGACCAAATCAGTTTTCTTGTGACTATCATATGCTTTCTCTAAGTCTAGGAATGCCCAGTTGGACTCTTTTATAATCTATAGCTTCTTCTCAACTAACATTCTCACTGCAAACATCAGGTCAGTCATACTACATCCTGATCTGATTCCAAGCAGATTAACTATCATCCAATATATTCTATACAAATGTACATTAGTCCTGTAAAGTCAGGTTAAAAAAAATGGTGATAAGCTGGTTTCATTCACAGTCATCCTCCCACTCATCCATACTGAATTGCTATAAAACCACAATTTTTATGAGCCACAAACCAAAAGGATAATGCAAACCATTTGACATTCTGGGATATCAAGGAAAGTTTCAACTTAGGAGGGATTTAGGGAATAGTTCTAAACAGAGAACATATCAACCTGGCTGTCATGTTTCTTTAACCTACAGCAATAATATTGGTGTTGTCTGTGATGCTATTTCAAGGAATTGGCCTATTCTTTTATCAGACTGTAAGGTGAGGGTAGTTGAGGGTGGCAAGCCTCATTTTATATTTAGGAATAATTTGTCCCTTAAGAGACAAGTATGTTATAACTCATTTAAGAGAGATAGGCCTTTGTCTGACAGAATGGGTACTTTCCCATGTAAGTCTTGCAAAGTTTGTAGTTATATGTCTTGTATTAATGTTTTTATACATCCCAAGACACTTAAGGAGTTTACCTTTAATTTTTACTGAGATTGCAAGTCCAGTAATCTTGTCTACCTGGCTAAATGTATGCATTGTGAGGCATTCTATGTGGGTAAAACCAACAAGTACTCGAAAGATTGTGTATTACAGCACCTGGGTGATATTAGAAGGATGAACCCAATTCATTAGTCAGAATGAGGGGCACTCTTTTACCTTTATAGTTTTAGAAGTGATTAAATGTAATATCAGAGGTAGTGATGTTATTAATAAGACTGAAGTCATAGAAATGAAATGGATAGGATGCTTGCAAACACATAGACCCCCAGGGCTTAATGCTAATGTTCCTTTAAAACAGGCTTTAAAAGCCTAGTCATTGCATCATTGAGTTCTCAGTATCTGATTGGCTGTATGTATTTTAAATATCTCTGTTTGCTGTCTGTTTTTATGGATCTGATAGATCCCATTGTCTGTTGAAAGTGCTTATCCAATTTTTATCAGTTTGTTTTTTATTTGAGTCTATTACATTTATGGTTTTAGCTGTGGTGGTCAGACTGTTTTCTTGTTTTTTGTTTTTCCTTACAAACATCTACTATTTATTTTATTACTATGTAATCTATTTACAAATAAATTATAGTACTACCTTCAAACTATGACATGTAACCTATTCAAAAAACAAGCAAGATTTATTTAAAATTAAGCCAGATATTTACATTACTAAGTACACCCATCTTGTCATATATATTCCATTATATCATACAATGGTAAAGCCATTCAGTAAAGTATTTAGCTCTTTGTTCTCTTATATTCATCACTTACAGCTGGTTGTCATGTAGCTCATCTTTACCATTCACTGTTATTAGCATTTATTTATTGAATGCACCCTTAACTTAAAAAGGTATAAGTAAAACATTATGGAAGCTGTGGTGGCTTAGTGATAAATTGCATAGGCTATGGTGTGCAGGGTCCTGGATTCAAGTCCTGCAAGGGCTGTTTACTTCACCCCGGGGTCATGTCAGTCTCCCTGCTAGACAGGGGTCCAGGGAAGTAAATATTGTGGGAAGAAATATCCAGGAAATTGTTTGGCTATGCTTGTATAGGCCCTAGGGCTAATAGCCTAGTGCCAACCTATGAACCTATGGAAACACATTCAGAAGACATGTAACTGAGAAAAAAAAAAAAATAGTAGGTCCTTTAGGTGTCATTTGTATATAACCCATGGGCCCCCACTAGTGGAGATTATAAGATATTACATAGTGAAGAATAACTTTGCTGTGTCTTTCTTGTAGTTTTCACTAAATTGTTTGTCTGCATGAGCTTTTTATACTCTTGTTTGGATTTTTCTGAACAGCAGGCAGGCATGTAGCCAATTTTCCCATCCCTTGTTGTTTTCTTTTCCTGATTTCTAATATCAGCTATCACAAATTATCCAGGTATTTTACTTATAAAATTTTGATTTCTCCCTTACTATATTCAGTTCTGCAGTGGAACTTACTTTTTAATCTGTGCTATATATATATATATATATATATATATATATATATATATATATATATATATATGTGTGTGTGTATATATCTATATCAATATCTATATCTATCTATATATGTATACATTTATATTTATGCAGGGGTACCATTCAACCCATCAAGAAGCCAACATGTCACACTGTAAAAAACGCTGATATGGCTAATTGTAAATCTGTTGACTGCATGAACTGACTTTTTTTAGGGCAAGATTGTAGTACATTTGGGAATGGGGAACTTACCCCTTCCTTACTGTATTGGTATATACAGTTAGCAAGGGGTTAGGAGGGCTTGGACAAAACACATTTAAACTATTTGTGTTTGCTTTTCTATCAGGAGGTGATCAAACAGTTGAGAAAGCTGATGTCACCTGCATGTTCCTGCCCTCCTCTGCCAGGATAGGTACAGGGACACCATGCTTCCTGCCTGCTACATTGGGTACCAGTGTTGCTACTTGATCTCAGGTCACCTGGGCTGTAGTCAGGCCTTTCTTCCTCTATGGCACTGGACCTAGTAAGAAGCATTATTTTCCATAACAAATCCAAAATGATCTGTGAGGCTCTGTTGTTTCCTTTGTGATGAGGGATGTATTTATCTCTACAGTGCCTTAAACAAGATATGAATATTTTAGTTTGCTAGGTAAATATTTTCAGAATAGTTTTTGTGCTGGCAATTCTGCCTATCAAAGTCTTTCTTCTCTCATTTGACCTTTTCCTTCTACTACTGGCCATAACCACATTAAGGGATGCAGTGAGATTTGAGCTAATAGGAACCTCCTTCTTCAGATAATTATGATTTTTTTATATAATTTTGCCTTACCTGCAGTCTTGCTGTTATGCCCAGCATATGCAAATACACCTCCAGGGTGGATGGCATGCCTGTTTTAGTCCTCCGCATAACAGGGATTGGTTGTCTGCTCTAGACCGGAAAGCTGAATATTCATCCATTTAGTACTCAGCCACTGCTAGGTTAGCCCTACTTTTTCTGTACCTTTACTTGCCACATTTATTATGATTAAATATAAGATGCATTACTGGACCTTATCTAGCTGACACAGATTACTACTGTTTATAACATCAAGAAATGTGGCTGGAGATTGGGGCTTGGCCAAGGATGAACACAGGATAGCAGCAGATTTCTTCAGCTCCACCAATTTCATTACATTGACAGGAATTAATTACTTAAAAAATGAATTTCTTTCTAAATATGTTTGTTTTATATAGTTCTTGAACTATATCTAAAAAAGAAAGGAAATCTTAATAATATTCCTGTCAGAAATTACTTTGGAAATTTTCCTGTCAGTTTATCAGTCTGAAATGAGTTCCAGTAAGACAAATTCTCAAGACTCCAGCATCAAGAAAGAACTTCAGTCTCTGATAATTATAGTCCAGCAACTTACTGCTAAGATAGATAAAATGGATACTAAAATAGACACTTTCATAGAAAAAACTACAAAACAAATAGACTTGTTACATATGGATCTGCAACAACAGAAGATCCAGATGACAGGCATAGAAGAAGCTGTGAATGACATGGAAAATAAAATACAAGAAGAGGAAATCAACATTGAGTTTCTGCTGAAACAAAATACACATTTACAAACAAAGCTGGATGACCTGGAAAATAGATCTAATAACATTAGGATTTTTGGACTGCCAGAAAATATTGAAGGTAACAATATTACTTCTTTTTAACAACATGGCTCCCTAAAACTTTAGATTTACCAGAAGCATTCTCTTTTGGTATCGAAGAGCACATAGATCTATAGCTAATACTAACTCTAACAAAAACTATCCTAGATCAGTTATAGTTAGATTTCTATCATCTTTTGATAAAGAGATGGTTCTTAAATCTGCTTGGGCTAAAGCTCCTGTTAAGTTTAATGAGACAACTGTGCTTTGACAATGACTATTCTTCCATGGTAATTGCTAAAAGAAAAGTTTTTCTGCCACTAATAAGGGAGCTTAAAAGCACAGTTTAAAACATACCTTCTGTTTCCTGCCAAGCTTAAAATCTTCCTTCCTGATGGTCCTAAGGTCTTGATGATTTAGACTCTGCTTTACTGTTTGTCAAAAAAAAAGGATTTTGGATAAAATAGAAGAAATGGAATGGGCTAGTTCTTCATTAAAGAGATTGGCAACTGAAGCTTCCTGGAAGACTTCAGAGAAGAAGAAGAGACTTAAAACAAATGATTTGTTATATGTTTTTTCTCTCTCATCATTTTAGTTCATTATTAATCTTTTGAATATAGTTCCTGCATTTCCAGAAAGCCACAAATATTTTGGAAAAGATTTAATCAAAGTTATTCTCTATGTGCAAAGAAATGTTTTGTTTCATAACCAGTCAAAATGCCTGAGGATTTAATGGCAGGCTGTGACTCGATTTGTTTTTCTTTCTGAAAAAGTAAGGTTAGTAATTTGATACATTTTTTATCTTTATCTTTTTTTCCTTCTTCTTTTATTATTTTCTTTGTTTAAACAATGACATTCTATTTAGATTATGTAGTGGGTAAAGGGTGGGGAGGGCAGGGAGAACAGTAATGAAAATATCATTAATAGAATAATAACATATTTATTTCTTGTAAAAGTTTATAAGTTCTTCAAATGCTATTTCTAATGATACTTTCTTGATTATACTGCTTATGCTTGTTTGTAAATAATCTGTCATGCTTTAACTAATAATAATCAGAACTAAATAAGAGTAAATAATATGTTTTATTTTTAACTCTATTAATATAAACAGTAAGTAACATTCCATTGTATATACTTCTTACAGCTTTCTCTTACTTTTTTATTTCTGCCTCACTCCCTTTTATTTTCTACTCTCTTTTCTTTTCTTTATTAATATATAGAAATGCTTTTGACTGTGTGGGCACAGTGAATAATAGGATCTGTATGAAAATTGAGTTGGGAGAAGAATGCTGAGTTTTATTGCTTGTTGGTAATTTTGAGTTTAATTTCACTTGCATAGAAGCTGTGATGATCTGTGGAATACATTGTGGAGGTTCTGTCATGTTTAGATGCATTTACACTGCTAAATGAATGTTTGTCACTAGTTTTAATAAGTTTCCCACCAAAATGTTAAGAGAGACAATCTGGGATGTGGGCTGTCTTATGCACAATGTCCTTGAGTTACCTCAGAATCTTCAAATCACAGAATTCTCACAGAGAAACTGAAAGCAGTTAGTATAAACATTGACAAGGTTATCACAATGACACACCACAGATTCAGGAAAAATACTCTGTTCATAAAATATGTCAGTTATAATGAGTTTAAATGATGTAGTTTCTTGTAGTAAGTAAATGTCTTATTTTAGAAGGCATAAAAATGAAACATTTATTTAAATGTTTTGAAAATCTACTTAACAGCAGCATAATAATCTGTGTTAAAATTTGTGTTCCAAACATATACTTTACTATAACTCATTTAATTCATCTGATTAACAAACATAAATAATCTTATAACTCTATTCTGGAAGAAATGTCATGTGATATATTTTAAAGCAGTAGGTTAGCATGATTGTAAAATCTGGTTACCAATATGTGTTTGCTGTGCATTATTTTGTATAAAGCAGACAGATTTATTCTAGGGACAGCAAGTAGGATAGTGCTCTACAAAGACACAACTCAGTGAGATCATATATATATATATATATATATGTGTGTGTGTGTGTGTGTGTGTGTCTGCATAACTATCCAATATGATTTATAATAATTTCTATGAATACAATATTTTACTCTATTGACAAAATGAATGTTTGCCACAAGTTTTAATAAGTTTAAATGTTAAGGGAGACAATCTGGGATGTGGGCTGTCTCATGCACAGTGTCCATGAGTTTCCTCAGAAGTTTCACTCACAGAATTTTCACAGAGAAACTGAAAGCAGTTAGTATAAACATTGACAAGGTTATCACACTGACACACCACAGATTCAGGAAAAATACTCTATTCATAAAATGTGTCAGTTATGATGAGTTTAGATGATGTAGTTTCTTGTAGCAAGTAAATATCTTATTTTAGAAGGCATAGAAAATGAAACATTTATTTAAATGTTTTTGAAAATCTACTTAACAGTAGCATAATAATCTGTGTTAAAACTTGTGTCCCAAACATATACTTTACTATAACTCATTTAATTCATCTGATTGACAAGCATAAATAATCTTATAACTCTATTCTGGAAGAAATGTCATGTGATATATTTTAAAGCAGTAGGTTAGCATGATTGTAAAATCTGGTTACTAATATGTGTTTGCTGTGCATTAGACAGATTTATTCTAACACAACTCAGTGAGATCAGATATATATATATATATATATATGTGTGTGTGTGTGTGTGTGTGTGTGTGTGTGTGTGTGTGTGTGTGTGTGTGTGTGTGTGTGTATGTATGTATATATGTGTATGTGTATATGTGTGTGTGTGTGTGTGTGTGTGTGTGTATATGTGCGTGTGTATATGTATGTGTGTGTGTCTGTGTTTATGTGTGTGAATACAATCTTTTACGCGATTGACAGTAATGAGTTTAAGTAAATCCGCATACAGAAACAATTCAAGATTTTTGGAAGCTGTTGATAGAATTCACATGACAGAAAATAGATGCATCTTAATGCATGTAATGTCTGAATCATATTAGCCAAAGTTTTTGATTTAAATGAATGTTAGAACATAATTTTCTCTCCTCTTGATTTCTAACATTAAGATTATTTGAATGCTATTAGAATACAAGTGTTATATATTACATAGATCTATATAATAGTATGAACAGTTTTTTAAAAAAAAAAAAAGTTTATTTTAGTTTATATGATGATGTTTTACCAAATGTGTAGTTTTGTCTTGATAGATAATTGAATTGAAAACTGTTAACCTCAGTTAAATATAACTAGTATTAAATTGATAAGGTGGTAGCTGAGGTACTGCTGCTTAAAGTTGGAGTTTTCAACTAGGTTTAATCCTTACATTATTTTCACTTGTTCATTGTTATATGTATATAGTTTTGACATCCACAATATATTTTGTACACTCATTGTCACTACAAACAAAATTGAATCCTATACAAAATCCCATAAGAGATTTAATAAATACAGCTATATTTAAAGGTACACCTAAAGAGGAGATGTAACATTATTTATCTTGTTATTTGTTATTTCGATCATAAGATTCTTGAGTTTTAAAATGCCAAATGACATCTTTAAAAGGAATTTCTTTAAACATTAATGGATTGAATAATCCAAGCCTAATAAGATACATTAATCTACACAAGGCCAATCTAGTCTTCCTGCAAGAAACCCATCTCTTGAAAAAGATATTGATAAACTAGCCACTAATAAGTATACAGTATTGGTTAGTTCAGAGCACACTCAGAAAAAAGAGGAGTGGCTATTTTATGGAATAAAAGTATGCCCATTCCTAAAACCATTAAGTCTTATCAGGATGACAAAGGAATGTTTTGTATGGTTACAATACAAATTAATGGGAAGACTTACACTTTAATTAATGTATATTGGATACCTGGAATTGGTATTAATACAGTGAAACATCATATTGATAAGATCATATCATTCTCTGTAGGGATATTATTTTAGCTGGTGATTTTAATTGTATACTACATGAAAGTGATACTACCACTATAAAGAAAAGAAGAATTACATCTAATGCAAAACATTTAAATGATTTTGCTAATTCTTATCATTTGAATGATATTAATAATCAGATAGAGTCAAAATCATTACCATACACCTTTTTTTCTAACAGATACAAAACTTATTCAAAAATAGATAGGGTCTTTATTTCTAACCAGATGGTAACAGATTTAATTAATTCCAAAATCATTTCATGTCCTATATCTGATCATAACTCAATTGTTTTTGAATTCATGATAAAAATACTCATAATGTTCAGATCAAAAGGATACCAGCATACTTAACTCAGCTAAAAGACTATAAAGAATATATACTTTCAGAAGTACAACATTTTCTAGACATAAATAATACTCCTGAAGTCTCCATTGTCTATGTTTGGGATGCCTTAAAATCATATCTATATGGACAAAGTATCAGATGGTATAATAACAAAAGGAAATCTTGGGATAAGGAATTGTTAGATATTCAAAGTAAACTAGACTCTTATAAACATAATAATAAAGAAAATATTATGGACAAGAAAGTTATTGAAGAAATAAACAAACTAAATGAGAAATACAAAGAAATTTTAACTCATAAAGTTAAAATAACTTTAGAAATACAAGTTTTGTCTTATTCAATAAGCCCCAAATACTTACATAGACTTAAAAATAAAACAAAAGATTGAATAAACAAAACCATATCAAAGAAATCTTATATAAGGAGAAGAAGAATGTTTCTAGTATACCAGAAATACTGGATGAATTTAGAAATCACTTTCACAAGATTAACCATAACAACATTAACATGGAACCTAAAGATAAAATAAAGGAGTTTATAACCACAAACATGAATAAAAAGCAATAAACAACAGATTAAACTATTGGACAAGAGTATTTCATATACAGAAGTTATTACACAAATAAATAAGCTTAAATCAAACAAAGCACCGGGTAATGATGGTATTATACCAGAGATATATAAAATCCTTTCTAAAACTACATATTCATTAATACATAAGGTTTTTATTCTGGCCCAAACTGAGTTAATAACCCCCCCCCCCCATCTTGGCAATATACATTTATTTCACCAATTTTAAAACCTAATAAAGATCCAACTAGATGTTCTTCATATCGACGCATCTCAGTACTTAATGTTGATTATAAAATGTTTATGAGTATTTTTGCTGATAGATTGAAGACAAGTATCCCCGGCATTATAGACATAGATCAGACGGGCTTCATTGTAAATAGAAATACTTTTGATAATATAAGAAGAACTTTAACATTAATTGATTTTGCAAATAGGAAAAGAAAGATTTAACACTTATTAGTCTTGATATAGGTTCAGCATTTGATTCAGTAAGTTGGGACTATCTGTTTACCTTACTGAAATGCACAAATTTCTCTGATGCATTTGTAAATTTAATTGAGCATTTATACAAAGGAACGCTGGCTTATATTAAGGTAGGAACATATGTTTCACAAAAATACCCATTCTTAAAGGTACAAAGCAAGGATGTCCACTTTCTCCACTATTATTCACTTTAGTAATGGAGCCTTGGGCTAATTTGATTAGAAACAGTACTGACATAGAGGATTTTGAAATAGAAGAAAATACAACATCAAAAGATGTTCTAATTACATCAGCAGGATCTAATTCTTCTATGCAGTCTTTATTTGATAAAATGATGAATTTTAAAAGTATTTCTGGTTTAATATTCAATGAAGAAAAACTAAAATACTACCTATATATACAAAAAATACTCTCATTAGTGATTTTACTAAATATGTACCCAACTCAGGTCAGATAACTTATTTAGGTATAATACTATCTAAAGATATTAAATCTATTATATATAATAACTATAATACCTGTTTTCTTAATATACAAAATCTTTTAATACCTGGAATAATATGTTTTTACTATGGAGGAGAGACTTACAATTATTAAAATGATAATATTCCCCAAGATTTTATACTTAATACAATCAATAATACTTTCACCTACAAAAATAACTATCAAGAAACTGAATACACTAATGTTAAATTTCTTATGGGCACCTAATAGACCTAGGATTGCATTAAAGAAACATACTAATAGCTGGTCTCAAGGGGGTATTTCTTTTCCAGACTTTAATTTATATATTATCTCTTCTATTATAAAAGTTATTACTTTATTAATAGATCGGTCATATAAATGGAAAGATTATTGGGAGCTAATTAGTATGCACTTCATGAAAATCTCCTTAACACATAAAAATATGATTATAAATAACTCCATGTTGTGGTTGCTAAAGGAATTTTGTACTTCACCTATTACACCTAAACATATGGTCTGTTACCCATTAAATATTATTATTAGTTATCGTAACTTTATATTCATGCACCCTAAGTATAGGGAATGGAATTTTATTGTAGTCCCTATAATGTATACTCAGGGTATGCTTATGTCATCTACTTCTGAAGGAGCTCATTTAGCTATAGATAATAATCTAAAGAACTGGTATCAGCTGATATCTGATAATAAAGTTAAAAATCTAGATTTCTTAAAACAAGAATTTGATCTAAGAGAAACTTGCTGGTTAGAGGTTCAGATCTTTAGACAACATCTCATTGATAGAATAGATCTAATGTCTGTAACAGTTAAAGAATCTATTCCAAAACTGATTGATTACCTGATAATAAATTTACAGCATAAAGTTTCTGATAAAGTAAACATATACATAAAATTATCTGACAAGAAACTTTTTACAATGTAGATTCATACTGGAATTATTTCACCTCTATTAATGGGGACCCACCAACTCAACAAGATAAACAATATATATTGGAATCTGCTTATAGAACTACATCTTCCATTGTCTGGAGACTTTATACATGGAAATTTTTACATAGATCTTTTATACACCTTTGATGATGAATAAAATTAATAATAAAGATAATCTATGTAAGAGATGTAATGTAGAAATTAATGCTGACTGGGCTCATATGTTTTATGACTGTATGAAGTTGAAAGAATACTGGAAGTCAATTAATGAATTTTGCAGGCTCTTTTACAGATAATTTCATTATTTATTCAACACACCGTACCTCAATGTGTTAAAAAGATTAAGCTTCCCTTGTTATGGTCTATCCTAGCAGTGGCTAGGAAAATAATAACTAGAAATTGGATTTCAGATACATCTCCTTAAAATGTTATGAATATAATGTGTCATATGGAAATAAGCACAATTAGAATGAGAACAACTAGAAAAACATCACATTTTATTGTATGGGATAATTTACAAAATTTGTTAAAAAATTCTAATTTCAATAGCACAGTATTTTAGTTTAATTAATTGATCTGATTGTAGTGGATGTCTTTGTAAATACTTTAGTTGTTTTGTTGAATATTATAATAATACCTATTTTTAATTATTTGTATAAAATTGTTATGATATTTCTCTTATATGTTAAAACAATAAACTTGTTTTGAAAAAAAAAAAAAAAAAAAGAAATGTGGCTGGATGCCAAAACCATTAGAAAGATCTTCAGTGTAATTTCTGAATAGGCTGAAATAGACAAAACATCATTTCTTCTTGATTTTATCTCTGTGATATAGCAGTCTCAGATCTGGAATAAACTTCTATAAGGAAACTGTGGAATGAGGATGCATAAGGCATTGCCATTACATTAAAATGAATAATTTTATTTATTTATTTTATCTGAATCAGTCTTTGTGCTCAGGTGAATTTTCAGTGATGACTACCATAATTAAACTTTGCACAAAAATATTATAGTGATTTATACATCAGGCTATATTTTAATAACACATCAACCAATAAAATGCTCTTAGGGACTATGTTTTGTTTACTCATACCTATGAGAAACCCCTGTTTCAGCTTATTAATAGATGAGTGATGCAGCCTAAAGAATATTTGAAGTCACTATTCGGGAGTTTTAGTTCATGGTCAATAGTTGTATTCATTCTTTCATGTTATCTTTCTTCCACACCTATCTGTCCAACCCTCTTAAAGATATAATTAACCAATTAATTTCCCTGTTCTTCTTGGCTATAGCCACAGACAAGGGAGATGAGATTTGAGCATGACGTTGGCCTCTAGCCTAGGTGGTTCACTTTTCTGATATGCCTAATTTCCAAATATGGATCCCAGCAACACTTCACGGTACTCTGTACAGAGGGTACCAGGCGTGGATATTACTCTCTGTCATGAAAGCTGCTGTCCCTTCAAACAGCTCTACTCAGGTACAGCACTGACCACTGAACAGTTGTTCATTAACAGCTCAGAGCCTTAATCCACTGAACTAACTTATTTACTGAGTTTTATATTCAAGTAGAATATGCCACTGAGGGAGTAAACATACATAAAGATAAAAGGATTTTTGCACATCCCAGCTTGTACCACTAGGCATGCAATTACACCAGTTCCATCTGCTGAGCCAGCTGCTATTAGTGTTTTTTTTTTATTTTTATTATTTTGAATGTATAGACATCATGCTCTCTGAGAACAGCATGTCACTGAGAATATCTATCAGTCTGATGCAAAATATTAAATGGGGCTACAAGCTATTTCTGCATTTTGGATCACAAACAGTGCTTAATGTCATGAACTTCCATATGCAGAATGTATGTTTATCAGTAGTGTTTTAGTTTTGAAAGTCCATAACAGTGACTCTTTAACAGAAAACTCCAAATACTAAGTGAACAGGAGATGTTTTTCACCTGAACATGTATACTGCTGAATCAATCTTGGGCATTATTCATAAACAGAGTGCACAATACATAGCAGATATATATAAGGATAAGTGTGGATGAAGATAAAATGCACTTCATAAACCGTCACAGTGGTATCCTGGAACCTAAGTGTGGCAGTAGCATAACCTTGGTGGCAAAGATATGCAGATTATCCCATGTGGGTCATAGTGGGAAATAGTGTAATTTCTGATATTGAAGAAGCAGGTACTGTGATGTATATAAACAACATTGATCGCTACAGCTATGATAGTTAAATTGATGAGAACAATTTTCCCTTTCTGACAGTGTTTCACAACTACTGAAGAATCCATTGCAACACTCACAACCAACCAATGAACAAAGCCTTGATGCCACCCTAGGAGTCAATTTAAAACATGAAAGTCTGGTATCACCAGGCAGAAAAAGCTGAAGTGAATTTGTATGGATGCACAGACACTGGATGAGCTTTGTAGGATATGTCAGCCTATGGAACTGACAGGCAGGAGGTATGGTCATACGTCTATAAACCAGTGTTATAACTGCCATGACCACCCTGAACACAGGTATCCTCCAATAGCTCACTGGAGATACAACAAACATATTGCAGGCATTGGCAAGATACATTCTTCAGCAGATATTCCTATACTCCTGGACCATACAGCTTGATATGTACAGGTCCTGGAAACGCAAGTTAAGAGTTCCCAAATTATTTCAGGTTTCCACAGCATATGCCTCATTCCAGATGTCCTCAGGCAGTGGATACTACATATACTGAAATTTGTAAATCAGAAACTAATGATACACCCATCTCCTAGTTAATAACCTTTCAAGTAATATGCAAAACTACAGATCACATATTTATTTATTTATTAACATTTGTTAACCGGGTTTGTCCAACTGGGCTTGTGGCCCATTTTCAGTAGAGACCCGAGGAGAAAAGCTCCAGTAGTACATTTTAAACAAGTACAATTTTAAACAATATTGATATAATAGCAGTTAAAGCAAAAAGATTCACATATGTTGGGTTACATACATAAAATTAAAGTTGCATTAAAAAGAAGCTAAGTAATAATTTTACACTGATATAGTTCAATAGGTCAATAATAAACATTTTTGTTTGTATAAAATTATGCAAATTCATAGTAGACACATTGGAGAGAGAAGTGTAATGAGTATGAGGGTACATAAAGGGAAGGAAGACTAGGTAGGGTCATGGCAAGGGCAGGTTCTGGAATTGAGAAAATAAGCTTTTAGTTCATTTTTAAAGTATGAGGTGTGGGAGATTGAATGTAAGTCAAGGGGAGTGTTTGTAGAATAGTTTGCCTACTGACCTTTTTGGGTGGTAAATATTAAGTAATTATTGGTTAGAAGTATGGAGGGTCTGGGATGGGATGTAGATGGAGACTAAGGAAGATAGAGATGGACAGAAGGAGGGTTTATAAATAATAGAGTGTAGTATATGAAATCGATAAGATAGCAGAAATTGGGGAAGTTCAAGCCATTGAAGAGAGTTTAAAGAAATGCAGTGGTGTGAGTTGTATGGGGAGTTAGTAATGAATCTGGCTATTTTATGGTAAGTCTGTTGGAGTTTGTTTAGAGTGGAGGCATGGATATTGGTAAGAACTGGGGCGGCATATAAGAGGGAGGGGAGGAGGAGTGCCTGGCCCAGGGTAAGTCTAGATTCAGGGGTTAGGAATTTTTTGTTCCGATATAGCAGACCTAGTTTCTGGTTTGTTTTTTTTATACATTGGAGTATGTGTAGGTTGAACTTTAGTTCATCATCGATAATGACCCCTAGGAGTTTTGTGTGGGTGTCAGGTTGGATAGTTGTATTGTTAGAAGATGTAATAAAAAGGATGTTTTGTGATGCGAAAGAGAACGGGAAAGGAAAAGTAGGAGTTTGGTCTTTTTAGGATTTAGGATCAATAGGTTGTGAGAGAGCCATTGTTCAGTGGATAGTAGGGCCTGTTGGGTCAGGGAGTGTAGTTCAGGAATGTTATTTGAGATGGATATAAGTGTGAAATCATCAGCATACTGAATAAGGGAGGATTCTTTGCATGAGGTGTAAAGATCATTGGTGAAGATGTTAAACAAAAGGGGTCCCAAGATGGAGCCTTGGGGAACACCAGTGGAGATGGAAAGGAAAGGTGAGGAGGACAAGAGCCATTTGACAGATTGTTCCCTGCCAGATATGTAACTATTAAACCAGGCAAGTGCGGAGGGGGATAGGTGGAGATTTGCGAGTTTGGATAGTAGTAGAGGATGAGAGACAGTATCGAAGGCTTTGGAGAGATCTAAGACGAGACAGAAAATGAATTTATTGTTGTCTAGGGCCTCTGCAATGATATTAGTGAAGGAGAGGAGGGCAGTGGTGGTGCTGTGGTGAGGACGAAATCCATGTTGGGTAGGGGTAAGTAAGTGTTGTGTGAGGAGGTGATTGAGAAGCTATGAGCGAATATATTTTTCTAGTATCTTGGAGAGGGAGGACAGAATGGCAATGGGTTGGTAGTTTGAGGGGTCAGTGGAGTTTCCACCTTTATGAAGAGGGATAGTGATGAAAGATTTCCAAAGGGTGGGAACAGTTGATTCCAGAATAGATCGATTAATTAGTATAGATATAGGATAGGCAATTCAGTCAGCAGCAAGTTTGAGGAATGTAGGAGGTAGATTGTCAGTGGAAGTAGAGCAAGGTTTTAGCTTAAATAGTAGAGATTTGATGTAAGTAATGGGAACTGGCTCAAAAAAAAACAAAGTTGTGTTAGTTGGACTTGGAGGGGGGTGGATGTCGAAGTAGAGTTTGGCTTAGAGGTTATCAGATTTTGGATGGAAGATATAAAGTGTTGATTCAGGAGGGAAGCTGTTTCCTAAGAGGAAGAGTTAGGGTATGGGGAGGGATTAGAGGGCTTTCCAGGATAGAGGATGTTGTTGAGAGCTGACCAAAATTTTCGAGGATTGGATTTGTTGTTAAGCTGAGCAGAGCTATAGTATAACTTTTTGTCATTAGTTGTATGTTTTTTTGCAAGGTTCCTCAGTTGCCTGTATTTTTGAAGAAAAGGTGGTTGTTTAGTTTTAGTCCAGGTTTTCCAAGCTCGATCTCTATGTTTCATAAGGGACCTAGTCTCTTTGGAGAGCCAGGAAGCATGACTTGATTTTACCCTGATCTTCCCAGAGGGAGCTAAGGAGTTTAGAGTATTCATGAAGATGTGTGTGCACTCACTGCTCAGGGGGTAATCATGACGTCACTGTTTGGCATGTTAATGCTCTATATTGTTGTATAGAGACTGGAGGAATAGATCTCAAGGACATTTATTGGGTGATTCCAGATATCCATTGTAGCCTTGGTTACTAATGCCAGTGTAGTCCTTACAGACACTGATACAGGATGCTTGCAACCATAGCCACTGTCGTGGATGGAACGTCATTGAGCATCCCTTTGGGTAACCTAACATTTTCAGATTCATAGAGTCATAGATTAGTACTAGGCTAGCTGCCCTTTAGGGACATTTAAGCCTAGCTAATTACACTATGTGAGAATCAAACTCTGCACCTTGTGCTCATAAGGTAAATACCTTAACCATTATGCCAAACTCCCACCCCTTGTTCAGCTGATACTCTCTAGTATATGCTCATAAAGATCTGCTGAAAATATTTACCACCTGCTGCATTCTATATAATATGACACACAATAACCTATAGCCCAACTCTAAGTATGACATTGTGGATGAAGATGAAGAGGGTGACCCCAAAAGGCACAGTACATATAAGTGTAAAAGCTTTGGTGTGATACAGTTACCTAAGTGTTCACATAAAGGAAGGTGGACATACCTGCATTGAAGGTTTACAGAGTTAAGGTGACCAAATAACAGCATACCAAAACACCTGTCACATGACTTGTATAGAGATATCTATGCATCTGTAAACAAAATCTGTCATAATTGTTAATAAGGTATCAGAGTATGTGGGTCCTCATCACTTCCCATGCCAGAAGCACGAGGAACATGCAGTCACAGCATCTGCATCCACATACACCTGCAAGTCAGGATCTTCCTGTGGCACATGGGATTGGATGCCACCTGTAGCAGTTCCCCCTGACATTCATGAAAGGAATGGCTCCAGCCTTGCTCTGGCAGACCTACCATGATCATTCCACCAAGCAAGACAGAAATGTCCCTACCCCTTGCCACCTGAGTCCATGGTGTATGTGCGCCAGGTAGTGACCAGCACAGTGTGGACACAACACATACATAGAGTGACAAGGAGCCATCCTCTCTGGAGTATATAATGGAGGTTGCTGAATTACCACAGTTCTATGTTGCATCTGTGCTTATGATTGTACTGCCTGTATAATCCTGGTGATGGTATAACACAGCTGGATAGTACCATTGTCAATTCACCCCATCTTCATCATTGTGCTGTTGACCAGACTGAAAAGTTCAGGATGCACCGATCCAACTGCATAAAATGCTGGTACAATGTACATTCTAGAAAATGAAGTACCCTATGTGTGACTTCACCTGCAAAGGGACATTTGGAAGCTCAAAATAATGTTCCTTGCCTCAGCAGCTGCACTTGCCTTGCCTTAGTATCTTACACTGCCTTACCTGTAACCAGGGTGCCATGGCAGGTGTGGCTGTAGTGTGCTGAGATGCACATTTCTTCCATATCTGACTGTCATGTCCTGTGTCTGTATTCAGGAACTTGTATCATATGGGTGTCCCCTTACCTGCTCTAGACAGTTGACCCTGGATGGCACTTCATTGTTCTTATGGGGACAGGCTAAGGATAGAGTTGCACCACACACTATAAGGCTTATTTCTGTCTATCCAGATGTGCACCAGCTGGAATCTCATAACTATCTTTAATAATAATGGACCTGGTGTTTGAGTGGATGGTATTGAGGCCGTACACATTTTGTGCTTGGCCAGGTGAGGTATCATCAGTTTTGGAAGTGCCAGAGGTTGCATCTGTGCCTTGGTTGATGCGGGGAGGGCTACCCAGCACCTCTAACAAAAGTATGTATCAGAATGTTGAACTTTCTCACCACTATTGCACAGAAAAATTGAATGTGGAACGTATCAAGTTGTGCTGAGATAGAGACCCCAGTAGGTCCACATCCAAGGTCAGAAATAGATCTCACTGTTGTCAGCTCTGGAGAGAGACATATGACATACCCATGTAAGCAGCAACCTATATGCTGCCATCCTTCCTGTACAGACACACAAATGAGTAAGTGCAGATTAGATATATGCTATTGGTGAGACATAAAAGAGGCTGAACTGTGGGACACTGTAAGTATACCATGACACATTGTCACCATATTAACATTGTAAGTATACCATACCACACTATCACCATATTAACGATATAATTATATCATACCACACTGTCACCATATTACTGCCACCATATTAATACTGTAGGTATACCAAGTACACCATGCCACACTATCGCCATAGTAATATGGTAAGTATATCATACCACACAGTCACCATATTAACACTGTAAGTGTACCATACCACACCGTCACCATAATAACACTGTAAGTATACCATACCACACCGTCACCACATTAACACTGTAAGTATACCATACCTCACTGTTACCATATTAACATTGTAAGTATACTGCACCTCACTGTCACCATATTAACACTGTAAGTATACCATACCACACTGTCATCATATTAACACTATAAGTATATTGCACCTCACTGTCATCATAATAACATTGTAAGTGCACCATGCCACACTGGCCTCATATTAACATTTTATGTATACCATACCATGCTGTCCCCAGATTAACACTGTAATTATAAAATGACCCCCCCATTAATATTCCAAACATGCACGCTGATTGGCCAATGTGCCCATTGTAAATCCCACAATATACCAATGGAAAAAGGTCCGGTCGCCCAGACTTTTTTTGCATTTGTAAAAAGTGTCCAAAACTTTTTTTTTTTTTTAAATAAATAAAAAAAAAAGAAAAAAACGGAGCAATGGAGACTTTTTTTTCTCTCTTGCTTCCATTTCAAAGCATTGATGTACTGGGTATGCGTAGGAACGCAAGTCCCATATGCATGTGCAGTACATCAACACAAGGAAGCAGTATACCGCCACCGGCGGAAGAACAGTAATGTGCCATTATACAAAGACATTATTTAAAGAAAGTAAGTATTTTTTTTCTTAAGTGATGTCATTGTATAATAGCAATAATTGACTCCGTGGTTGTGGTATATTGAAATTTACCCACGATTGGCCTTATTTAATCACGAGGGCTTTGCCCTCGTGATTAAACCATGCCAACCCTGGATAAATCTTCAATATATCACACCACGTCGTCAGTTTTTACTTAAGTATACTACACCTCATTGTCATATTAACACAGTAAGTATACCATAACCACACTGTCATCATATTAACTCTATAAGTATACTGTACCTCACTGTCACCATATTAACTATGTAAGTATACAATGCCACACTGTCCCCATATTAATATTGTAAGTATACAATACTGCACTGTTACCATATTAACATTGTAAGTATACTGCACCTCACTGACACCATATTAACACTGTAAGTATACCATACCGCACTGTCACAATATTAACACTGTAAGTATACTGCACCTCACTGTGACAATATTAACATTGAAAGTATACTGCACTTCTCTGTCATAATATTAACACTGTAAGTATACCATACCACATTGTCATCATATTAGCACTATAAGTATATATACTGCACCTCACTCTCACCATATTAACACAGTAAGTATAACATTCCACACTGTCACAATATTAACACTGTAAGTATATCATACCACACTGTCACCATATTAACACTATAAGTATACTGCACCTCACTGTCACCATATTAAGATGTAAGTAAGCCATACCACGCTGTCACCATATTAACACTGTAAGTATGCCATACCACACTATCACCATATTAACACTGCAAGTATACCATACCACACTGTCACCATATTAACACTGTAAGTAAACCATGCCACACTGTCATCATATTAACATTGTATGTATACCATACCACACTGTCTCCAAATTAACACTGTAAGTATACCACACCTTGTTGTCACCATATTAACACTGTAAGCATACCATATCACACTGTCACCATATTAACATGGTAAGTATACCATGCCATACTGCTACCATATTAATGTTCTAGGTATACAATGCCACACTGTTACCATATTAACATTGTAAGTATACCATACCACACTGTCTCCATTGGTGTTGCTCTTACCACCTACATATGAGACAATGATCCCCACCCCACATGCAACCCTTGAAAGGCAGTCTTGGTAACCAGGGTCAGGAGCATCTCCTCCACTTCTTTTTGGTATATACATAGTTTGGAATGGGCCTCACTGGCATTGACACTCTTGCATCCCTTGCACTCCTCTTCGCCTGATCTGTCATGTCTGTCACCCTTCTGTGACATTCCTCACTGAGGCAGCTGTGACCACTAACAGCATTCACATCTGCTGTTAGCTCAAGTCCACCTCACCTGTACCTCTTCCTGGTTGGCCCCTGTCTTAACAAGAATACTTCATTCTGCCTCAAAATTTGTGGGAGAACCGTAGTCTCATATGAAGTGGCAATGTCTATTTTGCTCTTCCTGTCAGTCCCTGTAAAGAAAACAAAATATATTAACAAAATCCGTGTGTATAAGAAAACTTGAAGCTGGCTTATATCATGCATACTGACACATAGTACCATACAAGCTGCTCACTTACTGTTATGGCACAGAATGATACTAATAATATAAAGTTAATAAGTTGACACATAGTACCATATGAGCTGCTTGCTTACTGTTATGGCACAGAATGATACTAATAATATAAAGTTAATATGACACATAGTACCATACAAGCTGCTTGCTTACTGTTATGCACAGAATGATACTAATAATACAAAGTTAATATGACACATAGTACCATATAAGCTGCTCGCTTACTGTTGTGACACAGAATGATACTACTAATATAAAGTTAATAACATTGGCTGTATATCCAAAGGTGTACAGTTTTGACCATTACTGTTCAGTGTAGTGTAACCATTACAGATTCTTGCAAATGACATTTAAGAGTGGCATCATATGTAGGGATCCCTGTGCCACCCAAAAGGGTTAGAGACCCTGCACAAAATAGAGTACACACTATACATGGGTCACCATACTATCAGTGATGTCCTCATACAGACCCATGTAGTATTGCATTCTAACTAGATATTTTGTCATACAGTATTTCTTTTACACTGGAGTAACAGTGTGTCAATGAATAAATACTGTAAGAAAAGCCTAGACATTTATAGCCACAACCTGCTTCTCGCTATTCTTTCATTCAGAGGTCCATTTTATTTGTCACTGTCATGGGATTTCTGTCTCATCTACACAGACTTAGGTTCATAGGTGTGCACTAGGCTAATGGCCTTGGAGCCTTTACAAGCCCGGCCCATAGGATTACCCTGGCATCATGCCATCTGAACTTAGTTCCTAGTGCCTCTGTCGAGTAGAGCCAATGGAGTGATCCCCAGGGTGAATTTTCTCTTTAAGAGGGCCAGTGAGGTGCTCTGCTTGACATGTATGGGAAGTTTATTCCATAGTATGGGCAGTCTCTGGGTTATGAACCTGTCCCTCCAGCATGTTCTATTGATTCTGGTAATGAGGTTGAGGTCTCTGGAGCACGTGTTGCGGAGGGATTGGGATTACTTTAGCTGTAGCATTTCTAACAGAGCTGGGTCAGACATGGCTTTGTAAGTCAAGCACAGATCACCTCTAGGTAGACGATATGAGACAGAGAATATTTGGAGTTTTTTGGGTCTGTCCATATAGGACAAGTGTTTAAAGCCTAGGATCCTCTTTGTGAGGTACTTTTGAGACCTCTCCAGTTGTTGCAGGTGTCTAGTGAGGTACATACCAAATGGGGCATTGTACTCGACTGGCCTAATGAGGAAAGAGTAGAGGGAGACAATGACCTCTTTCTTCCTGGATGCAAAACCCTTAGTAATGAGATGTGCCACATAGAAGGACTTTCTGACCACAGTGACATTGTGGTGGTCAAAAGAGAGGTTGCTGTCAACCTGTATTCCTAGATCAGGCCTCACGCACAACCTTCAACGAAGGTACGCCCATTCAAGCATGTCACCATGCAAAAGATGCTCTAACTGAGAATCGAACCAGACAGTGTCTTACTGTGAGGCGACAACGCTACTGCAGCACCACCGCCGCCGCGGGTAGGATCCCAAATGAGGTCACTGCACTTGGACTAGTTGGGTTTGCCACTCTGCCTGGATTTTTGTGTTTCTCTGTCACGCTTCAGATTTTTTCACTGTGTTCCTAGATCTCTTATAACGTCTTCTGTGTTCAGTGGACTACCATCGATGTGGTAATTCAAGGAAACTGGGTTTTTCCCAAGGAGGATGACGGCACATTTTTTTGCATTGAGCTTAAGGCCATGGTTCTGATACCAGCCATTGGCCTCATTGAGGCCTTTCTGTAGGATGTCAACATCACTTGGGGAGTTAATAATAGCTCCCAACTTGCAATCGTCTGTGAACTTTGTCAGTCAGAGTCCCTTCATGTTGGCCTGGACTTCAGAGAAGTAGATACCAAACAGGTATCCAGGCTAATGAAAGCGGATAAGGTACACATACTAAACCTAGAGTACTTGATAATAGTTTTCACAAACACTGGCTAATCTACAATATATGTGCTGTACCTGTGTACTATGTATGTATTCTACCTATGTTCCATATTTCAACTGTACACCACAAATATATTAATTACCTTTATTTTTAAATTAATATTTTTTTGTTTGTTCTCTCCACTGTAACTGTTGATGCGCTGCATACCACTGTAAAAACATGTCTTTTATACTAATCATGTCTAAATAACTAAATGTATCTGTAATTCTTCTATGTGGAGCATTTCTTCCTAGGCCTCTGCTGAAAAACGGCCTTTTCAGCACAGTCAGACACCCCCGGTTGTTGTTTGTCTTTCAGCTTTTTCTCATTAAGGGGTCACTACAGTGGAACTCCAGTACACTAATGATTGGCAGTAGATTTTTACGAAACGCCGAGGTGCCAGCTCGACACCCAACCTTCAATGAAGGCACGCCCATTTACGCACACATGTCTTTCGAATGCTACCCAACCGCGGGGAGGACATGCAGACTCCACATAGAAGGAACTCCCAAGACAAGCTGAGAATCGAATGGGAGAACCTTTTGCTGTGAGGTGACAATGCTACTGCCATGGCATATACACCCCCGGTTAACAAATGTAAAATAAAATAAATAATAAATAAATAACAGGAGAGGACCCATGACTGAACCCTGTGGGACTCCACTTGTGACTGGTCGACAGTCTGAATTGAAGTCATCTACTTTCACACTGTGGGTTCTTTCACATTGTGGGTTCTATCTGTGAGCCAGTTTACAAGCCACCTAGTGATATAGGGGTTGATGCCTAGCTTAGTGAGTTTTTCTATAATTCCAGAGTGGGGAATGGTATCAAATGCCTACCGATCAAGGTAGGCTGTATGAACCACCTTGCCTTCATCCACAGCACTGGTGACTGACTCAAAGAAGTCCAAGAGAACCAAGTTGAGCAGGCATGATCTACCCTTCACAAAACCAAACTGTGTAGGATCCAGAGTTTGGAGATTCCTATATCCTTGTTTATTAGGTCCATGATGATGCGTTCCATAGCTTTGCATATCAGATTTGTCAGGCTAATTGGGTGATAGTTCTCAGGATCTGTAGTCCCTCCTCCTTTGTGGAGAGGGATGACTGTAGCAGTACACCATTCAGTAGGGACAAAGCCTGAAGTGAGGCTGTGATTGAACAGGGCATACAGGTGAGGTGCCAGTTCAGTCTGTAGTTCATGTAGAACACAGCTTGGGATATTGTCAGGTCCCATAGAAGCTGTATTCTTGGCCTTGGACAGTGCTGTTTTAACCTGTGCATCAGTAATACTGGTTGCCTGGCAATCAACTGGTATTGTGATTGGTCCTTTGGCAGGGAGAGAGGGGTAAAGTTAGCACTGAATATGTCGGCCAGTATATTTGCAATATCTGTTGGCTCAGTATAGAAGGTACCATTGTGCAGTAGCTCAGAGTAAATCTGGATATTGCCATAGAGATTCTTTACATAATTATAGAATGCCTTGTGGTTATCTTTACTACCTGCTGCAATTTTCATAGCTAGCTTTAGAAGATTTGATGAGGGATTTCAACCTGTTGTTGAGGCTAATAAGGGCATTTTTCCAGTCTTGGGACTTCACCTTATTCCGCATCAGTTTCTTCCTTCTGTTGTAGAGTTTGTTTATGGCAGGGGACCACCATATTTGCTTCCTTTTTATTGAGGGAGAGTATCTTGGTTCTATTGGGTATGGCAAGATCCATGCATTTGTGTACTTGTTCATACAGTGCATTGGTATATTATTCGGCAGTCATGCAAGTATTCCCCATTTGCATGGGTGCCGGGAAGTTAGCCAGCTCTGTTTTTAGGAGCCCAGAGTTAGCTTTGGAAAAGTTTCTCATGGTGGTTACCTTTGTGGGTGTGGGTGGGAGGGATGTGAATTTCCAAGGTGATTAGTTTGTGGTCGGATCTAACCAGGGAGGAGATGACATTGTGTTGAGCAATGGTTGCCCATGTTAGTAATGACCAAGTCAAGGATGTTGCTAGCTCTAGTGGGGGTAAGAATGAGTTGGTCCAGGGTATTGGAATTAATGAATTCCAGAAAGTGTTAAGCAAGTGTATTGGTACATGAGTAATTTTTCCAGTTAATGGAGGAGTAGTTGAAGTCGCCCAGTATGAGAGTGTTAGGTTGGACCCTAATATTCTCCAGGGTGCTTAAGAACATGGAGTGTGAGTCTTGAAACATGGTTGGGGACCTAAAGCAGGCTATGACCTGAATCGCTGTCTCTCCCAATGTTAGCTGCATCTGAAGTATCTCAGATACGTTATGTTGGGCTACCAGTCCGGTGGTGTGCGCATCCTTTATGAATATGGAAACACCACTGCCTTTAGAACTTCGGTCTACGTACTGGGGCCGAAAGATGTGGAATGAATATTAGCCTGGTAGTGTAGAGGTGCTTTCTACTGCCTTGAACCAGGTCTCTGTTACAGCACAAATGTCAATGTTCTTCATTTTAAGGAGTGCTTCCAGCGAGTACATTTTGAGATTTAGACTTCTAGCTTTGAGAAACATGACCCTCAGATTGCATTTGTTTGTAGCTGTAATGTAATTTGGTCTTTGGAACACTGCCTAAAAAAGGCACTGTAGGGGTGGCAAGAGCCTTGGCCTGTATCCAAAGCATCGAGGTCTGTCAGTCATGTCATCCCAGGCAGACAGATACTGGATTCCCTTAGAATGACACCAGAAACTTAACCAATTGTTGAAATCAATAATTTTCTGCTTGTACTGTGGTATCATTCTGGGTGATGGTAGGATACTGCTCAGGGCTAGGTTCATACCCGCCTAGGCTACATAATCCAAGAGTTCCTGCATGTCTCTTTTCATGTAGTCCCGGGAGGTATATCTTAGGTCATTCACACCCACATTTACAATGACAGAGTCATATTTGTACCTGTTGTTGAGGGACCTGAGTGCATGTGATGTGGTGGATCCTGGCGCCTGACAGGCAGCTGATGGTTACTTTCTCCTTATTCAATCTAGTGAGTGGGACATCAGTGTGCCTCACTATTGAGTCACCTATGACTAGTGTGTTGGGCATGCTATTTTGCCTTAGGGGCTTTGGTTGAGTGGCACACTGTTTAGGAGAGTGATGTGTCTCGTGATTAGTGTTGTGTTGTGGTGGATGAGTGCATTTCTGCCTTGGAGGTCTCTGCTATTTGGGTAGATTTTTACTGAGAACCTCAGCGGAGGTGAGTGTTTGGTTTGTGCTTTCATGTGAAGACAGTGCTGGTGTGTGTTCTGTAGGGCTATGTGTTCCATGTGGTGTGGTGCACATGAATAGAAATGTCTCATAGTGATTCCATCATGCAATATGTTCCTGCTTTATCTCATTTGTATATACTGCCTATTGCTACAGTTTTTGTGGCAGAGGATTCTTATGTGAGTTTTTTTAAATATTTTCTTTTAAATCAAAGTATCCCGCAGAGTGTCATGGAGGGGCTACAGCCTGAAAGGGGGTAGACACCAACCAGAATATCCACGCTTAAGTTGCAAAGTTGTAAGCAGTTTTGCAAAAAGCATGACAATGTGTTAACCCTTTGCATCTTTATGTCAGTCAGGTATGTTCATACGACTCTGTTTTGAAGATCAGTAAATCTGTTTGATTGACAAACAGTTGACTTACATTTAAGTGAAGAAAGATGTCACCATAAGTTAAATCCTGTTCTTTCTATTCTGAATTTTTAACACATTGTTACAAAGTTAAAATTTAACATTATTGTTTAGTAGTGTACTTAACATCAGGTTAGATGTTGCAATATACAGTATGCATATATAGTGGATTATAATCGGGTTGCTAATCAAAACTGGCTTATTATGTTCTCAAAACATGGATGCCAAGAAATTCACATCGAATGCCAACAGTTGGAATACATGTCAAGAACACGTAATAAAGGGTTATACTCACAGACCGGATCGTAATTCATTGTAGCACATGGAGCTTTCTCTGCTCCGTGCACTATTAGTTACAGAAGTGCTTAAGTGTTTTGCTAGCTTTCAATGCATCAAAACACTTAGTAAGTACTGTCAGAAAGAGAGTGTAACATACTCTCTTATGTTACGGAGAGTCAGGGTCACATTACTGCCACAGACAGTAGGTAGAAACAAATTTGTTTTTAATTCTGCTGCTGTTGTTTGTGGCCCAGCACTGGCAGACTTAATTGCCTACCATGGTACCTGATCTTAACAAGTGAAGCCAGGGTTTTTGACAGTTGTTAAGATCAGCTCTCTTGCTATAGAAGCGCTTGTGGTTTGTCTTTTACCAGATACTGGAGTGTTATCACTGTGCTCCATGCTGTACATATGCGGTGCACACATTCTCAGTAACCACAAAATGAAGATGTGAGAAATGTGTAAATGTGTAAATGAGTATGCATGCATGTATCATTATATATACAGATAGATGTATATGTATTAAAACATATTCTTTCTTTGTTGACTGTGGCAGGTGCAAATTTTTTGGGAGATCAAACAGTAAGTTTTGAAAATTTCCTGTGTTTTTCACAGCTGTATGATTTTGGAGTTGGTGTGTTTACAGATGTGGGGGTTGGTGCACAGACGGCTTGCACACTTACCCCAACAAAAGCAGTTGGTTATGTGATTTTATGTTAATTTGATGGAACTTGGTGTATTGTGTCCAGTATATTTAATCTCAATGTAAGCATGCACTCATGATTCAGTCTACACCATGCATGCGAGCATGCTTGTGCTCATGTATGTGTGTGTGTGTGTGTGTGTGTGTTGTGACTCCGCACATATGCATGTGGGCAAATGCATTTATATACAGAAAGCTACAGCTTCCTTAATTTGAAAAGAAGCAATAAATTAGTTAGCATTTACATTTAAATACATTAATTATTTACTTACTAAAGCTAACTAGAGTGTCATTTAAAAGAGGCCGTACAGGAAGAACATATATGAACATTCAGAAACATCAGTATTGAAGGGAATACTCTATTGATCCACAGCTGATTTTCTTTACATATAGTCTATAGAGTGATCAAGGTTCTTAACTGATCTCACATATCTTAGATATTGTCTAAATTTGATCCGCATGCTCTCCAGGTAATTTCTGTAACAGCATATTACTTTAGAATACTACTGAAGATACTGGCACTCAGTTAGATTTATGGCCTACCTTATTATTGTACTGAACTTCCAAAACATAAAAGGAATATTTTCTGTCTGAGAAGATGGCTATACTAAGTAAGGTTATGAAGCAACATTACACTGAGGTCATACTTCAGATGTACGCTTCTCAGTTTGACAGTCATTCTTGCTTTCATTCTGTGACTTTTCCATTGCTTCTGTGAATTTGTAAGTTAGAACCTCAAACAAAGTACCTTGGAAGAAGCAAGTGCTCAAACTCCCACTAACCTGATCTCTCATTTCAACTCCTACAAACCACATAGCCATATGAGAATCTAAACTCTAACCCTAAATCTCCCACCCACATCTCATCCATACTCCTCACTCCCTTATCCTAGACCTCCACTCCCATTTTTTTACCCTAATGACCCAATTGCTCCCAAAACCTAAAACTTCAATCCCTCTCCGTAAACCAAAAGTCTTTGATTACTCCCTTTGATTACTCCTACCACTAAAACTCCAGCCTCCTACCTAAACCTAAATTCCCTGATCACCCCCTAACTCTGAAACTCATCATCCACTCCACTCCTTAAAACTCTCTTTCTGGTTCCCAACCCTAACATCACCCTCCCACTGCTTAATCCTAACCTCCCTACTGCCTCCCTCCAATAGCTGCTTGCCTGAACTTGTGTGAGCTACAAGGGACTCGAATCCATGCATAATCCATGTATGTAATTTCACTTTTCTCTTTCTTTAATTCTCATAGCTTTCTTGTTGCTCTGTCATGGCAATATTTTTCTTTACTTGTAGTAGAGCGGTGAAATAGCTTTCACTTCCAGATATCAGCAAATAGTAAGAAGCGCATAATTTATCTTTAAGATAGCAACCCATCAATAATTTTGCTGGAATGTGAGTTCTCAAAACATTCATATTTTCTCATAAGATTTTTTTTTTCTCCAAAAAAATTTTTTTTCAAATACAGTTAAATAAATTCCATAGTATTTGTATATAACATCTTAAATAACTGTGTACACTATTTACACCAGCCTGACCTTTTAACAGAGCTCAATATATACAATTACTTTATAGGTATAACAATCCAGTTATCAGAGTGTATCTGATTAGTTATTGTAAAGTGTCAATCAATGATAAGACTTTGTTCCATGGATTGTTAAATGGCTTAGGATGAATCCTTAATTCTTTAATTTTAATTTCCAATAATGCTGTGGTCTTCAGTAGGCTGTAGAAGTCTTCCAAAGTCAGTATTGTGTTTGTATTCCATCTTCTTGTTGTACACTTCCTTGAGATTGCAAGTATTGTCCACACTAGATACATATTTGACTCATTCAAATGAGGACCTTCATACACCTTTAATAATACTAGAGCTTTAGATAAGTTAAACGATTCATTAAATAAAGCTTGTAAAAAGTTTTTAATACCATTCCAAAATGGCTTAATTTTAACACAGTTGAAAAAATATGATTCCAGTCTACATTGTGTATTTGCTCATACCTCCAACATATTCCCTATGTGGAAGAATTAATTTTAGTAATTCCATCTGGAGTTAAGAATGCTCTGTGCAAGCATTTCCAATTAAAAACTTTCCAGTATTGTGTAAAGGATGCATGTTTTATTGATAATAAAATATTTGGTTTAATTTCTTTAGTTAGCTGTAATGAGTGTCCTTTTGTTATATAATTCCAATATGAGGATTTGGGTGTTGTTTTATAATTTATCAATATCTTGTAAAATTTCAAAATAATATTTCCAATGTCATAATCATTATATATGATTTCATACAGGTATTTTGTAAGTTTAGGTATTTTTTTAAATGAAGAATTACTAATTATTCTGCATAAATCTTGCTAATACATCAGAATGCTTTGCATAGTTAACCAATCTTGTTGTGGAATTTTGTATGCTGTTTCTATTGTTTGCATATGCAGAACTTTTAGTTCTTTGATACATTGAAACCAACAAACACATCCTTTTTGTTCCCAGGAATTAATTATTTCACTGTATATTTTATGTGGATATCTCTTTGTAACTATGAATGGTCTTAAAATATCAAACAAGATTTTTAAATCTATATTTGCATCAATAATTTTCCTAAATGAGTCAATGTAATAATTAATCATACTAGTTTTATTGGGCTTAGTTATATTATATTGCATACTAATGCAGTATATGTGCCATGGCAAATTGTTTTGATCTGTTATTTGAAATTTATTTTGTAAATCAAATTTATTGATATTACAGTTAGTAATTCTTTCCAATTTGCAGAATAATTTGGACTTGTCCAGTCTGAGATTGTTTTAGATATTGATGCTTTTATATATGTTTCTGTATCAGGAAAGTTTAATCCTCCCTGTTTCCATGATATGATATGATGTATTAAAGCTATTCTGTTTCTTTTGGGAAACCATAAAAATGTTATTAGGCATGAGTTTATTTCTTTGAGTATATTCCTTTCTGGTAACAGTTGTATTGCCAAAGCTATATATAGAATCATGGGTAGTAAAACCATTTTTATTAACTGTAGTCTATCTTCAAATGTTAATATTATTTTGTTCCACTTTTCCACAAAGATTTTAATTGTATTGATGATATTATTGTAGTTTTTTTAGACTAATTCATTATTATCCTTACATAACTCAATTCCTAGATATTTTAAGATAGATTCTTGTTTCCCTATAATGTGATTCCCCATTGTCTGCAATCCCTTTTTTTATTGAAATAATTCCTAGATATTTTAAGGTAGATTCTTTTTCCCTATATTGTGATTCCCCTTTGTCTGCAATTTTTTTTAATTTAAAAATAAAAATGTTGATTTTGATTTATTGAAATGGAGTCCTGAAGTCCTATAAAATGTGTCAATTAAAATATATATATTTCTTCTAATGTCTATTATGTATTGGATAATGTTAATAATATGTCATCAGCAATGAGCATTGCTTTAGAATTGTATTGCTCATAAACATTTACTCCTTTGATTTTTGTATTGTTACATATTGAATCTGCCAATATTTCAATAGTCAAAGCAAACAGAATGGGTGACATGGGACATCCTTGTTTAGTACCCTTTGTTATATGTATAGATTAAGAGGTGAAAGGACCTAGTTTAACATACACTAAATTATTTGTATACATATATATATATATATATATATATATATATATATATATATATATATATATATATATTCTTTAATAGATGAACAAAGGAAGTAGGAAATTCAAATAACACCAGAATTTTGAATAAATAGTCCCAGTTTAGGGAATCAAAGGCTTTCTCTATATCTAAACCAATTATGAGTATTTCTTTATATTCTTTATTAACATAATCTATAAGAGAAATTATCCTTTTAATATTGTCATGTGTGTGTCTATGATATAAAAATCTGGTTTGATCATTATTTATTGTTTTGGATACCGGTATTCTCATTCTGTTAGTATTGTCATAAATATCTTATAGTCACTATTTAATAATGATATATGTCTATATGAGATACAGAGGTTTGGGGATTTGTTTTCTTTTAAGATTGGTGTGATTAAGGAATACCTCCAAGTGGGTAGTATTAAAGCCTGTGACTGAATTTCTAATAGAGTTTTAAGGAAGAGGGATAGTATTATTGAAGGAAAACGTTTATATATTTCCATAATTATGCCATCCATACCTGGAGCTTTATTATTTTTACCCTCTTTTATTGTATGTGTAATTTCTTTGTAGGATATGGCTGCTTGCAGATTTAGTTTTAATTTTTCTTGTATTTTTTATATATTAGAGCATTTTTTATCTAGATTTAATTGATCAATATGTATTTTTTCTTTATGGAAATGTTCCATATAGTGATTTCTATAGGCATCAGGAATGTCTCCTATATCCGAGACATTTTCCCCTTTCTTTTCATGGAAGATGCTTTTAATGTTATTAGCTTTTGTTTGTATTTTGATTCTTCTTGATACATTATGTAGATATTTGGGAGAAGTGGCCAAGATATTAATTTTTCTGAAGCTAAACTAGTTTTATGTGTTAGAACTTCATTGTATTTATTGTTTAATACTTCTACTTTCTTTTTCATCTCCAAATGATTTTGATTTTTTTCACCTTTTACTGACAAAAGTTTGGATTGTACATTTAATAATTCAGAATCCCGTTCTCTGATTTTTTTTATACCAAGTTAAGGTTTTACCATATATGTAAGCTTTTGAGTCCAGTATTATTATTTTATTTATCTCTGTGGTGTAATTAATATCTAAGAAGAACTGTAATTCAGATAACCAGCGTTTGAACTCTTTAATTTTAGTTATATATGCTGGAATTCTGGAGTTAAAGTTTAATGGTTTGTACCCATTTTGAAGTTTTAGTATTAATTAATTGTGGTCTGAAAAGGGGCAGGGAGTTATTGAGAAATTAATGATTTTAGAATGTAAGTCATGGGCAGTAAATATTTTATCTATTCTAGTTTGGGTACTAAATCTGTGATCTTGATGGGAAAACAACAAAGATTTATCTTCTTTAAATCTGAAGGTATCTACAAGATGAAATTATTCTACCCATTTGTTTAAAGACTTTGATACAGCAGATATACGCAGCGTTTTTTTATTTGGAGTTTCAGAAATATCAAATATATAGTTAAAATCTCTGAATATTAGGTTGCCTTTATAATTATTAGAAATGAAATCCAAGTGTTTTTAACAGTTCCTGATCCAATGCCTGGGAGCTAGTATAGATTGGCTAGGGTCCATATTCTGTTATTATATTTAACTATTACTAATGCCATAAGGCCTTCTTTATCTTCATACTTATAAATGATTTATTGGTTAATCACATTTGTTTTCCATAAAATTGTTACCCCTTTTGTCTTAGTTTTATAAGTGGATTGTGCCAATATCATATATTCCTTAAGATTCCATTTGTAATTGTCATTTGTTTTGAAATGAGTTTCTTGAAGGAAGACAATTTGTGCACTGTTCAGTTTTAAATATTTCAGTAGATTTGATCTCTTGCTATGATTTTTTAAGGTATTGGTATTTAAAGATAAAGTTAAATCCATGTTAGATTATTTAGACAATGTATTTTTGTTTTATTGTGACTATTAAACATTTTCCTCTGATAACTATACATTATATGTTTGACATTTTAAAGGAAATTATCAGTTTTATACTTTGAGTGTTTCCAACAAGTAAAATAAGCACGTCCAGGAAGGCAGGAAGAAACTGCTGAACACAATACCACTGAGAAAAATAGCGTATACTGTTTAATTAGCAGCTTTTTTTACAAAAACTTCATCAGAATGATAACATTAAAACAACTGACCTCTTAAATACCATAAAATAATCATGTGACTAATGAATCAATTAAGACCAAAATTGGTACAAATCAAACATAAAACTTTAAAACTCCTATATAAACTTAACTTTTCATAGAAACCTAATAGAAATGGGAAAATATGAATGTCCTGTTTTGTTTACATTTAACCTACGCTGGTTCAAATAACATTTAATATTAATAGTCTCATTGAGTCCAGGGGGGATATCTGACTTTAATTTTATTTGCCAGTAGGATTCTCTTTGTAAGAGAAAATTCTTAAAATCCCCTTCTCTCATATCCTTCCTCCCCACTTCTAATATAGAAAATAGAAATTTTTTAAAAAGTAAACAATTCTGTGAATGCTTGAACAGGGCATTCCTTTCATCCCTGGACTTTCTTAATTCCTGGTGGTCATCCCGATGTAAAAGCGTCACAGGAAGAACACAGGCGTGTAAACAACTCCTCTGGTTCCACAATTTACAAAACCTGGACCTCCAGGGTTCTATTAAGAGTACTAATAGAAATATAAGGGCCAGTGGAAAAGTTACAATGGTTACAACACTGTTTTGCTGTTTCTCAAAATTCTTTTTAAATTTAGGCCACTCTTTTGAACTACTTTGAGTGTTTACCAATAAAGTAATATTTTGGTCAGGCATACTAAAAATGTTTTTGTGAAATAAATTTAAAATTAATAAATGTTAACAAAATTAAGATCACACTAGTCATGGGATGAAAATCATTCCTAATCTGATGGATAAACCTAAATCCATCAGATTATTACTCATACCTTGACAGTCCAAAACATCTGAGCTCCATAAATTGGATTATCATATGGAGAATATTTGTAATAGGAATAAGCAATATTTATATTATTTTGAACAGATATAGTATTATTGTAGATTAGACAGAATTCTAATACAGTATAACAGTGTACTTATTCTATAAGCAAGTAATATTTACATGTAAGATAGATAACAAGCAATTCAATCATAGTAGAGTAGGATGTATCATACATAAAACCTCAGTAAAAGATTATAGAACACAGTTATTTAACATATTCACCCTTATTAACGTAGCATTTAAAAACTTATTACTTAATCAAAATAGATGGTAATAATATTTATACATAATGTTTGTAATACAATGTATTTTACTGGATATATCAGAAGTTATATTGTTTGCCAGCATTTAAGTAATCACCTTGTTTGTTGCTAACTTACTTAAAGCATCAAGTTTGTTTTATGTAAACATTGATGAAAGTTAGTGTATTTTAATTATAAGTGCATCCCTCTTCCCCCCATTTCCTACACATAAGGATTTTCATATCTGCTGTTTCTTATTATAAAATAAGTGAAATTATAGGTTAAAAACATCAAATTCACTTATTGTGATTAATGATTACAACTTCCCTTTCCATATTCATACATTGCCATTTTATGGCATATACTGAAAGTTTTTAGATTTAAAGGCCAACATTCTATTTTGTTTAATCAGCAAAGGTTAAACTAAGTGATTATTGTCAATTAATCTATTCAGAATGTGATTGTTACATTATGTGACATTCCTAGTTCAGGCTTCTATTGTTTCCATTGAACAACTTTGTCAGTTTAATGTAATGTATAAAACATTAGTTACCTTGGTAACAGTTTAAGTATTATGTATGGTCAAGATGGGTTACAAAAACTACAATTCAAGTTAAAGCAATTACATGACTTGCTATACATATTTACTTATATAAGAAAATCACAATGCACCTTGATGTTCAATATAGTGTATGTCATTTATGACAAGTTAAAACAGTAGTGTTATTATACTCAAGCCCATGTTATTAAACTGACTGTCTTGTCAATTTAATACTATTTATTGAAGAGGATTGTTACATTCTGGGATTTCAAGTTCAGGCTTCTATTGTTTCTCTTGAACAACTTTCTCAGTTTGATGTCATGTATAAAACATTACTTATCTTGGTTACCGCTTAAGTATTATATATGGTCAAGATGAGTTACAAAAACTACAATTCAAGTTAAAGCAATTACATGACTCGCTATGCATATTTACTTATATAAGAAAATCATCATGCTTCCCCTTGATGTTCAATGCAGTGTATGTCATTTATGACAAGCTAAGACAGTAGTGTTATTATACACAAGCCCATGTTATCAAATCCAGTCTTTTATAACTAAATTCAGCAGACTGCTCCATCTTATATGACGACTATATATTCTATGTCAAGATTTACTAAAATCACACATTACACAACTATTGTGTGTGTGTGTGTGTGTGTTTTTTAGGCTGTTGCTTAGTTATTTGAGAGACCACAAGCTGTTAAGCATTGTCACCCTGTTTCCGTTACCACAGCAACCTGGGAGCATCTGTTTCTGTTAGTGTGTCTGTGTACTACTTACCAGAGGCTCGCGATGCACCTGAAGCAAGGCTTCACTTCACTGCATCTTCAACGCTAAATTCCATCCCTTTCAGTGAAGCAGCAGCCAGGAAAAGAACAGAGAGCAAACATATCAAAAAAAAAATCCCAACAAGCCACCACAAGTGACAACAGACTCCTCCAGCCCTCCCGCCTCTCACTCAGCAGATGTACAAACAAACCATTCTCTGCCAACATATCCCAAATCATAGTTATATCCACCCCCTTTCCCTGCATCCAGGCTAAAACACCAAATGTGTCCTCCTAATTCACAAGCATCAGTAAACCATGATCACAAGCCACAACTCACAGCTTCTCGGAAATGCAAACGGCAACATATAACAGCTGCCAGACACATCTGCATCCACATACACCAAGTCAGGCTTAATCAAACAGCACTCGAAGCTATGATACCTGCTATAATTGATATTAACTGTGTTCAGAAAGAATAATGATGGCATTTGTACTAGCTGCCAGACACAGCTGTATCCACGCACACCATATCAGGATTGTTCAAACAGCACTCGTAGCTGTAATACCTGCCATAATTGATATTAACTATATTTAGATAGAATAATGATGACAACTGTACTAAAAACTTGCTACTATTATTTAGCCAGGATATACGTGACATTTCTAAATCATACTTTAACTGAAGAAAGCATTAGTCTCCATGACAGCATTTTTTTTCAAAACACTACTGTTACTGCAATTATATATGATGCTAATTTATTACATTTGAGTCTGAACTCTGATGAATGAGTTGTTGAATTAGTTAATTAATTACTTAAATTATTATATGTAAAATCAATGAAAAATGAACAAGATAAGTAGTCATTGAGTTCAAGTAGGGGAATAGAAACTTCTATGTTTGTATTATATGTTGCTTTGTTTGGCTTGTATATAATGTAAATAGTAACCCATCTTGAACTACCTTTGTTTGTGAATAATTATTTGACCTTTTGAACATTCTAACTAAATCATTACTGTTTCTCAGTTGTTTAAGAATCCCTCTTTTTTTTAAAATAAAAGCAGATGACAAGTGATGTACCATATCAGTTGATACTTTGAGAGATGTAGTTGTAAGAGTTATTTTTTGGGTCAGCTATCTTGGAATCAATTTTTTGTTTCTTCTTTCTAGCATCAGTCCAAGGATTTGTTTCTTTTGTTCTTTTAAGAGTAGGGGCCATCCATTCCACTTCTTCGGTGATAGACATTATATTGTTGTTTTTGATGAATATAGTAGCTTTTTCTAAGTCATTAACGGTTCTCATCTCATTGGCAAAAAGTATTTTTATCTTGGCTGGAAAGGCCAACTGTGTTTTAATGTTGTTTTGTTTCAACAGTTTTATTATTGGCCAGACTTTTTTCCTTTGTTCTATTGTTCTAGAAGAATATCATTGCCAGACCTTATCAGGCTTTCATTGTATTTTAAGGGTGATTTTCTCCATGCAGATTTTAATATTAGTTTCTTGTCCATAAATGAAAGAAATTTTATAACTATGGAGCTGGGTGGAATATTTGTTGAGTTAGAAGCAGGTTTCCTCAGTGGTCTATGCACCCTGCCAATTCCAAATAAAAGTCACTCTTTCAAGTCTAAAAATTCAGGAATCCATGTTAAGAATGAAATAATGTCTTGTTCTTCAGCGTTTTCTGGCAGACCAAAGATCCTTATGCTGTTTCACCTTTCCCTGTTTTCTAAGTCGTCTATTTTGTTAAACAGCCATGTATTGTGTTTAAGCAGAAATTCTTTTTGGAATTCTTCCTCCTTGAGTCTCCCTTCAATGTAATTTAGAGAAGTCTCTATAATTGTTATTTTTGTCTGGTGTTGCTGTAATAGTTCCTTAAAAGTATCAGTCTGCTTTTGAGAATTTAATTTGAGGTTTTCTAAGTCATATTTAAAGTCATCCATCTTCAAAGATAGTTCCTGTAAGGTAGACGTCATCAATTGCAGTTTTTTTTTCAAAGCAGCATCTAGGTGAGAATTCCTTGAGTTGTTCATATTCAGTGACTCAATATAACTCCAAGTTACTTGACAGGAAAATTTTTGTATATCTCCACCAAAACTGATATGTATGTAGTTTAGTAGTTTATCTATAGATTTCTGATGTTTTAAACTTGAACATAATAAAATGTTCCTATATTATTATTCTAGTTTATGGAGCTCTCAAAATTCACTGCTCTCAGTTGGCCATCTAGGCTCCGCCCCTCCCTCATGAGATTTTTGACTGTTTGAATCATTCTGTCTACAAATCCATTGATTTTCACTTATCTACATCCAGATATCCTATGTCCAGATTTCCATTTTTTTGCAAAATTATGAAATTGTTGATTCATAAGCTGTGGGTTGTTATCAGACACAGCTTCAGTTGGTATTCTTTGATTGTTAGAAATAGGCATCAAGAAAGTAATAATAATACAATAATTAGTAGTTTTCCATATGTGCACAATTTTTGGGTATTTTAAATATTAGTCAACCAAAAGAAGAATTGGAATAAATATACTCCAGCTTTTATTCACAGACAATTCAACGTTTTATGCAGCGACAATTCGCCATTTTGATTCTGTTAACAAAAAGTGTTGCACATATCACCTTCTGTCTGTCTCTCTCTCTGTTGAGACATGATTTGCCCAACTATTCATGACACTGTCTTGCTGCAACTGCATTTTTCTGTACTACCTGGTGCAGTTGTTTGGCTCTGCAATTTTCTCAGCTGATATTGTGAAATAAGCCACAGGATGCCCACATTTTTGTTCAGCATGTTTTCTTTACATTTTTTAAAGTAAGCATTGCTTACATATATCAGCTACATGCTGCAATTTAGTTTATAAATGTTTATAATGAACTTGTAAATCATGTGTCTACAAATTCAGGAACAATCTTTCTCATCTTACTGGAGCTTTGTGATGAAACGAATTGAAAATACTGTTTAATGGCTTAAGAAAATTAATAATGTCCGATAAGTATAATTATAGAATTTCTGACAACCATATCCAATTTATAATGTTTGCTGCCCCACACTTCTTTAGCCATATCCTACTTGTCTATCTTTATACAAGAACAATACAGTAACAACAAGTTACATCTGGCAAGATTAGAATGAACTTAGAGAGATATTGCAGCATACCTAATAAACAATGATCTGGTGTGAGATGTTTGCATTTTAACTATTGCATTAAATTTAGAAGGGTTTGACATGAGACCTTTTTTCTGTCAAAACATGATCTATTTCTTTAAGTTATCTGACAGGCTTGACTTTTGCTGCAGTTTGACTTCACATTTTTTGTGTCAACCTGTCAAGTAACTTAAGTTAGTAAGGCTAATGTCATGCTCATGTTTGGTACCTCAGGAACTCTATCCTAATTCCTTTTAAGCAGATATAAAAGTTATGACTTAACAGAAATAGTTGAGTTTCTTGGAGAATGCAGGTTTGCTAACCAATCGTCCATCATTCTAAGCTCCTGTTGGATACGGCAAGGTCTGTTGGCCGAATACATTTACTACTTTCATGTTAGTGTAGTTAAAAATTGAAGAGGAAAAACATAGATGTAGGGTATCATGGGAAAGGGAAGGTGCACCTGTAACCAGGGAAAATTATACCCACCAGCGAGAGAATGAGTTGCATCCTTAAGTCCTAAAGGTTCTAGAAGATTATCTAGTACTGTGTTAAGTACACAATGATTTTATTTCTTTAAAGTAAAATCAGAAATATAATTGTATAATGCTGCTGTGACTTCAGGCCTGAAAAGAATATACCTTTCTCTGAAATGGTGATAATTTTATTTTTATATGTTGTAGTATAAAATTACATTAAAATTATTATTTTCATTAAAATAAACATTCAGCTGATCATGTGCCCTTCAGGGAGGAAATCCAGTTTATAGTAGTTTTATAGGCAATTATACTAACAATGTTCCTTGAAAATGTAATTAAACTGCCAAACAATTTTGGAGATATAGCCTTTCTAATCAAATTTCAGAATAGTTAAACACAATCAGGAACTTGGAGACAACCTACTGGAAAAGGGCCAGTAGTAAAGGAATTAGAGAAACAAATTATCTCATGTGGTGATTTTCTGTTGAGAGTGAGCTATTATCCATCATGGAAGGTACAATGCCAAACTCACAGTACCATTTACCTTCCTGCACAGTGGATATAAAAAGTATACACACCCCTGTTAAAATGCCAGGTTTTTGTGATATAAAAAAATGAGACCACAATAAATAATTTCAAAATTTTCCCACCTTTAATGTGACCTATAACCTGTACAATTAAATTGAAAAACAAACAAATCTGTTAGGGCAAAAAATATAAAAAATAAAAAACGTACAATAAGCTGGTTGCATAAGTGTGCACACCCTTAAACTAATACTTTGTTGAAGCACCTTTTGATTTAATTACAACATTCAGTCTTTTTGTGTAGGAATTTATCAGCATGGCACATCTTGACTTGCAATATTTGCCTACCCTTCCTTACAAAAGTGCTCCAAATCTGTCAGATTGTGAGGGCATCTCTTGTGCACAGCTCTCTTCAGGTTCACCCAACAGATTTGCTATTGGATTTAGGTCTGGGCTCTGGCTGGGCCATTTCAAAACTTTAATGTTCTTCTGCTGAAGCTATTCTTTTGTTGATCTGGATGTATAGTTGGGGTCATTGTCTTGTTGAAAGGTGAAATTCCTTTTCATCTTCAGCTTTCTAGCAGACGCCTGAATGCTTTGGGCCAAAAGTGACTGGTATTTGGAACTGTTCATAATTCCCTCCACCTTTACTAAAGCCCCAGTTCCAGCTGAAGAAAAGAAACTCCAAAGCATGATACTGCCACCACTATGCTTCACCATGGAGATGGTGTTCTTTTGGTGATGCGACGTGTTGTTTTTGCTGCAAATGTACCTTTTGGAATTGTGGCCAAAAAATACAACCTTGGTCTCATCAGACCATAACACATTTTCCCACATGCTTTTGGAAGACTTGATGTATTGTTTTGCAAATTTTAGCCGGGTTTCCATCTTGCAACCCTAAGCCATAGTCCAGACATATGGAGAATATGACAGATTGTTGTCATATGTAGTACACAGCCAGTACTTGCCAGAAATTCCTGCAGCTCCTTCAGTGTTGCTGTAGGTCTCTTGGCAGCCTTCCTGACCAGTTTTCATTTTGTCTTTTCATCAATATTGGAGGGATGTCCAGTTATTTGCAGCTTCACTGTTGTCACATATTGTCTCCACTTTTTGATGACTGTCTTCACTGTGTTTCATGGTATATTCAATGCTGTGGAAATTTTTTGTACCCTTCTCCTGACTGAAGTTGTTGTGTCTTTCGGCTTTTCCCGGTTAGGGGTCGCCTGACTGATATCTTTCAAAAATGAGATCCCTTTGATTCTTTGTAAGCTCTCTGCAAACCATGGCTTTTGCTGTAGCAGGCAACTGAGTAAATGTCCAGAAAATCCTACTAAAACAGCTGAACTTTATTTGGAGTTAATCAGTCTCCTTAATTGATGGCAGGTGTGTACCCAAGAAGACTGAATGCTGTAATTAAATCAAAAGATGCTTCAACAAAGTATTAGTTTAAGGGTGTGCATACTTATGCAACCAGCTTAGTGTACATTTTTTTTACTTTTTATATTTTTCCCCTAACAGATTTGTTTGTTTTTCAATTGAATTGTACAGGTTATACATCACATTAAAGGTGGGAAAAGTTTTGAATTATTTATTTTTATATCACAAAAACCTGGCATTTTAACAGGGGTGTGTACACTTTTTATACCACCTGTATATCCAGAGTGGGATCTTGTCTTATAGGTGCTTGATTGATTAATTTCAGCCTTCATTTTCTAGTTTCATAAGATAAATATCATATAGATGGTCCACAAATGCCTCTACAAAAGAACAGTAAAATGCAGATGATCAGTGATAAATGAGCTGTAATAAATATACAAATTGTACAGGAAGGATAACTTGTAAATGGCATCACTCATCTCTGCAAAAGAAGTCAACAAGGCAGGATCAAGTAGGTTAAAGGACTTAAGAAAGGATCTGGGAGGATATTAAAGAAACAACTGAGCAGCACAAAGGCCAAGATTCCTTGGCATGTGCAGCACAAAAATGAACGACTTCTGCAACTTGGCAGTGCCACATGGACATGCAGTGAGTATCTGGCCAAGGAAAGAAAGGCACTTTCATGCAGGAAGCTATGCGTCATTCCACATGGGTTGGCAGTACAGCACATATACAAGCAGACATATCAGTACGGTGAAATATCAGTACTGAAGACCAAGAGAGATTCAACAGTGGGGCTAATCGCCATCTCAAATGAATCTCATGAAAGGTGAAAAAAATATTTCACAGACCACTACAATTCAAAGTAAAGCAGAACATGTATAAATGCTGTGTGGTGTATGCCAGTGTAGCCCTCATCCTGCTGACAGACAGCATCTGCAAGTATATGCAGAAATACAGAAGTTTCAAATGCAGTGCTATGTTATCTTCATACAAGAACATCAGTCAGATTCCTAAAATGCTGGGAAAGGAGTGTATAGGAAACTAGAATAAGGGGAGAGGCAACAAAAAGAGAGGTTCACAGAAGGACCACATGTAAGGGCGTGAAAGACAGGAGCAGAAAGATATACCTACAACAACACAGACAAAGTGCAGTGTATGAGCGCACACTAAGAATGGATGGACAGAGAAAACCAGAGGGTAAACAAATAGCAGTAAGGAGTGTTTCATGACACTCAAAGTCATGACAAAGAGAAGGGGTCATATCAGTTGGGGGTAGAGTAAGATACAAACAGCAGCATGCTGTCTGTCATTCTATTCCAGCAAACTTATTGTGATTCATCACCAGATGATGGACCAGGGTAGTTAGTGGAATGTGCCAAAGCTGTGTGATCAAGTCTGCAATGTGCTGTAGGAGAATGTCCATCTGAGCTATGTCCCTGCCTACTGTTGCATCCACTGAAGCCTTTAGCACCAGCTCCAGCTGTGGCTGGGCCACCTCAGGCAATATTGTCAGGCTACATGCTAGTGAGGGTCTGGGACCGCCCCATTGACACAGCCTTATCACACTTACCTTTCCCAGATACAGCCTCAGCAGAGGTCTGTGATTGTATTGCCTGCTGGGAGGAGATAGAGCAGGAAGTGTGCCATAACTGAAGCTATCCCTCCAGTGGACTGTGTATATTTAAAACACAGGTCATCTTTTGTCAGTAGAACTAACTCTGCCTGGTTGGTAGTCTTTCCTGCCTCCTGCAGTAGGTGACATGCTTCTTGTATCATTCTGTTTATGCAGAACTATGACAGATGTAAAACAGGATGATAGGACAACATGGGCAACCTACATTCCCTTATGTATGTTTTAATATCTGCATCCCTTGCAGCAGGAAGGCATTTGTCCCCTATGCATATGTTAACATACCTGCACAGATATATGATGCTGGTACACACAGTGATACAGCAGCAAACACCCTATCATTGGGTAGATTGATCCCACCACATAGCAGATCCTTACAGAAAGCACAATAAAGATAATTGGCTATTTACAGTAAATGCCACCAGCATCTCCACGTGATACAGAAGCATCACACATTAACCCACACACACCTGTAGTTTGCTGAGTGAGGCATAGACTTGCCAGTAGGAAAAAGTTCCATATTTATTACTAAAAAACAAACAAAAAAAAAACAACAATGGAGTCCACTTACCATACCATTCAAGTAATTGTCACTTAATTTCTGCCAACTCATACACAGAGACATCAAGATGGTCACCATACCAATGCCAGAACTGTTCTCATGTTCTGGTGATGCCTATGGATAAAGTCAACAACTCATTCAGGTCTAAGGTTGTATCTTCTGGTATTTAAGCCCTAACTTTGAGAGGATTTCTGTCTATACACACCGAGCAGAGTGGACTACAACTCCGCGCTGAGATATATAAGTATCCTATTTTTTTGGATTATTTATACTGATTATTGTTTCTAGCAATTTATATATAGCACTTTTTATTGCCTGCTGCATAGTTTTTAGTGTATTTTACTGCTATTAACTAATCTGCACTGGTAACTGATTTGTTTGCAGTTAAAAGCATTCTGCAGAGTCTCATTGCTCCTTTATCTGTTTAAAAACTCTCATTTTGTGGCCTTCTGTAGTGCTTACTGTCTGTAGGCTAATAGCTTTAGTATTGTCCCCACCCTCCCTACCTGTTGGTGTCTTGCTGTTATACTTGGTGGCTTTGCAGTTGCCCGCCCCTTCTGTAAATCTGATCTGGGACACTCCTCCCAGTCTAGTGTCATAAGCTCATTATACCTAATACAGAGAGAACATTTGATAAGGCCTTCTGTTTCTCCTTTTTCACTTAAAAAAAATTGCCTGAATCTCCTTGTGTTCTGACTGTGCTTTTCAAAGATTTTGGAAATATAGAGTATATTTTAGAGCAGTTATTATAACTGTAATTACCTTAATATTGCTACAACTCAAGTGCTCTAGGTTGCACTGCATCTGAATTGTTTGTATGTTTTAGCTGCTTTTCTGTATATATAGACTTCTCTGTATATGTAGACTAGCTACTTATTCTGCTGTATTACTGCCTCTTAAATAGTTTTTCAGTTGTGCACTTGCCTTACTTCATTTAAAAAGTTTTACATTGCTAATTTTGTAGCATTTTAATTAGATTTACTGTTTAGGACTACACACTCAAGTGTGTTAGCCTTTTCTGTGTTTACTTACTGCATTATTACATTGTTTAGCCTGTTTCAACAACAACAACAAAAATACTATATTGTTTGCTCATTTCCCACCTTTCCTACCCAGTATAGTCCAGATCCCAGGCTTTGCTTGTCTCAGTACTTTAATATTTTCTCTGTTCAGAGCTATCCAGACCTTGTTGTGGTAGAGGGAAGTCCTACTGCTTACCAGTGGGAGTGGTGAGCATTGTACCTCCTATCTAACGCTAGAGGAGTGGTTTCCAGCTCTGAAATTGTAATTTTATTAGTCTTTTGGGGTTGATTTATATCCATTTCAACTTTCTGGCTTACAAACGCGTGTGTTTGCACATTTTTTGCATCGTGCAGCACTGTGAGGCTACAGTTAAACTATTCAAGGTGCCAGAAAGTCTGCTCTTCAAATTTTCCCTTAGAACTAGCTGGTTTCTCAGTAGTAGCACTAAAATCTGAACCCCTGTGACTAGCACTTGCTATAGAACCTGCTGGAAAGCACTAGGAAGCCTGAAACTGATACAAGCACTCAGCTCTCCTTGACAATAAGGAGAAATTAATCATAGGCACTAAACAGCCTATAATTGCAAAATGCCTTGCAAAGGTAAGGAAAAACAGCTCTTAAACTTTACAAAAAAGCTCCTAAACAGGCATGTCCAAGGGTCAGCATCTGGTGATTTCTCCTGTCCACCTGGTGAATCAGGACATACTGGGGCAATGCAGCAACTGCCTTATGCACACAGATAATCCTCTTCTCCTACCGCCCAACACTACAACCTGCGAGAGATGCATTTATATAGCCAAACTGGAAGCAAAGCTCTCTCCGGCCAAGATTGTGCTAGACAGTCAAGAGGAGAAGGTTAACACCTGCATTACACCTCAAGCAACTCATAGCCCTTCAAAACCCACAACATCAACACCCACACATAGCAACACTAAACCCACATATGCGAAGGCCCTTAACGTTAACCTGCCCAAGCAACAAGGACCGCCGAAGCTGAAACGCAAACACACACCAGTCATAACCAAAGTGACACATAGCTCACAACACCAGTGTGCCACCCAACAACAGCCCCTAAGGCAAGACAATGTACCCAACACTTTAGTCATAGGTGACTCTATAGTCAGGCACACTGATGTCCCACTCACCAGGCTGAACAAGGAGAAAATTACAGTCAGCTGCCTGACAGGTGCCAGGATTCACCACATAACGCATGCACTCAAGTCACTCCACAACAAGTACAAATAGGACTCTGTCATTGTTCATGCTGGAGTGAATGACTTGAGATGTACCTCCCTGGACTAAATGAAAAGAGACATGGAAGAGCTCTTGGATCATGTGATCCAGGAAGTATGACCCTAGCCTTGAGTAGCATCCTGCCTTTGCCCAGAATTATACCACATTATAAGGACAAAATGATTGACTTCAACAATTGGCTAAGCTTTTAGTGTCATTCAAAGGAGATCCAGTATTTGTCTGCCTGGGAAGACATGATTGACAAACCACGATGCTTTGCCAGAGATGGTCTGCACCTGTCACCCCTGGGATTCAGGTTACTGGCTAAAGCTCTTGCCACCCCTATAGTGCCTTTTTTAGGCAAGGTTCAAAGGCTAAAACAACCACTGTAACAGATACTTCTTCTTCTTTCAGCTTTTCCCAGTTAGGTGTCGCCACAGCGAATCACCTGTCCGCTCATGATTGGCAGTGGAGTTTTTACAGTGTCAAGTTGCCAGCCCGGCACCCAACCTTCCACAGAAGGCACACACATGCACGCACTCTCACCTAGGGCTAATTTAGAGTGTCCAATCCACCTACAGCATGTCTTTGGGATGTGGGAGGAAACTGGAGCACCTGGAGGAAACCTAAGCGACCACAGGGAGGACATGCAGACTCTGCACAGAAGGCACTCCAGCTGAGGATCGAACCAGAGAACCAGATACAAGCATGCAAAATCTGAAGGTAATGCTACTCAATGCTAGAAGTCTAAACCTCAAAATGCACGCCCTTGAGGCACTCCTAAAAATGGAGAACATTGATATCTGTGAAGTAACTGAGACCTGGTTCAAGGCTCCAGAGAGCACCCCTGCAGTACCAGGCTACAATTCTTACCACACTTTTCGGCCACAAAACCAAGACTGAAACATTAAAGGTGGAGGAGTGTCCATATTCACCAAGGATATTCACACCTTCAGGCTAGTTGCCCAACACAATGCATCTGAAATTCTCCAGGTGCAACTAACACTAGGTAAGACTGCAATCTAAATTGTAGCTTGCTACAGATCCCCCACCATGCCCCAAGATTCTCACTACACCTTTCTAAACATACTGGAAAATATTAAGATACAACCAAACACCCTAATACTGGGTGATTTTAACTACCCTGCCATTAACTGGGAAAACTACTCGGGTACCAACTCCTTTTCCCAACGGTTCTTGGAATTCATAAATTCCAATGCCCTGGATCAATTAATCCATTGTCCCACCAGGGGTTCCAATATCCTAGACCTGGTCATTACCAACATGGGAGACAGATGCTCCACACCAGTGGTCACCCCCTCATTGGTCAGGTCTGACCATAAGCAAATCACCCTTGACATCCACATCCCACCCCCAACCCCAGTAAGGAAACCTCCTTAAAAAACTTCTCCAAAGCCAACTTCATGCTACTGAAGTCAGAAGTGACAAACTTCATGACACCCATGCAGACGGGATCTGGAAGTTCAATCGCAGAATCCTACATTAAGGCACTGTATGAGCACATCCACTCGTACATGAATCGTGCCATCCCAAATAGAATCAAGATGCTGTTCTCCAAAAAAAGGAAGCCAATCTTGTGGTCCCCTGCTATAAACAAACTATACAACAGAAGGAAGAAACTGTTGCAGAAAAGAGGAAAATCCCTGGATGCAAAACCTCCCTCACCAGCCTCAGTAATAAGCTGCGATCCCTCATAAAATCCTCAAAAGCTAGTTACGAAAATAAAATTGACAAAGATTCCAAAGGCAACCACAAGGTATTCTATAGTTATGTCAAGAATCTAAATGGCAATGCTCAGATCTGCTCTGAGCTACAACAGAATGGCATTAAATATACTGATCCCAAGGATATTGCCAATATCCTGGCAGATCAATTTAGTGCCAACTTCATCCCCCTCTCACCCCCTAAAGGGCCCATCTCAATACCAAAAGATTGCCAAATTCCGGTAATCACGGCCACACAGGTAGAAACCGCACTCTCCAAAGCTAAGAATACAGCATCCATGGGACCAGTCTTTGACATCCCAGGCTGTGTACTACATGAACTACAAAATGAACTGGCACCTCACCTAAGTGTCATGTTTAATCATAGCCTCACCTCAGGCTTCATGCCCACTGAGTGGCTCACAGCTACAGTTATCCCACTCCACAAGGGAGGATCCACCTAGGATCCCGGGAACTTCTGTCCCATTAGCCTGAAAAGCCTAATCTGCAAGGGCATGGAACGCATTATCATGGAACTTATAAACAAAGACATTGGCAACCTTCAAACACTGGACCCCACCCAGTTTGGGTTTGTGAAGGGCCGATCTTGTCTCCTGAATCTGATTGACTTCTTTGAATCAGTCTCCAGAACTGTGGACTAGGGTAAGGCAGTCCACACAGCCTATCTGGACCTTGCCAAGGCCTTCAACACCATCCCCCACTCTGGAATCATAGATAAACTTACTAAGGTGGGCATAAATCCCTACATCACTCGATGGGTTGCCAACTGGCTTACTGACAGAACCCAGACTGTAAAAGTAGCCGACTCCAAATCCAGCTCCAGACAAGTGACAAGTGGAGTACCTCTGGGTTCAGTCCTGGGACCACTCTTGTTTGGCATCTACTTCTCTGAAGTACAGACCAACACTAAGGGACTCTGGCTAACAAAGTTTGCAGATGACTGCAAACTAGGAGACATTATTGAATCCCCAAATGATGTGGATATTCTACAAAAGGGCCTTACAGAAACAGATGCCTGGTGCCAGAGCCAAGGGCTCAAGCTTAATGCCAAGAAATGTATAGTTATCTCCTTTGGAAAAAAACATGTACCCATGAATTACCACATAGGTGGCAGGACACTAAACATTGAAAGTGTGATGAGAGACTTAGGGACACAGGTGGACAGTGGTCTCACTTTCGATAACCACATCGCCACAACAGTCAGCAAATCCTTCTATGTGGCACACCTCATCACTAAGGGCTTTTCATCCAGAAAAAAGGAGGTCATTGTCCCACTGTACTCATCCCTCATTAGACCCATTATAGAGTATAATGCCCCATGTGGTATGTACCTCACAAGACATCTGCAACAGCTGGAAAGGCCACAGAAATACCTCACTAAAAGAATCACAGGCCTAAAGCAGATGCCATATGCTGACCATCTAAAAAAACTCCAGCTATACTCTGTGGCATATCATCTACTCAGAGGTGATCTCTGCTTAACATACAAGGCCATGTCAAACCCTGAGCTGTTGGACATGCTCCACTTAAAGAAATCCCAATCTCTCAGAACCACACGCTCCAGGGATCTAAACCTTGTCATCACAATGAACAAAACATGCTGGAGGGATAGGTTTCTGACCCAGAGACTCCCCATACTCTGGAATAGACTGCCCATACATGTCAAGCAGAGTGCCTCATTGGCCCTCTTCAAAAGGAACCTTGATGATTGGATGGGAGATAGGAAATTCACCCCGGGGATCATGTCAGTCGCCCTGCTAGACAGGGTTCCAGAGAAGTAAATATTGTGGGAAGAAATATCCAGGGAATGGTTATGGCTAGGCTTGCATAGGCCCTAGGGCCAATAGCCTAGTACCAGCCTATGAACCTATACATACATAAGCTGTGAAGAATGGACCACAATGAGGAATCAGTAGCTACTCCCTGAAATGGCCATGATGGAGATAGACCATGATCTTGTTCTCCTTCATGTGCCATTCAGGTACCATCTGCTGCAGTTGTACATTTATTTATTTTGCATTTGTTTACTGGAAAAGTCTGACTGGGCACAGGTCCTTTTTCAGGGAGGCCCAGGAGAAAAGCTCCAAGAGTAACAAATACATACAACAGAGAAACAAATGCAGCTAAGTGAGAAGCAAATACATACAAGATAGTGGTTTCAGACTCAGTAAGTAGAACAACAGTAATTTACATGAAAATGATTGCTTACATTTAGTGGATCTATTCAAATGATTATGTACAGTTAAAGTGAAACTACCATTAGTGGTAGAGCATGCTGGTAGAGTAAGAGCAATGATAACAGAGTGAAAGGAATAGGTTATCTAAGAGAGTTGCAAGTGCAGAGCTAGGTGTTAGTAAGTTGCATTTTTAGGCATTCTTTTTAAACTGAAGTGTTGAGGAGTTAGTTACTAGTGAATTAGGTAGATTATTCCAGTGTTTGAAGATGTAGTTGGAAAAACGTTATTCACCTGCTGAACTGCAAGCTTTGGTAGTGTGTACAAGTAGTTTGTTGCTGGAGCAAAGGGGTCTTGAGGAGGAATATGGCTGAATGAGATCTTTGAGCACAGTTTTTTTCTGATTAAGAGATTATTTTGTGGGTAAAGATAAGTGGATTAATGAGAAATTGAGGGAGTTCAAGCCACTTGAGTTGCTTAAGTGATGAGGAGTGATGTGATTTGTATGAGGCATTAATGGCAGACTTGGAGATTTTATTGTAACAGGCTTTGAGTTTGGCTAGATCTGTCTTGGCAGAGATTGATTAAGACTGGGGAGGCATACAGGTAGTAATTGCTCTCTGAATGTCCTCATGAAATGATGGAACTTTCATGAGGAGTAAAATGGTGGCCTATAATGTGATTTCTGAATCACGAGTAGTGCATCATATACCTGCAAATTAGCATGACATAAACTCATAAAGATCTCTTCATGATAGCAAAGCCATGACCTGCCAGAGTCATGCAAAGACACTGCACTGTGCTTAACGTCAAAGATGTGCATAGCAAAATAAAGTGATTGATAGATATTCATGCAGCATGGCTTCATTTTTCTACATTTTGTACAAAGAGGTATAAAGCTGCATTGTTTTAAGACTCTACTCTATTTTGTAAAAATACAGGTTTTGAAAGCTACATTGGGGATCTAGGCATCAGTATTAGGAAGAATTGCAGCATTTACTTGACCCATATAGATTAATACTAGGCTAACTGCCCTTGTGGGCTATTTTTTAAGCCAAGCCAATTAAGCCATGTAAGAACCAAACCCTGCACCTTCTGTTTGTAAGGTAAACACCTTAACCATTATACCAACCTCCCTGAAATGCAGTGGTCTGTAGCACTGATGAGGTGTAAAATAGTCCGCAAGTGTGTGGTAACCTGTATGTGTCTACTTTCCCATGGACATTAAATGGCATTTGCTCTGATGAAGTCCAGCTGGTGGATAAAAGTGCTTACCATAAATTAAAGCTGATTTATTAAGCTGACAGCCTATTTGAGTTTGTTTCTTTAGTACCTACACAGAAGAGGAATTTCTGAAGTTTTGGATGGTTTATTGTTGTTACTTAATACTGTAACATTTACGTGGTTTTATTTTTTCATTTTTCACAAATAACAAGGAAGTAAAGTCAGTCCTCTTCCTTAACAGTGGGGACAGCTGTCTCCTTGCATCCATGTTGTGACTTTCCTATGGATGTACAACCTTCTATAGAGCTTTGCTTTATAAAATGACAGCAGTATGACTGCTATACCTGCATGATTTAATTGTTTATAGATTGTACTGGCAACAAAGTTACCTAATCTATATGGAGGGGAATGGTGTTGGGTACAGCATTACTTTCACACATATATGTATCCCCCAACAGGTGCATGGTAGAGCTGTGTAACCAGCTCTTCTCTAAATGCCCCAAAATGTTGGCATCAGGGATGATTGCCACACCCTATATATATATATATATATATATATATATATATATATATATATATATATATATATATATATATATATATATATATATATATATACCCTTAAGTCCTAACAAAAGGCTAAAGTTTGCAGGGAGTGCATCTGTGCCACGTGCTCCTTCTGTATATATTCCCATATCTATCTATCCAAAAACTTGTCATTAATGACAAAAAACCTTCTACCAACAACCCCAAACTACCCTTCATAGTAACTTCAACAATTTGTGTAACACTTTTAATGAAATCCTTCACCCTGGCAACCCCCAAAGCACTTAACCTCTCTCCCAGTAACAGCCCTCAAGAAACTGCATCCTTATTTAACTTTACTTTATTCAAACAATCAGTAAATTTATGCAGCCTTCTAACCCCTTTACCCCCCCAAATAAAAATAACACTTTGTCTCTAAAACCTGTTCCCACTAGCTATATCAAAAACCTCCTACTTAAGCTTAAGCCATGCTTTCCATCTGTGGACAGCTTACCTCCACTCTACCTTATGCTAGCTGCTACCTCCATAGCCTACTCTGTTTCCATTCTTATAAACCACTCAGTATGTGAATCCACTGCACCCTCACTCTGGAAATAATTCTTTATTATACCTATCCACAAAGGAGGTATCTCTATGAAACTGTCTAGCTACCAGCCCATAGCAGTACTGTCCCCTTCTCCAAAATACCTGAAAAATGTATACACAAGACTCTCATGGACTACTTATTAAAAGAAAACCTACTCAATACCAGTCAACATGGCTTCCATCCTAATCATAGCACAACTACTGCCTTCTTCTCTTTTTCTCACTCAATCTCTCTAGCTAGAGACAACAACAAACACATCACCTGTCTCTTTTTAGACCTCTCCAAAGTATTCATCACTGTCTCACACCCCCTGCTCCTTTCCAAACTCTCTGACTTTAATCTTTACAGCACTTCCATCTCCTGGTTTTCTAGCTGTCTCTCCAACAGACAGCAATCTATTAAATGGCTCAATTCAGCATTTCCCTTTGTCCCCATCAAGATGGGAGTTCCTCAAGGGTCTATTCTTGGTCCCTTATTCTTACTTACTTACGTCTTTACCAATAACCTCCACATGTCCTGTCCTTCTTCTCTCATACAATATGCAGACAACTCTACAATCATCTCCACCTATGACTCCCTTACTGACCTACACACCCTTACCCAAAATTCCTTCAATTTTATCAAAAAGTGAATCATAAACTCATCCTAACCCCCCCCCCCAAAAAAAGAACAAGTTTCTTTTATTTCTCTCTAAATATGTCACACATCTTAAGCCTACCTTCTCTATTACCTCACTAAACAATATAGTCATAAATGTGGAAACTTACATTAAACTCTTTGGAGTCACCACTGATAATCAACTCACATTTGACCTACATGTCCAGACTGCATAAAGAAAGCACACCAAACACTTGGCCTACTTTACAGAAATAAACAATTTCTCTTAAAAGACTCCAGACTGTCTCTTGCCACCCTCCACACACAATTGAAGCTGTACCAATGGGAGAGTTTAAGAGACTCTCTAGGTTGTATAATAATAAGGAAAATTTGGATGTAGAAATAAATAAAATTATGGAAATGTTTAAAAAGAAGGGTTTTAGTACTGATATGCTAAATAAAAGTATAGCTAAAATTTTAAATGATAAAAGAAATACTCAAGTAAGGTGTAAGCAAGGGAATGATGTGATAGATGAAAGAACAAACATGTACTTCACCACTACTTTAAGTTTAGCCCTATTATGGTGAAATTGTTGCATTTTTATTGGGGTTATTCATCCCAGTTTAAGGAGATAAAAGAAATATAAAGGGAACACCTATTATATCATATCGAAGCAGAAGAAATCTTAAAGATTTTTTTAGTTAAAACTATTTTTACTCTTCCTGTGGAAAGAGTAAATAATGGTTTAATTAATCATGGAACAAAGAGTTGTGGTAGGTGTAAAATGTGTAAATATATTACACAAAGCTTTAATATAATTAATGGAATAAAATTTCAGGTCAATGGCAGTTTTAGCTGTAATACTGAGGGTGTTATTTATGCCCTGAGCTGTTCTTGTCAGAAGTTTTATACAGGACAGAGTAAGAGAGCTTTTAAGGTAAGACTGACAGAACTCCTCAGGGATATAAAAAACGACAAGCAGGAAGGTTCTGTAGCAATACATTTTAACTAAGTACACGGGGGTAACATAGAAGGTCTAAAAGCATCTGTTTTAGAAAAAATTAAAGTGTATGCTGATGGTGATGAATTTTTAAAAAATGAATTGTTGGTCAAATAATCTATTTATATTTTAAAATATAATACTATGTTTCCTAGTGGGTTGAATGCAGAAATGAATTGGAAATGTTTAATGAATTGAATAATTGTTTTATTGATTAATTAACTGGTGCATATATAGGCAGGTGTATTATCTTGTAATATTGTACTCCTTGAAGGCTATTGTAGCCGAGACGTCAGATACATTAAAGCTATTGGTGTGGATTTCCTTGCCCTGTGGTCTTTTTGTGCATTTGGATTGTGCTGCATCTTTTGTGGTTTTACAGTGTCTCTTGCTTATGCCTACTTTCTCCCTAGCCTTCTCTACAGATCACAGATATTAACTAGCCTACAATCCTCCCTAGTAACTAAACTCGAATTTACCACCTACAACAAGGTAGCTAGGTTTGTGGTAAACTCGACCTCAAACTCACATCACTGTCACTCACTCAAACTGCTAAACTGGCTTGAGTTCCCCATTACCTCCTTCCTCAACAAGTCCAGCCATCTCCTCACTCATCTCTCTTTTTACACCTTCTAGAACCCTTAGGAGCTCTGTCCAACAACTCTTGGAAGTATATAAGCCCAAAAGATCAGTAGCCCAAAATCTATATAGTTACACTTCTGTGCTAGCATGGAACAAACTTCCATGCCCATTAGAGATATACCTCAAGCACATGAATTCAAAAAAGCACTAAAAAACTACTTGTTAAATACCTGGACATGTCACTGTAAAAAACTCAGTATAAACTTTCCTCCCTAAACAACTCCCCTCCCTCCTCTTCTCTTCAGACCTCTTCTACTGCTACCTTTTACTGTCTTCAACTGACTCTCTCACCCCTACTCTATCACTGACCTAACCTGAATTCTGACTCTTCTCCCATCTTGACCATGAGAATTGTATATTAGCAACTTGTTTACTACACTCTATATTACTGTAGCTGTTTCCCCCAAAGATTGTTATACTTTATTTCTCTCGTTATTTGTGTGCAAGTACCTCCGTTTTTTTACATCAGTGTAACCATTTGAGTCCTCAACTCTGCTTTTTTTAATATTGCTCCCATTAATGCTACTTTTTGTAATGTTTATTGTGTATGTCTGTGGACCTTTTCTCCCTGGGCCTCCCCTAGAAAAAAGGGCTCTGGCTCAGTTGGACTATCCCAGTCAACAAATGTCAAATAAATAAATATCCCACCAAGTATAGTAATTTACCTTCATAGCTGTCGCTCCAAACATACAGCAGTATAACTAGGTTACCTCTGTGCTTGTAGCCCTTATTCTACCAGTCTTATCAGTATACATTCTATAGATATAACTCTTGTCTTCACGGGTATCTATATGTCTAGAGGATGAGGTCGACAGAAAAGGCTGGACAATTTTAACCCTCCCAAAAATGACATCCTGCTACAGGCACTCAGAACTCATGGCCGGTACCTGTTGTGGAGAAGAAATGCTAAGCAGAGTTTGTGGAATCAGGTGTTGTAGACAGTGGTCAATGACATCAGTGCTGTGGGAATCAGGTGTTGTAGACAGTGGTCAACGACATCAGTGCTGTGGGAATCAGGTGTTGTAGACAGTGGTCAATGACATCAGTGCTGTGGGAATCAGGTGTTGTAGACAGTGGTCAATGACATCAGTGCTGTGGGAATCAGGTGTTGTAGACAGTGGTCAATGACATCAGTGCTGTGGGAATCAGGTGTTGTAGACAGTGGTCAATGACATCAGTGCTGTGGGCTGCATAGAATTATAACTAGCAGCAATGGCAAGGTACAGGCTTTTCACGTAGCAGCTGAGTTATCAGCCATGGGGGAGCACCTAGAAACAGCAAACAGAGTGAGAGAAATTTCTCAAACCCCTACAGGAGGAAAAGAGTACTTTTAAGGAATGGGTACTGGCATCAGGATGGACACACCCCCTGGTGTCTTGGAGGATGATGCCACTTACAGCAGATTTCACTCCAAGACCATTGAACAATTAGACTGCAAGCTCAACACAGTATGTGCTGCCTGTATTTTGCTATAGGAATTTCATCACATCGGGATGGTAGAAGAATTAGGTTGCACTTGTATGGTATGTCCTGCATGGGCACCCTTAGTGTGCATACCACATACAGTCAGTCTCATGTTCACTGCAGTGTGTTTTGTGTCATGTATTTACAGGGTAGAACACTGCTACAGTGACACTTGTAGAGACTTGTTTAAACTGTGAGCTTTGGCCGGTTAAGACCTGCATGCTATCCAAGTTGAACGCCTAAGTGAAGCTAAGTAACTTTTATCTGCACTTTTATAAAATAATAGACAATTAAAAGTAATTTGTTTGTGTTGCATTGAGGAATATCTAGCTGGAAGCTGTGACTCTGTTTGTCAGTAGTACCTGTGGTATTTTCAGTTAAGACTTGTTAAAAACCTGCATAGCCAGTGATAGGTGGGGGTAATTCCTTCATTGTATTCAGTTTCTGTCTTATTTTCAGTTAAGGCTTGTTAAAAACCTGCATAGTCAGTGATAGGTGGGGGTAGTTCCTTCATTGTATTCAGTTTCTGTCTTATACAAGTGGCACAGTGAATTACCTTCTGTTTAAACTGTGAGCTTTGGCCGGTTAAGACCTGCATGCTATCCAAGTTGAATGAGTAAGTGAAGCTAAGTAACTTTTATCTGCACTTTTATCAAATAATAGACGATTTAAAGTAATTTGTTTGTGTTGCATTGAGGAATATCTAGCTGGAAGCTGTGACTCTGTTTGTCAGTAGGTTCCCGCCTACCCTCCCTGTTTTTGTGTTGGTGTTAATCTTGGTGGCTTTGAAACTGCCCGCCCCTCTTGTAAATTTGCACTTGGATACTCCTCCTGGGCCCATCTCATTTGCTCACTCAAAAAAAAAAAAAAAAAAAAATCTGTTTTTACTGTATTTGTGTTTCTTCCTACTTTATTTTGCTTTTGCGTCATCTTAAAAGTACTCAATTGTATTTATTACTGCTTGGTGTAACTCACTCTAAGCCTTTTAGTTTAAGCACTTGGGCTTCAGACCAGTTGTTTTACATTAAGAAGGTTTGTGCTCTGCACTGTAGTGGCAGGACAGGTAGCTTACATCCTTCTAAGTTGGGAACTGCTGATTGAGGGCTCCGTGTCTGTTATTCTAAAAGTGTATTAGTTCTGGTTTAAGCACTTGGGCTTAAGGCCAGTTATTTTACATTAAGAAGGTTCGTGGTCTGCACTCTTGTGGGAGGAGAGGCTGGACTCTGCCCTTCTGAGCTGGGAATTTCTGGTTAAAGGCTTATAGTGCCTGCATATTTGAACTGTTTCTTACTGAAATTGGTACACCTTGTTTACTGTAGCATAGACTAGATCCAGGCCTGCTGAATCTAGCTTTGTTTGTATGCTTGTTTGCTTGTTATTTTACAACATACACATTCTCTTTTTTTTTTTACTAATAAGGATGTGAAAAAACTACTAGTTAAGGAACCTCGTCATCCATACATTTATATTATCCCAAAAATTCACAAAAACATGACTAATCCACCAGGAAGGCCCATCATCTCTGGTATTGGCTCCTATGTAGAAAGGGTTAACATATTTTTGGATTCCCACTTTAAAAAATATCTTCCCAAAGTTTGTTCCCATGTAAGGAATACTCAAGATGTGTGTTCAGCTTTGCGTGGGGTAGAATGGAAGGAGGAATATTATTGGGCTACTGTTGATGTTTCATCTTTATATACTAACATCAACATAAGATGGGGTTTGGAGGCCATGCAGAGGATGATGGGTGAGGGACCATGTACCATGTTTTTGTTATGTTTATTGGAGTTTAGTTTGACGCACAACTATTTTATGTGGAAGAATGATTTCTTTTTACAGGTAAAAGGGACTGCCATGGGTGCAGCTTTTGCACCCACTTATGTAGTAATATACATGGGAGAGTTTGAAAAAGAATTTATGTTTCAGAGTTCTTTTTTTGTTAATAACGTCGTGTTTTATAGACGTTATATTGATGATTTAATTTTTATTTGTAAGGATGAGATGTCCCTATTTATGCAGTTTATGGAAAACTTGAATCAGAATACTCATGGATTAAAGTTTGTTGTACAAAGTTCCTTATATAGTACATCCTTTTTGGATGTAGAATTTTATGTAGGGAAAGGTAATTCGATACAACATAAACCCTTTAGGAAACCAACAGCGGTTAATAATTTTTTGCACGCAAGTAGCATGCATCCTCCACATTTGATCAAGGCATCGCCCGAAGGGGAATTCAAGAGGATTTTGAGAAATACATCGACACAGGTTTATGGAAAAAGGCATGTGATGAAACCTTTAATAGACTCTTATCTAGGGGATATGAGAGTACTAAACTTTTAGATATAAGGAAGAGATTGTGTAGAATTCACACATCAGGGAGGAATATATATTATAATCGTAATTATTCTGTGACTACATCTACACTAGAAAAGATATTTTTCGTATCTAGGTTTTCAGGTTTCTCTAATATGGTTGAAAAAATTATTAGAGAATTGTGGCATGTTGTGTGTGAAGATTTAACTGTTGGTTGTCTTTTCCCGAAACATATTACCTTCTCTTACAATAGGTATTCCAACTTAAAAGAAATGTTAAATAGGAAACTTGAGCCTTTGACCAACACAAATGTTGGGATGTATTATTGTGGTCGTTGTTTGGTTTGTGACAAGACAAAAAATATGCACGGGATGAAAATAAATGGGAGGAAATATTTTGCATTTGAAAGGTGTGATTGCATGTCATCAGGGGTAGTGTACATTTTTGGGTGTGATTGTATCACGCCGCTATGGTACATCGGCCAGACTACCAGGAAGGTTAAGGTGCGCATTTTGGAGCATTTGGGGGACATTAGGAGGAGAAATATGGATAGTCCAGTGGCCACTCATTTCATCAACACGCATAATGGTAACATTGAAGGTTTTGTATTTAGTGTACTAGCTAGACCTCATTTTTGTACAGGAAATTTTAAGACTGCATTAAATAGGTTAGAGCATAGAATGATTATAGGGTACCATACATTATTTCCCGTCGGGATGAATTTAGATAGTGGATGAAATATGACATATGGGTGTGCTGGAATCTTTGAATCATAATGAAATTTGAGTGTATTTAATTAATTAATTATTTATTTCTAAATGTGCATTTCAATGTTACATATATTTATAAATATTTATTTAAATTTGTTTAGCAATAAGTAATATTTTTGAAAAAATGTATAATATTTGTAAGTTGAAAAGTAACATGAAGTATATTATATTAGATTTATTAATATTTATCATTATTATTTTTTTTAGTAATTTTCTATAAATAAGATTTTGTATTATTTGAATTTTCACATATAATATCAAATGAATGGTAGATGATTTGTTAAAGTTTTTATAGGGTTAATCACTTGATGAATTGATTGATTGCTTGTTATTTTCCCTGAAACGCTAATTCCACCTAAAACGTGGCTTTTCAGCGCTTCTGTGGATCCCTAGTGACATCTGCATTGCTTACTGTACTTATTTCCTTGTTTCACTTGAAAGAAAGTTACTGTTTGTCATTTTTGCATTAAAGTTACCTGTAACACATTGCATTTAAGTTACCTGGCACTTGCTCACTAAAGCAATTATATAAGTCAGCACTAAAAAATTAAAAGCACTACACCCTCACAAACTCCCCTTGAGTACCTTGTTCCCCATTGGCCCTTTTTTTCAATTATAAAGGAATTCCCAATACTATTCTAACATGTCCAAAGGTCAGTTGTCAATCTCCTCTCCGGTCCAGCTGGTGAATCTGGGAATCTTGAGGCAATGTTACAACTGCCTCATGTACACAGACAACCCTCTCCTCCTCCCAACAAATTCCAACACATGTGAGAGATGCAACCATATAGCCAAACTGGAGGCTAAGCTCTCTCAACTCAGTACTGGCGAAACCTGTCAGGAGGAGAAGGAAATCACACTCACTACAATTCCATTCTCACATAGACCTACCACGACAGCAAACCAAACACATAAACACACAAAAACATACTCGGAGGCTCTAAATAAAAATCTGCTTAAGCAGCAGAGACCTCCAAAGCAGACACCCAAGCAACCGCTACCCCAAAACAAAACACGTGCAACACATAGCTCACAAAGCCAGTGTGCTGAACAGTCACAGCCCTTAAGGCTAAAAAACACACCTGATACACTTGTAATAGGTGACTCTATCTTCAGGCACACTGACGTCCCACTCACCAGGCTGAACAAGGAGAAGGTCACGGTGAGCTGCCTGTCGGGTGCTAGGATCTGCCACATAACACAAGCACTCAGGTCACTCCAAGGCAAGTACAAATATGACTCCGTCATTGTCCATGCTGGTGTGAATGACCTGAGACGTACCTCCCTGGACTACATGAAAAGAGACATAGAGGAGCTCTCTGAGCATGTGGCCCAGGTCGGTATGACCCTGACCTTGAGTAGCATCTTACCCTCACCAAGAATGATGCCACAATATGAAGACAAGATGATCAATTTCAACAATTGGCTTAAGTAATGGTGTCATTCCAAGGGGATCCAATGCCTGTCAGCCTGGGATGACATGCTCGACAAGCCACGATGCTTCGTTAGGGACTGCTTGCACCTGTCACCCCTGGGCTTTTAGATATTGGCAAAGGCTCTTCCTACCCCCATAATGCCTTTTTTAGGCAAGGCTCAAAAGACAAACCCACCTCCATAGGTATCACAAGGGATAAGAAACTAAGAGTAATGCTACTCAACGCCAGAAGTCTAAACCTCAAGATGCATGCACTCGAAACTCTCCTTAGCATGGAGAACATTGATATCTGTGCAGTAACAGAAACCTGGTTCAAGGCTCCCGAGAGCACCCCAGCACTGCCAGGTTATACCTCATACTATGCTTTTCGGCCCCAAAACTTGGACCGAACCAGAAAAGGAGGGGAAGTATCAATATTCATCAAAGATACCCACACCTCCAGGTTGGTGGCACAGCACGAAGCATCAGAAACTATCCATGTGCAACTAACAGTGGGTAAAACTGCCTTCCAGTTTATAGCCTGCTACAGACCACCCTCCCAAACCCAGGAACCCCACTCAGCCTTCCTGAGAACACTGGAAAATATGAAGGTCTCTCCAAACACCATTATATTGGGCGACTTCAACTACTCAAAAATAGACTGGGAGCATTACTCTAGCTCCAACACCCTAGCTCAAAGGTTCCTAGAATTTATAAACTCAAACGCTATGGAACAACTTGTTACCACTCCCACAAGAGGGGAAAACATACTGGACCTGATCATCACCAACATGGGGACTCTATGCTCCAGACCAGAAGTGTATCCCTCACTGGTAAGATCAGACCATAAACTAATCTCACTGGATATTCACATTCCGACCCCACCCCCTGCCCAGAAAACCACAGTGAAAAACTTCTCTAAAGCAAATTTCACACTCCTCAAAACCGAGGTGGAATCCTTCAAAGCCCCCGAGCCTGTGGAAAATACGGCCCAGACCGCAGAATCCTTTATAAACGCATTCTATGAACACCTTCAGGAATGCATGGATCATGCAATCCCAAATAAAACCAAGACCCAATCCTCCAAAGGCAGACGTCCTGTCTGGTGGACCCCAGCCATAAACAAACTATACAATAGAAGGAGGAAGCTACTACATGATAGAGCAAAATCCCAAAAAGGGAAGGCATCTCTGATCAGTGTTAGCAAAAACTATGGGCACTCATAAAATCATCTAAGGCCAGCTTCGAGAGAAAAATTGCACAGGACACTAAGGATAATCACAAGGCTTTTTTTAGTTATGTTAGGAACCTGGGTGGGAATTCCCAGATATGCTCAGAATTGGTCCAAAATGACAAAAAATACACTGAACCCACAGACATTGCCAACATCCTAGCTGACAGGTTCAGTGAAAACTTCTCCCCCCACTCCCCACCAAAAGGGCAAATATATATCCCAGCAGAGTGCTGCCCCCCTGACATCTCAGATGCTCAGGTAAGAGCCGCCATCTCCAAATTAAAAAACACAGCATCAATGGGACCAGACGGTGTCCCGGGCTGCGTCCTACATGAACTCCAAGAAGAGCTAAACCCAAACATAAAACTACTGATCAATCTCAGCCTTACCACAGGATATGTACCCAAAGAGTGGCGTACAGCAACAGTGGTCCCTCTTCACAAAGGTGGTGCCTCAACGGATCCTGGAAACTATCGCCTCATAACCCTGACTAGCTTGGTCTGCAAAGCTATGGAAAGGATCATCATGGACCTCATAAAAAAAGATATTGGGGACCTACAGACACTGGATCCTACCCAGTTCGGCTTTGTTAAGGGCAGATCCTGCCTCTTAATCCTGGTCGATTTCTTTGAAACAGTTACCAAGGCCATTGACGAGGGGAAGGTGGTCCACACAGCCTACCTGGACCTCGCAAAAGCCTTCGATACAATACCCCACTCGGGCATTATAGATAAGCTCACCAGCTTAAATATAAACCCCTATGTCACTAGATGGGTTGCAAACTGGCTCAAGGACAGAACCCACATGGTTAGAATTGCTGGAGCCATGTCAGACTCCAAACCAGTTACAAGTGGCGTCCCACAAGGCTCAGTCCAGGGACCTCTCCTGTTTGGTATATATTTCTCGGAGGTACAGGCCAACACGGAAGAACTGTGGCTGACCAAGTTCTCAGATGACTGCAAACTGGGCGTTATAATCGACTCTCCAGCCGACACATGCATCCTCCAAAAGGGCCTCATAGAAACAGACAACTGGTGCCAGAGCCATGGCCTCAAGCTAAACGCCAAGAAGTGTATAGTCATCCCCTTTGGCAAAAACAAAGTGCCCACAAATTACCACATAGGTGGTAATCCATTAAGTACGGAAGAAGTAATTAGGGACCTGGGGACCCAAGTTGATAGCAATCTCTCATTTGACAACCACGTGGCCAAAGTGGTTAGAAAAACATTTTATATAGCCCACCTAATCATGAAGGGATTCACATCTAGATCAGGGGAGGTCATCTTGCCTCTTTACTCATCCCTCATCAGGCCCATAATTGAGTACAATGCCCCTTTTGGGATGTACCTTACCAGACACCTGCAGCAACTGGTAAGACCCCAAAAGTACCTCACCAAGAGGATCAAAGGGCTCAAACAGATGCCATATGCTGCCTGGTTAAAGAAACTCCTGCTCTACTCAATGGCATACCGCCTGCTCAGAGGCAATCTGTGCCTGACGTATAAAGCCATGTCCAACCCGGAATTAATGGACATGCTGCACCTCAGAAAATCCAAATCCCATCGAGCTACGCACTCGAGAGACTTGAACCTCAGCACTGAAATAAATAGGACATGCTGGAGGGACAGATTCATAACCCAGAGGCTCCCTTCACTCTGGAATAAAATCCCAGTCCAGGTTAGGCAGAGTCCCTCATTGACTCTCTTCAAGAGGAATCTTGATGAGTGGATGGGAGATAGTAGGTTTACCCTGGGTATCACTTCTGTGTCACTGTTAGACAGAGGCACAGTATACTAACCTCAAAAAAGGGCATAGCAAAATTAATTTAAAATGGGTGGCGAAAGCCAAACACACTCTGGCTAGGCTTATAAATGCCCTAGGGCAGATAGCCTAGTATGAACCTATGAACCTATGACAACAGTCTGATGTTGGCACCTCTGCAGGGGCTGACAATGATACTGAGGTACAGTTACCTGAATCACAGTGACACTGTGTATCTGTTCCCACAGTACAGGGTGAATGTGTGGCCTCATCCAGTACCTGATGCTTTGCAATCTGAGAACTCACCATATCCAGTAGGGGGAAGGTCCCTTGGATCTCAAGCACCAGTGATGTTCTCTGTTATGACTGCAGCATCAGCTATGTGCACTGCATCTGATGTGAGAATACCCACCAATCTACAGTACCATCCCATTCAATAGTTGATACCTGACATGCAACGTACAGTACCATCCCATGCCACAACTGGTACCTGCAAGCAGACAGCACTTGGGATGAATCAGCATATGTGCCAGACTATCATCCAGGTACAGTCTGCTACTACCCACTCCATCATAGAGCAGATTGCTGTGCTGCATTGCCATCCAGCACTACCAGCACCTTTTGGTGCACACTAAAGTACAAGCACACTGTAGTTATCAGTCTTATGATGTCAGTAGTGGTACACATTACTTTCATTTCCACCTCTGTGTAGAGTATTGCCAGTGCCACCATTTCTGTCCACACTATCAGTGTTGCCAGTGACTGTGGCATGTTACATACTCACATTGGCTGTTTAAGAAAACATCGCAAGATACCTAGTCCTGACCTGCATCTGAAAGTATGCAACACATTGCTATACCTTTCCTAGGTGTTGATGATGCCCAGACTCTGTTGAAAGAACACTTTACCAGATGACTTCATCCAGTTCATGGTCCCACAGTCACATAACATCACTACTGGGAGGAACAGAATTTCTACAGCAGTACACCATCAGAGTGGACTGAGATCATGGTCACATAGTGGTACCCCCATCACATCACAAGCAGAAGTTGTCTCTGACACAGAGTACCTGTCACCTGGAGACCCATGTCCATCTGTCCATCTCAAACTGTGACACACTCATCCAGCATAGTGTACATCCATGCAAATGTTTCAATGTATGCTGATGACTGTGCACACTCGATTCCTCCTGAGTAGTTTATATGGGAAGGTCTGATGCATAGAATGGCTTAATTATGCACTGACCAAATAGCTTGATATTAACACTGTATCTATCATGTTCTGTATGACACCATACTGTTAGTTTATGCTCATTGAGCCCAATAATTTTGGACTAGACATTGTCACTTTACTTGCACTGCTGCATACTGTGGCTGTCACTGTCGAAGGTATGGGTTGTGAGGCTGATACTTGTACCTATCCTGCTTCACTGTTGTTGAATGATGGTGGTGCTAATCCACCTTCTATGTTGGCTATGTTTGTTTATGGCCTGACTGTGCCTGTTCAGGCTACCCCAGCCTTTTTCCTCAACAGCATATTATATAGCATGATACATGCTAGAAACAGTCTACATGCTTTGACATGATCATATTGGAGTGCTAGCCCCAGACATATCAGTGCAACGGAAGCAGAGTTTGAGCAGGCGGAACACACATGCTCAGCGATAGCTTGGGTTTGTACATGTGAGCACATGTGTTTGTGTGTTCGTGTGTGTGTGTGTGTGTGTGTGTGTGTGTGTGTGTGTGTGTGTGTGTGTGTGTGTATATAATTGTGTGCATGTTTGTGTATGTATGTTTAGTACTATAATGGAGTTCAGCCACACACTCTGGCTTCTGCATAGTGTTATTTAAAAGGTTTATAGTGATACCCAGCATCACCAGGAAAACAGTATTAACATACGGAAAGGCTACTACATTTGGACATGCTATATATGAAGCTATATACTTTAACATTAGCAACAGTGCCTGCACTTACCAACTAGATGCCCTGTGGAAGGTCACATTGTAGGAAGTGGATAGCTTTCTAACACATATGTCAAGTATGTGAATTTTAGAAAATGCAGGGATGCTGTTTGTACATTACAAATTACAAGGCAGCTCACAGTGTACGTTACTTATTACAAGGCAGCTCACAGTGTACATTACATATTACAAGGCAGTTCACATTGTACCTTACACATATTACAAGGCAGCTCACAGCGTACATTACATAATACAAGGCAGTACACAGTGTACATTACATATTACAAGGCAGTTCACAGTGTATGTTACATATTACAAGGTAGCTCACAGTGTATATTACATATTACAAGGCAGTTCACAGTGGACATTACATATTACAAGTCAGCCACAGTGTATAAAACATATTACAAGGCTGCTCACAGTGTACACTACATATAACAAGGCAGTTCACAGTGTACATTACATATCACAAGGCAGTTCACAGTGTACATTACATATTACAAGGCAGCTCACAATGTACGTTACATATTACAAGGCAGTTCAAAGCGTACATTACATATTACAAGGAAGCTCACAGTGTACATTACATATCACAAGGTAGCTCACAGTGTACATTACATATTACAAGGAAGCTGATAGTGTACATTACATATTACAAGGCAGCTGACAGTGTACATTACATATTACAAGACAGTTCACAGTGTACATTACATATTGCAAGGAAGCTCATAGTGTACATTACATATTACAAGGCAGTTTACAGTGTAGACTACATATTGCAAGACAACTCACAGTGTACATTACATATGACAAGGTAGTTCAGAGTGTACATTACATATCACAAGGCAGTTCACAGTGAACACTACATATTACAAGGCAGCTCACAATGTACATTACATATTGCAAGGCAGTTCACAGTGTAGACTACATATTGCAAGACAACTCACAGTGTACATTACATATTACATAGTTCACAGTGTACATTACATATTTCAAGGCAGCTCACAGTGTACATTACATATTACAAGGCAGTACACACTGTACATTACATATTACAGGGCAGGTCACACTGTACATTACATATTACAAGACAGCTCACAGTGTAAATTGCATATTACAAGGGAGTTCACAGTGCACATTACATATTACAAGGCAGTTCACAGTGTACATTATATATTACAAAGCAGCTCACAGTGTATATTACATATTACAAGGCAGCTCACAGTGTACATTACATATTACAAGGCAGCTGACAGTGTACATTACATATTACTAGGCAGCTCGCAATGTGCATTACATATCACAAGGAAGTTCACAGTGTACATTACATATCACAAGGCTGTTCACACTGTATATTATATATTACAAGATAGCTCACAGTGTACATTACATATAAAAAGGCAGTTCACAGTGTACATTACATATTACAAGGCAGCTCACAGTGTATATTACATATTACAATGCTGCTCACAGTGTACATTACATATTACAAGAGAGATCACAGTGTACATTACATATCACAAGGCAGTTCTCAGTGTACACTACATATTACAAGGCAGCTCACAATGTACATTACATATCACAAGGCAGTTCACAGTGCAGACTACATATTTCAAGGCAGCTCACAGTGTACATTACATATTACAAGGCAGTTCACACTGTACATTACATATTACAGGGCAGTTCACACTGTGCATTACATATTCAAGGCAGTTCACAGTGCACATTACATATTACAAGGCAACTCACAATGTACATTACATATCACAAGGCAGTTCACACTGTACATTACATATTACAAGACAGCTCACAGTGTAAATTGCATATTACAAGGCAGTTCACAGTGTACATTACATATTACAAGGCAGTTCACAGTGCACATTACATATTACAAGGCAGTTCACAGTGTACATTATATATCACAAAGCAGCTGATAGTGTACATTACATATTACAAGGCAGCTCACAGTGTACATTACATATTACAAGGCAGCTCACAGTGTATATTACATATTACAAGGCAGTTCACAGTGTACATTACATATTAGAAGGCAGTTCACAGTGTACATTACATATTACAAGGCAGCTCACAGTGTATATTACATATTTCAAGGCAGTTCACAGTGTACATTACATATTACAATGCAGCTCACAGTGTATATTACATATTGCAAGGCTGCTCACAGTATACATTACATATTACAAGGCAGTTGACAGTGTACATTGCATGTCCCACGGCAGTTCACAGTCTGCATTACATATTACAAGGCAGTTCACAGTGTACATTACATATTACAAGGCAGCTCACAATGTACATGACATATTACAAGGGAGTTCACAGTGTACGTTACATATTACAAGGAAGCTGATAGTGTACATTACATATCACAAGGCAGCTCACAGTGTACATTACATATTACAAGGCAGTTCACAGTGTACATTTCATATGATAAGGCAGCTCACAGTGTACATTACATATTACAAGACAGCTCACAGTGTACATTACATATTACAAGGCAGTTCACAGTGTACATTACATATTACAAGGAGGTTTGCAGTGTAGATTACATATTACAAGGCAGTTCACAGTGTACATTACATATTACAAGGAGGTTCACAGTGTACATTACATATTACAAGGCAGCTCACAGTGCACATTGCATATCACAAGGCAGTTCACACTGCGCATTACATATTACAAGGCAGTTCACACTATACATTACATATTACAAGGCAGGTCACAGTGTACATTACATATTACAAGGCAGTTCACAGTGTACATTTCATATGATAAGGCAGCTCACAGCGTACATTACATATTACAAGACAGCTCACAGTGTACATTACATATTACAAGGCAGTTCACAGTGTACATTACATATTACAAGGAGGTTCACAGTGTACATTACATATTACAAGGCAGCTCACAGTGCACATTGCATATCACAAGGCAGTTCACAGTGTACGGTACATATCACAAGGCAGTTCACACTGTACATTACATATTACAAGACAGCTCACAGTGTACATTACGTATTACAAGGCAATTCACAGTGTACGTTGCATATTACAAGGCAGCTCACAGTGTATATTACATATTACAAGGCAGTTCACAGTATACATTACATATTACAAGGCAGTTCACAGTGTACATTACGTATTGCAAGGCTTCTCACAGTGTAAATTACATATTACAAGGCAGTTCACAGAGTACTTTGCATACTACAAGGCAGCTTACAGTGTACATTACATATTATAAGGCAGCTCACAGTGCACATTACATATTATAAGGCAGCTCACAGTGTATATTACATATTTCAAGGCAGCTCACAGTGTACATTACATATTACAAGGCAGCTGAAAGTGTACATTACATATTAAAAGGCAGCTGACAGTGTACATTACATATTACAAGGCAGCTCACAGTGTACATTACATATTACAAGGCAGCTCACTGTGTATATTGCATATTACAAGGCAGTTCACAGTGTACATTACATATTACAAGGCAGTTCACAGTGTACATTACATATTGCAAGGCAGCTCACAGTGTATATTACATATTACAAGGCAATTCACAGTGTACATTTCATATTACAAGGATGCTCACAGTGTTCATTACATATTACAAGGCAGTTCACAGTGTACATTGCATATTACAGAGCAGTTCAGAGTGTACATTACATATTATAAGGCAGCTCACAATGTACATGACATATTATAAGGCAGTTCACAGTGTACATTACTTATTACAAGGAAGCTGATAGTATACATTACATATCACAAGGCAACTCACAGTGTACATTACATATTACAATGCAGTTCATAGTGTGCATTACGTATCATAAGGCAGCTCACTGTGTACATTACATATCACAAGGCAGCTCACAGTGTACATTTCATATTACAAGCAAACTGATAGTGTACATTACATATTGCTAGGCAGCTGACAGTGTACATTACATATTACAAGGCAGCTCACAGTGTACATTACATATTATAAGGCAGTTCACAGTGTACATTACATATTACAAGGCAGTTCACAGTGCACATTACATATTACAAGGCAGCTTACAGTTTATATTACATATTACAAGGCAGTTCAAATTGTACCTTAAACATATTACATGGCAGATCACAGTGTATATTACATATTACAAGGCAGTTCACAGTGTACATTACATATTACAAGGCAGCTCACATTGTACATTACATATTACAAGGCGGCTCACAGTGTACATTACATATTATAAGGCAGTTCACAGTGTACATTACATATTACAAGGCAGTTCACAGTGCACATTACATATTACAAGGCAGCTTACAGTTTATATTACATATTACAAGGCAGTTCAAATTGTACCTTACACATATTACAAGGCAGACCACAGTGTATATTACATATCACAAGGCAGCTCACAGTGTACATTACATATAACAAGGCAGTTCACAGTGTACATTACATATTACAAGGCAGCTCACAATGTACATTATATATTACAAGGCAGTTCACAGTGTACATTACATATTACAAGGCAGCTCACAGTGTACATTACATATTACAAGGCAGTTTACAGTGTACATTACATATCACAAGGCAGCTCACAGTGTACATTACATATTACAAGGAAGCTGATAGTGTACATTACATATTACAAGGCAGTTGACAGTTTACATTACATATTACAAGGCAGTTCACAGTGTACATTACATATTATAGGCAGTTCACACTGTACATTAGATATTACAAGGCAGTTCACACTGCACATTACATATTGCTAGGCAGCTCACAATGTACATGACATATTACAAGGCAGTTCACAGCGTACATTACATATCACAAGGCTGTTCACACTGTACATTATATATTACAAGACAGCTCACAGTGTACATTACATATTACAAGGCAGTTCACAGTGTACATTACATATTACAAGGTAGTTGACAGTGTACATTACATATTTCAAGGCAGCTCACAGTGCATATTACATATTACAATGCTGCTCACAGTACAGTATACATTACATATTATAAGCCAGTTCAAAGTGTACATTACATATCACAAGGCAGTTCACAGTGTACACTACATATTACAAGGCAGCTCACAATGTACATTACATATCACAAGGCAGTTCACAGTATAGACTACATATTACAAGACAACTCACAGTGTACATTACATATTACATAGCAGTTCACAGTGTACATTACATATTTCAAGGCAGCTCACAGTGTACATTACATATTACAAGGCAGCTCACAATGTACATTACATATCACAAGGCAGTTCACACTGTACATTACATATTACAAGACAGCTCACAGTGTAAATTGCATATTACAAGGCAGTTCACAGTGTACATTACATATTACAAGGCAGTTCACAGTTTACATTATATATTACAAAGCAGCTCACAGTATATATTACATATTACAAGGCAGCTCACAGTGTACATTACATATTATTAGGCAGCTCGCAATGTACATTACATATCACAAGGCAGTTCACAGTGTACATTACATGTCACAAGGCTGTTCACACTGTATATTATATATTACAAGACAGCTTACAATGTACATTACATATTACAAGGCAGTTCACAGTGTACATTACATATTACAAAGCAGCTCACAGTGTATATTACATATTACAATGCTGCTCACAGTGTCCATTACATATTACAAGGCAGATCACAGTGTACATTACATATCACAAGGCAGTTCACAGTGTACACTACATATTACAAGGCAGCTCACAATGTACATTACATATCACAAGGCAGTTCACAGTGTAGACTACATATTACAAGACAACTCACAGTGTACATTACATATTACATAGCAGATCACAGTGTACATTACATATTTCAAGGCAGCTCACAGTGTACATTACATTTTACAAGGCAGTTCACACTGTACATTACATATTACAGGGCAGTTCACACTGTACATTACATATTACAGGGCAGCTCACAATGTACATTACATATCACAAGGCAGTTCACACTGTACATTACATATTACAAGACAGCTCATAGTGTAAATTGCATATTACAAGGCAGTTCACAGTGTACATTACATATTACAAGACAGTTCACAGTGTACATTATGTGTTACAAAGCAGCTCACAGTGTATATTACATATTATAAGGCAGCTCACAGTGTACATTACATATTACAAGGCAGCTGACAGTGTATATTACATATTACAAGGCAGCTCACAGTGTACATTATATATTACAAGGCAGCTCACAGTGTATATTACATATTACAAGGCAGTTCACAGTGTACATTACATATTAGAAGGTAGTTCACAGTGTACATTACATATTACAAGGCAGCTCACAGTGTATATTACATATTGCAAGGCTGCTCACAGTGTACATTACAGATTACAAGGTAGTTCACAGTGTACATTGCATATCCCAGGGCAGTTCACAGTCTACATTACATATTACAATGCAGTTCACAGTGTACATTACATATTACAAGGCAGCTCACAATGTACATGACATATTACAAGGCAGCTCACAGTGTACGTTACATATTACAAGGAAGCTGATAGTGTACATTACATATCACAAGGCAGCTCACAGTGTACATTACATATCACAAGGTAGCTCACAGTGTACATTACATATTACAAGTCAGTTCACAGTGTACATTGCATATCATAAGGCAGCTCACAGTGTACATTACATATTACAAGACAGCGCACAGTGTACATTACATATTACAAGGCAGTTCATAGTATACATTACAAATTGCAAGGCAGTTTACAGTGTACATTACATATCACAAGGCAGCTCACAGTGTACATTACATATTACAAGGTAGCTCACAGTGTACATTACATATTACAAGGAAGCTGATAGTGTACATTACATATTACAAGGCAGTTGACAGTGTATATTACATATTACAAGGCAGTTGACAGTGCACATTACATATTATAGGCAGTTCACACTGTACATTAGATATTACAAGGCAGTTCAAACTGCACATTACATATTACTAGGCAGCTCACAATGTACATGACATATTACAAGGCAGTTCACAGTGTACATTACATATTACAAGGCTGTTCACACTGTACATTATGTATTACAAGACAGCTCACAGTGTACATTACATATTACAAGGCAGTTCACAGTGTTCATTACTTATTACAAGGTAGTTCACAGTGTACATTACATATTTCAAGGCAGCTCACAGTGTATATTATATATTACAATGCTGCTCACAGTGTACATTACATATTACAAGGCAGTTCACAGTGTACATTACATATCACAAGGCAGTTCACAGTGTACACTACATATTACAAGTAGCTCACAATGTACATTACATATCACAAGGCAGTTTACAGTGTAGACTACATATTACAAGACAACTCACAGTGTACATTACATATTACATAGCAGTTCACAGTGTACATTACATATTTTATATACTGGAAACTATCGCCCCATAAGCCTGACTGGCTTAGTCTGCAAGGCTATGGAGAGGATCATCATGGAGCTCATAAACAAAGACATTGGGGACCTACAGACACTAGATCCTACCCAGTTCGGCTTTGTCAAGGGCAGATCCTGCCTTTTGAACCTGGTTGACTTCTTCGAAACAGTCACCAAAGTCATAGATGAAGGGAAGGTAGTCCACATAGCCTATCTGGACCTTGCAAAGGCATTTGACACAATGCCCCACTCGGGCATCATAGATAAGCTATCCAGCTTAAATATAAACCCCTATGTCACAAGATGGGTTGCAAACTGGCTCAAAGACAGAACCCACAGAGTGAGAGTTGCTGCAGGCATGTCAGATTAGAAACCGGTCACAAGTGGCGTCCCATAGGGTTCTGTCCTGGGACCACTCTTGTTCGGTATATACTTTTCTGAGGTACAGGCAAACGTGGGAGGACTATGGCTCACCAAGTTCACAGACGACTGCAAACTGGGCGCCATAATCGACTCTCCAGCTGACACAAACTTCCTTCAAAAAGGTCTCACAGAGACAGATAACTGGTGCCAGTGCCATGGTTTAAAGCTAAATGCCAAAAAATGTATAGTCATACCCTTTGGCAAAAACAATGTGCCCACAAATTACCACATAGGCGGAAACCCATTAAGTACAGAGAAAGTTATTAGGGACCTGGGGACCCAAGTTGATAGCAATCTCTCCTTTGAAAACCACATTGCCAAAGTGGTTAGAACGACCTTCTACATAGCCCACCTTATCACAAAGGGTTTCACATCTAGATCAAGAGAGGTAATCGTGCCCCTTTATTCATCCCTCATCAGGCCCATCATAGAATACAATGCCCCTTTTGGGATGTACCTTACCCAACACCTGCAGCAATTAGAAAGACCCCAAAAGTATCTCACCAAGAGGATCAAGGGTCTCAAACAGATGCCATATGCTGCTCGGTTAAAAAAACTCCAGCTCTACTCAGTTGCATACCGCCTACTTCGAGGCAATCTATGCCTGATATACAAAGCTATGTCAAATCCAGAATTAATGGACATGCTCCACCTCAGTAAATCTAAATCCCTTAGAGCCACACACTCGAGGGACTTGAACCTCAGCACAGAAATAAATAGAACTTGCTGGAGGGACAGGTTCATAACTCAGAGGCTCACTTCACTCTGGAATAGAATTCCAGTTCATGTGAGGCAGAGCACCTCACTGAATCTCTTCAAGAAGAATCTCGATAGGTGGATGGGGGATTGTAGGTTTGTCCCAGGGATTACTCCCGTGTCAATATTAGACAGAGGCACAGTAAACTAAACCTTAAAAAGGGCACAGTATACTCAAATCAAGGGGTGGCGTAAGCCATACAGAATCAGACTAGGCTTATAATTGCCCCAGGGCAGATAGCCTAGTATAAACCTATGAACCTATTTCAAGGCAGCTCATAGTGTACATTACATATTACAAGGCAGTTCACAGTGCACATTACATATTACAAGGCAGCTCACAATGTACATTACATATCACAAGGCAGTTCACATTGTACATTACATATTACAAGACAGCTCACAGTGTAAATTGCATATTACAAGGCAGTTCACAGTGTACACTACATATTACAAGGCAGTTCACAGTGTACATTATATATTACAAAGCAGCTCACAGTATATATTACATATTACAAGGCAGCTCACAGTGAACATTACATATTACAAGGCAGCTGACAGTGTACATTACATATTACTAGGCAGCTCACAATGTACATTACATACCACAAGGCAGTTCACAGTGTACATTACATATCACAAGGCTTTTCACACTGTATATTATATATTACAAGACAGCTCACAGTGTACATTACATATTACAAGGCAGTTCACAGTGTACATTACATATTACAAGGCAGCTCACAGTGTATATTACATATTACAATGCTGCTCACAGTGTACATTACATATTACAAGGCAGATCACAGTGTACAGTACATATCACAAGGCAGTTCACAGTGTACACCACATATTACAAGGCAGCTCACAATGTACATTACATATCACAAGGCAGTTCACAGTGTAGACTACATATTACAAGACAACTCACAGAGTAAATTGCATATTACAAGGCAGTTCACAGTGTACATTACATTTGACAAGGAAGTTTACACTGTACATTACATATTACAGGACAGTTTACACTGTACATTACATATAACAAGGCAGTTCGAAGTGCACGTTACATATACAAGGCAGCTCACAATGTACATTACATATCACAAGGCAGTTCACACTGTACATTACATATTACAAGACAGCTCACAGTGTAAATTGCATATTACAAGGCAGTTCACAGTGTGCATTACATATTACAAGGCAGTTCACAGTGTACATTATGTATTACAAAGCAGCTCACAGTGTATATTACATATTACAAGGCAGCTCACAGTGTACATTACATATTATAAGGCAGCTGACAGTGTATATTACATATTACAAGACAGCTCACAGTGTACATTATATAGATCTGATGAAGCGTGCGCTTAAGCAAGTGAAAGCGCTTATCTCCTGCAGTTTTTATGGAATAAAAGAATTTTATTGACTATCCTGGACTTCTCGTGGTGTATCTTGACTACTGTTCCAGTTTTTTGAGTGTACATTATATATTACAAGGCAGCTCACACTGTATATTACATATTACAAGGCAGTTCACAGTGTACATTGCATATTAGAAGGTAGTTCACAGTGTACATTACATATTACAAGGCAGCTCACAGTGTATATTACATATTGCAAGGCTGCTCACAGTGTACATTACATATTACAAGGCAGTTTACAGTGTACATTGCATATCCCAAGGCAGTTCACAGTCTACATTACATATTACAATGCAGTTCACAGTGTACATTACATATTACAAGGCAGCTCACGATGTACATGACATATTACAAGGCAGTTCACAGTGTACGTTACATATTACAAGGAAGCTGATAGTGTACATTACATATCACAAGGCAGCTCACAGTGTACATTACATATTACAAGGCAGTTCACAGTGTACGTTACATATTACAAGGAAGCTCACAATGTATATTACATATTACAAGACAGCTCACAGTGTACATTACATATTACAAGGCAGTTCACAGTGTACATTACATATTACAAGGAGGTTCACAGTGTACATTACATATTACAAGGCAGTTCACAGTGTACATTGCATATCCCAAGGCAGTTCACAGTCTACATTACATATTACAAGGCAGTTCACAGTGTAAATTACATATTACAATGCAGCTCACAGTGTACATTACATATTATAAGGCAGTTCACACTGTACATTACATATTTCAAGACAGTTCACAGTGTACATTACATATTTCAAGGCAGCTGACAGTGTACATTGCATATTACAAGGCAGCTCACAGTGTACATTACATATTACAAGGCAGTTCACAGTGTACATTACATATTACAAGGCATTTCACAATGTACATTACATATTACAAGGCTTCTCACAGTGTAAATTACATATTACAAGGCAGTTCACGGTGTATTTTGCATACTACAAGGCAGCATACAGTATACATTACATATTACAAGGCAGCTCACAGTGTACATTACATATTACAAGGCAGTTCACAGTGTACATTTCATATTATAAGGCAGCTCACAGTGTACATTACATATCACAAGGCAGCTCACAGTGTATATTACATATTACAAGGCAGCTCACAGTGTACATTACATATTACAAGGCAGTTCACAGTGTACATTTCATATTACAAGTCAGTTCACGGTGTATTTTGCATACTACAAGGCAGCATACAGTATACATTACATATTATAAGGCGGCTCACAGTGTACATTACATATTACAAGGCAGTTCACAGTGTACATTTCATATTATAAGGCAGCTCACAGTGTACATTACATATTACAAGTCAGTTCACGGTGTATTTTGCATACTACAAGGCAGCATACAGTATACATTACATATTATAAGGCGGCTCACAGTGTACATTACATATTACAAGGTAGTTCAGAGTGTACATTACGTATCATAAGGCAGCTCACAGTGTACATTACATATTACAAGGCAGTTCACAGCGTACATTACATATTACAATGAGGTTCACAGTGTATATTACATATTACAAAGCAGTTCACAGTGTACATTACATATTACAAGGCAGTTCACAGTGTACATTACATATTACAAGGCAGCTCACAATGTACATGACATATTACAAGGCAGTTCACAGTGTACGTTACATATTACAAGGAAGCTGATAGTGTACATTACATATCACAAGGCAGCTCACAGTGTACATTACATATTACAAGGTAGTTCACAGTGTACATTATGTAACATAAGGCAGCTCACAGTGTACATTACATATTACAAGGAGGTTCGCAGTGTATATTACATATTACAAAGCAGTTCACAATGTACATTACATATTTCAAGGAGGTTCACAGTGTACATTACATATTACAAGGCAGCTCACATTGTACATTACATATTATAAGGCAGTTCACACCATGCATTACATATTACAAGGCAGTTCACACTATACATTACATATTACAAGGCAGTTCACAGTGTATATTACATATCACAAAGCAGTTAACACTTTACATTACATATTACAAGACAGCTCACAGTGTACGTTACGTATTACAAGGCAGTTCACAGTGTACATTGCATATTACAAGGCAGCTTACAGTGTATATTACATATTACAAGGCAGTTCACAATGTACATTACATATTACAAGGCTTCTCACAGTGTACATTACATATTACAAGGCAGCTCACACTGTACATTACATATTACAAGGCAGCTCACAGTGTATATTGCATATTACAAGGCAGTTCACAGTATACATTGCATATCACAAGGCAGTTTACAGTCTACATTACATATTACAGAGCAGTTCACAGTGTACATTACATATTATATGGCAGCTCACAATGTACATGACATATTACAAGGCATTTCACAGTGTACATTACGTATCATAAGGCAGCTCACAGTGTACATTACATATCACAAGGCAGCTCACAGTGTACATTACATATTACAAGCAAACTGATATTGTACATTACATATTACAAAACAGCTCACAGTGTATATTACATATTACAAGACAGCTCACAGTGTACATTACGTATTACAAGGCAGTTCACAGTGTACATTACATATTACAAGGCAGCTCACAGTGTACGTTACATATTACAAGGCAGTTCACAGTGTACAATACATATCACAAGGCAGCTCACAGTGTATATTACATATTACAAGGTAGCTCACAGTGTACATTACATATTACAAGGCAGCTGACAGTGTACATTGCATATTACAAGGCAGCTCACAGTGTACATTACATATTACAAGGCAGTTCACAGTGTACATTACATATTACAAGGCATTTCACAATGTACATTACATATTACAAGGCTTCTCACAGTGTAAATTACATATTACAAGGCAGTTCACGGTGTATTTTGCATACTACAAGGCAGCATACAGTATACATTACATATTACAAGGCAGCTCACAGTGTACATTACATATTACAAGGCAGTTCACAGTGTACATTTCATATTATAAGGCAGCTCACAGTGTACATTACATATCACAAGGCAGTTCACAGTGTACATTACATATTACAAGGCAGCTCACAGTGTATATTACATATTACAAGGCAGCTCACAGTGTATATTACATATTACAAGGCAGTTCACAGTGTAAATTTCATATTATAAGGCAGCTCACAGTGTACATTACATATTACAAGTCAGTTCACGGTTTATTTTGCATACTACAAGGCAGCATACAGTATACATTACATATTATAAGGCGGCTCACAGTGTACATTACATATTACAAGGCAGTTCACAGTGTACATTTCATATTATAAGGCAGCTCACAGTGTACATTACGTATTACAAGACAGCTCACAGTGTAAATTACATATTACAAGGCAGTTCACAGTGTACATTACATATTACAAGGCATTTCACAATGTACATTACATATTACAAGGCTTCTCACAGTGTAAATTACATATTACAAGGCAGTTCACAGTGTATTTTGCATACTACAAGGCAGCATACAGTATACATTACATATTACAAGGCAGCTCACAGTGTACATTACATATTACAAGGCAGTTCACAGTGTACATTTCATATTATAAGGCAGCTCACAGTGTACATTACATATTACAAGGCAGTTCACAGTGTACATTACATATTACAAGGCAGTTCACAGTGTACATTACATATTACAAGGCAGTTCACAGTGTACATTACTTATTACAAAGCAGCTCACAGTGTACCTTACATATTACAAGGCAGTTCACAGTGTACATTACATATCAGAAAGCAGTTCACAGTGTACATTACATATTACAAGGCAGTTCACAGTGTACATTATATATCACAAAGCAGTTGACAGTGTACATTACATATTAACAAGGCAGTTCACAGTGTACATTACATATCACAAAGCAGTTCACAGTGTACATTACATATTAAAAGGCAGCTGACAGTGTATATTTCATATTACAAGGCAGTTCACAGAATGGTAATCTCTGCTGTTCACAAACCTTTGTGGCCATGGGCCAAATGGGGCTTGTAGTGCCAGATGTGTTTAATCTATGACATTCAGTATGTTAGAGAGGTAGCCAGCATCATTGATGCCATGTATGGAAGTGTCTCCCTCGTGTGGTATGCTAGGAAAGCATACATGCTGATCCACTTATAGGAGCACCATGTGATGGAGCTTGTTTAATATTCTCAAGACAGAAGGCTAAGAAATACCCAGCATGTCCCTTGTTGGTCTTTGAAAGGTCACTTTAGCTGGAAAAAGAAGGAAACAGATGCATCTTGGTTTCTACAGGTATGGGAAGGCTCTGTATTAGTTATAGATTCTGTAAGTGGATGACACATGGCAACCAGTGCCCATACAATGCCCTGGTCTGCATTGAAATGACCAATAATCTCCTGGCCAGTAAAGCTGTTGTGTATCGCCTGATGCTGTGACTGTTTTCTTTGGCACTAGATGGTACCTTGTGCATATGGGTAGGAGCTTGTTAGTCTAATTATTAACATATCTTAATGCAGAAACAGTACTGCTAACCCAAGCATTATTACTCTTTACACCTTTTATATTTTTGGTGTGGTCTCCCTTTGGTTGTCAGGTGCACATTAAAGCTACATTTCTACCACATACAACTCTTAATCATGATTGTGTTCAGCTTGTAAATGTTTGGAAATCATTATGCCTCATTTCTCTATTCTGTTTCATTTCCATATCATATTTCTGTCATTTGTCTTCTGCAGCACATTTCTCCTTTCTGAACTGTAGTGCAACATGAGGCTGTGAAGTGCAGTTAGCCTGCATGTGGGCATTTCCATGCACAGCTGTGTGCTGGATAGTACATAATGTTTCTATGAATCCCAGCCAAACTGTCATGCATTGTGGGGGAAGGCAGCTGGGAAGCCCTTGTAGAACCACAGTAGTGAACTGATCTGTAACTTTAATGTTCATTCATTTCCCAGGGACCCACTTAATCCAGACTAGGACTGCCTGGGAGGTCGAGCCTGTCTTAGCACTCACTGGCTGCAAGGCAGTGAAATTAATCTTCAACAAGATTTCAGCCCTTCATAACACATGCACACACACACACACACACACACACACACACACACACACACACACACACACACACACACACACACACACTAGGTATTTTGGATGGCCATGTTACATGCACCATGTCTTTGGGATGGAGGAGAAAACTGAAGCCCCCAGCAAAACTACTCAAAAAAGGGAGGTTGTGCAGAACCTGCAGAGAAGGCGCCCATCCAAGAATCAAACTATTGTATGAAATGCTAGGCAGTGATTCTAACTGCTTCACCGTTTCCATTCCTTAGGTATTGCTAAATAAACAAATGACTTCAGCTGTGATATTTTATTAATAATCCATGACTGGGTGCGGTACACACAGGAATTATTCACACTTGACTTGGTCTGATCATGAGGTTGAAGCAACCTGTGGGCACATCCTGTATTAACCACAAACAGGAGAGAATTATGCAATGACATTATTTAAGAAAAAAATGTTACCTTTCATAAATAATATCTTTGTATAAAAGGATGATCCTGGTCTTCCACTGGCTTCTGGTAGTTTGCAGCATCCATTGTATCTGCTGTGCATGCTCTGTGGCTGCAATGTATATTGCTGTCTTTGCCATTTTTGTGTGAGTTTGTTGTACTATTTTCTATTGAGAATCTGTACGGTTTGGGCTCATTTTTGCAGAATGTGTTGGTGATTGCCCCATATTTTTGGTCTGATTTTCATGGAACCTGTCATTTTCTGGCATATCACTGAGAAATGAAGTCAGTGAACAATAGGATTATAGGATCATAGGAGGTTACTAGGCTAATGGCCCCTTACAAGCCTACCCAGATTCAGTCCATGTTCCCAAGAGTGTCTGGTTCAAGCAAACACTAAAATCAGCACCTATTGCCCCTGTCAAAGTTTTACATGCAATATACATATATGTACAATTGGAGACATGTTCGTTTTGAGAGGTCAGAGATTATGTTGTATCCCCCATGCTTTGAGCACATGAAATCTGAACGAATCCAGAAACAATGGGGGACAAAGACCCATAATCCTCCTCTTATAAAGTTAGTTGCTAGAAAAACAGGTTCTGTGTTAACATACATTTTCTGAAGGATCTGAAGTCTGAAACTCAAATATATGTAATTATTTATTGACTTCAATCCTCAGTGATTTGCTAGAAAAACATATGTTTTCTGAGGAGCAAACCAAAAATGTGAGCAAAACTCTGGGTAGTGTGTAAAAAGCTGGGCAGTTGAGAGGTGGCTAGGAGATGCTTGTAGGGGTGCCCTATTATTGAAGTTCATCAGTTTTTTTTTTTTTAGTACACTCGATTATTGTCCTCCATTAAGCAGTGTACTGCCTCTAGATTTTTTTGCACATTTGAAATTCTTTGCTTAATGGCATGAAGAAAGTGAGTTGACTTCCTGTGGGGAATGCTTGATTTATGGGGGACAGAAGCACCTCATTTCAATAGAAAGCCAGCACCCAGCACCAGACTTGCTTCTTTTGAGACATGTTCCTTTTACAATGGACATGCTGACTGGGTTGTCCAATCAGCATGGTTGTGTTTGACTAGTAAGGACCTTTAATTGTATAATGAAATAGTCCACTGCAGAGATAATAACTGAGGTAGTTGTATTGCCCTGAAGTCCTGCACTCGTGAGTTGTTATTTTCTGTATCTGTGTACATTGCAGGTACACAGTACCTCCAAATATATGATTCTGCTAGTCTTTACATTCATTCAGACAGTAATGAGTTGGTAAAATAAATATACATTCATGTCAATACTCCTGTCTGGTCAAGTGGAGGGATGCAATTGAAATGCTGCCATTCTTTTACCATGATTTTACTTGCTTAGTTACTTACTCTAAAGTTTTGTGACTTAGCATTCATTTACCTAAATTTGTCTCCTTTCACCTAATCCCAGTCTGAGAAATCACTTTAGTCAGTTTGTTTCCACTATGGAGGCCTACTTCTCCTCACTTAAAAGAGATACAAATCTGGCCATTGACCCATTGGGTCATGCTTCACTAAAAGCTGAATAGACAACAGAATCCATTTCCAAGTTAAATATTTTGTTACAATGTGTCTAAAGGTCCAGAGCAAGGACATTTGGTGCCCAGGGCAATACTTGCTTCCATTTGGTGCACTTACCAGGTTGAAGTTGAGGACAAAAAAAAAAAAAAAAAAACCTCCCGTTAGGTTAATTAAAGGTCCGGGCTGAGCAAAGAGGTCTATCTGAATAGCAGCATTTATTATAGCTAAAGAGGTATACTAGATCATTTTGCTCCAGTTCATTCTTGAAAGCCTCTGACTATCGGCACTTCTTTAACAGAGTTGACCATATCACCCAACACCTTCTGCCTCAGATTGCTGTTCCTTCACTCTCGACACTTCCTACAGCTTTATGAAGACCTTTTTACTGTTATTAGTTATGTTAGTTTTCTGCTTTGCAAGTAAGTGCTACTTCTAGATCATGCACTCCCCTAAAGCACTGTGTCAGATGTTACAAAATGACATTATATTTAATCCTTTGCATCAAGAGATGAGTATTATTTTTACTAAAGAGTGTCTTGCTCACGAATTCTTGAAATACCCAATGATAATACAGACCAGATGGCAATCAGATGCTTGTCTATAAATTCTGTGCATTGTAAACCTGACATAAATACTTCAGTCTACGACTCGCTAGTGTCTCATCTGTGGTTGAAAATTATATTCTTCAGCCCACCTTCCTGGTTAATATGCAAATAATGGATGATTCTGTTGTTGTAGCTTAAGTAAGCTGTCTCATTTTAGGCATGAATTTAGGTCAAACTGTAGTCAGTTAACAGGTGCTATAATGAAGTGTATGTTTCGGAAAATTCATGAGGGCTCATCAGTTCCAAGCCGGTGGATGCGCAAATCAGTAAAACTAAAATACGTCTGCTGCTGCTAATTTTCTCCTTACTAGTTACAACTTGGTGTAGTGACTCAAGGATGTCAAGTGACTTGCTTTAGCTTAAAACTTGCAGATGAGAATTATGTTAACTCCCAGTAAGATTTCTGGATTTCTGTTTGGCAGACTTAATGATACCACCTGCAGCAGTCACTACAGTTTTGCAGTAAGTTGAGAATAATTTACTTTGGTCAGTCCACACTGAGACAGTCCCTGTTAGAGCCCGTTACAGAATCATTACTAGGTAATCAGTTCCTGTGCTGTTGATCAGTGACATTTTAAAAGCAAACAGTTCACACAGAAAGACCAGAAAAAGAAAACCAGTGCAAACTGTATTTATTCTCTGGAGGGATAAATATTTCATATTTCAACAAAATCATATGAATATTTAAAACAGATGAACGAATCAGTGACACAAAGTTATGTCAGCATGCACATCGACATTATTTAAATATACTGCATCTGTCATTATTATATATTACTGTTTTGCATAAAGTATTTGCTTTCTGCTTATACAGCAAAACAATATATCTTGTTGTATTTAATTCATATTGGCCTCATGTTTGGAAAAGTTGTTATGGAAGATATGAGTTTCTGACAAAGTTTCAAGTATAAACTGTGACTACACTTTCAGAACCCCTCTTATTCTGAATTATCTTGAAGTACTTATGCAGGCCAGCAATATGACGAATCAGACTGCATGGTACATTCCCTCCTGTCTATGCCATCCTGACTTTTGACCTTTTTGTATTAGCCTCTATGAGATCAGAGGGAATTCCAATAAGCTGGCACTTCAGGACATTTCATTAGAAGAGAGGTGGTCAGCTGAAAAGGATCATCAGCGGAACAAGTGGCTGTCAGTTACCCATCCGCACTAACTGAAAATAAGCATGGCGTAATGAAGTAATGAGTGCCACAAACTCAGATGATGTCGGCTTTAAACTGCAACATAATGAGATGTGACATATCCATTGCAGAGCTGATTTGCATATTAATAAACTGTGTCATTCATAATCATCTGTCATCTAACACTCCATGAACCTTGTGGTTAGGAATATGAAGCAGTTTGTGAAGTCACATTTTATTGCCTGCTTTATGAGCAGATATAATTATGCATCAGAAAATACCAAGACAAATTGATGAGCAATTTCTTCACTACTCAGATCTGAAATGTACACTGTGTGATAAAAAAATTTAAAATGCTGCAGTTTTCACTTGCTGTTTTATTTATCTTTCCCTTTAGTATGAATAAACAGCAACTGCTTCTGTTAGCTTATACCAATGCTGTGCCCATTTCTGCTTACGTCTCTCAGTTTATGCCCCCTCCCCAGCATACCTCTCAGCTGCCCCTGAGTTTGCCTCATATATTTGCTCCATTCCTCATAAATGTTTTATTTTCTGGCAAACTACTAAATATTAGAGGTAGTCAGTCAGTCAATAATGCCAGCGATTAGAGTATCATATTATTTATTGTTCAGAAAATGCACAATGATGCAAAACCTGTTGCATTATGTATTTATTTTTAAGTAGCCTGAAGTAATATGCAAAAATTGTTCCCGATTTTAGACCTTTGTCCCACAATTATTTTTTGCTTTCTCCAAAATTCTTCAGAAAAGATGCTATTGCTAGATGGTCAAGTGTGTAACAAATTCAGACTCACCTGTATGCAAATCCCTCAAATGTGGTCACTCTGTTGCAGAAATCCCCTTACTTCAAGCTGGGGCAACCTCAGAACTGATTATATGATAGAGTGGAGTATAGGGTTACAACCTTATGCCAGGTTGTGTGGAGGATTTTATCCATACACATGCAGAAATCTTTTGTATTTCTTTGTTTGCAATCATTATTAAATTCTGTGTTTTGCCCTTTTGTTTTTTTGTCAGATCCATGAACTTGCCAAAGACGTATCTCAGAATGCAAAGTGAACAGAGACACACATGTGGACAGCATGACCATTTTGATTGCTTTCTGTTTACTATTGTTGGCTCATGTCTGCACGTCTTGCTTTCCTGACACAGTTTTACTATTTTCTCTAAGCTTGTTATCTTTAGGTGTTTGATATCTGATGCTGCTGCTGTTCACTAGTTAAGCATGGAGGATTATGCCTATGACTTGTTACCGAGTTTTGTTTATACTCCTCAGTTTGATTCACTCCGTCCCCATTTACCAGCTATAAACTCTATAAGTATGTTGTTAATCAGGCAACGATTCTAGGATTACCCTTAAAATAAAGTACTTAGTTGATTTATCTGGTTAATGAACAGTTTGTGCCATGGCGTTTTATATTTAAGTCACTATACTTCAAGGATGGTTTAAAAATGCGTTTGCATTTCTAGATATAAGAATATGTTGCTAGAATGATGCAACTAATACAAGTTAAGACATTTACGTGATCAGTAGTGCACAGTATGGCATTTCAGTCCTAGTTTGTCTTGATGTAGCTTCCTAATCCCATCCCAGGCCAATGAAATGGCATTGTTCCGGCATCTTTCATGCCAAGTATATATCCATAAAAGTTCTTCCTTACCCGTCATCAGTCACTGATGAACATCTGCTACCTGAGTGATGTCTTGCTATTGCCAAAATCTCCATTCAGGTGTGTTGTGTTTTGTTTGCGAGTCCTCTGTTAGTCTGATTAAAAAATGCTTTCATTCAGATAGTTCTGAGATGATTTTTTTCCAGTACATAAAATAGTGGTTTTGCAACTGCAATAATAAATGCCATGTGGTGCATCTTGGCTTCACCATCAGAAATGTCTACAATCCCAGTGCTTTATTAAGCATGTAAATGAAGTAATGCATCTAACTATAGATGTAGATGGCATCTGACAACATAAGTAGATGGTAGTTAAAATCAGCAGGCGGCCCTTTACATGATGAGACTGAACATGTAGAGGGAAGTTCTGTCCGCTCCCACTGACACCAAACAGCCTGCAGGGTATTATTACATACAGATACCAAGAACAGCAAAAATTACTTTTAATCAGCCTGAAAACAAATTATAGATAACCATGAAATAAAATACTTGGCGTGCCTGGTGGGGTTCCTACTAAATTAGCATGAGCGGTTGTAAGAATTTAGTAGCATACAGTACATTACCATTAATTCTTGCTAGCTACAGATCCCCTAACATGAGTCTGGAAAACCACAGCACTTACCTAAACATACTGGGATCTCATAAGATTCACCTAACACCATATGTATGGGTGATGTCGACTACCCCTCCATAAACTGAGAGACATATACAACCCATAGACAAGACAACTGATTACTCCATCAATTCAAAGAGTGGAGAGGCAAGTTCGAACTGCATGAGTGCAACAAAACATACTTGAAATGTTAAATGTAGGGCTGGGGAGAAACAGGGAAATTGTCCATGATGGAAATGACAGGAACCTATCTTAGCTGGAGCTTGTACTGTGCAAGTACTTTAGGTTTCCTGTTACGTTCAAGCATGTAGATCTTGCTCAGTATCCTTTGAACATTTCTTCATTAAAGGTACATTTGTGGGTTTGCACCACCCAGTGCTTTGCTTGTGCGTTATTGTATTGTTTGTTGTAAGATACACCAATCTCTCTTTAGAAATTGACAAATTCGAACTTGACAAACTCTAATCAAGCTTGTGAGCAGTAACAGGTCTATGAGATATAAATTGTCTTCCCTATTAATTGGCAGGTCTCCACTCAAGAAAGGGATATATTTAGGGTGGTTAAAAAAACAGATGTGCCCCCAAGTGCCAATGACGTCTTCATGACATTACCAGCAAAGGGTACTGATTTGGGGAACATCCTGTACAGTGTTTGCAGAGAATAAAATGCTAGACAAGTAATCCTCAAGTTAAGAATCTTCAGGGAGATAGAAAGTGACCTTGTTCAAAGTGCCTAAGATTTGGGATTTGTGTTCATCTGTGAGGGTAGGTTGGGTAAGCTTTTTGTATTTCAGCCAGTCTGTATAGCTCTCAGGAATGATACTGCATAAGGCCTAATTGTTTTATGTATGAAACAAAGTTATACATTGATTGCATTATAACTTGCCAGTGTTTGAGTAACTATAAATTTGGGAGAGGGAATGGCATATCCAGTAGTTTCCACTTTCCTGATTTTATGCAAAAATAAATAAATTGATAAATCCGTAATTAAATCTTAATTAGCTTTGTGATGTAGTAGTTAGGAAACAACTCTGTTATGGTATGGTCATTAATGTTAGCTTTGCAATTAAGGGAAAAGTGGCATAACTTACTCTATTCAGAAAGGATGGTTGAATTTGGCAAGAGTTTTGGAATATTCTTGTAGGCCTAAAACACACCTAACCCTGAAATTATAGCTTCCTTGGTCATCCATGTGTTGATTAACTGCTCCTAATATGTTTACTACTACATAGTCATGTGTTTGAGAGAGGTGGGAAAATATGGAAACACACTGGACACATTCAGAAAAAAAAAGTATGTCACCATGCAACATTAAATAGAGTGGTGAATTTATCTGGTCGCTGATTAAGCATACATTAGTGCTAGCATATTAAAGACAGAGTTGCACAATGAAACTCCACAGCAGTGATAACGGCTCTGCTGGAATGACTGCACTATGCATGATTACATTACCCAAAGGAAAACCTCAGGCAGATGACATTCCTAATGCTGTGAGCATTCACATGAACATTGAAGTGCCCATTACCTGTGACATGGACACTGTAGTAACACATACAAGCAACTGAACAAAATGTCACTTAATTTCAACATATAAATGTGGTAGAATGTAGGAGATATTGCAGTCAGAAATAGGGAAGAGAAAGCAGAAGAACACACAGAAAGACAGCAGAAAAGAGAACTTGGTGGGGGAAGAAGGGTATTTTTTGTGGGTACATATGTCCTTTTTTTAAGAAAGAGGGTTGAGAAGGAGATTAGCAAGGTGAAAGTACAGGCAGGCTGGAGGGAATAAGGAAACAAGCGGGGTCATCCAAATAAACGTAGAATGCAAAGAATGACTGAGGGGCAGCGGATATTCCAGTTGAGAAAGTAAGACATCTTTCCATATTCCCATCTTAGATTCAAGAGCTTAGAAATGTTCCATGCTGAGAATAATAACTTGTTAAAGTTAACCTTTGTTACCACTACATTAAAAATATAAATAGTCAAACGAGGGCTTTGATGGCGGAAATGGTGAAAGATCCAGTGTGGCCAACAGCTGGGCATGGCAGTTAGTCGTGAGAGATAGGAGAGTGCCACTCTGAAGAGGTAGGCTCTGTTGCTGTCAATGGAGTGAGAACAGCTGCCCAAATCTAGAGTGGCAGAGATCTCATGACATTTAGTCAAGTAATACAATTGATCCCGAGAAGCTGTTTGGAGCCCAAGGAAAGTTCTCTTTTCTTATTAGAGGGCACTATGCACTGGAATGTATTCACCCTGAGAAAGGGACTTGTGCTCTGGAAAGTGTTGTAATTCCAGCATGAGATGTCATTGGTCATGGAAATTCTGGGGAACAGGATGTAAGTCTCATGGCTGGTTGTATCACTATCCATACAAGGTCTGCAGGTGAAAAACCTCTGTCATTTTAGAAAAAAGGTAGGTAAGGGAAGTTGGCATTTCATATATCTAGGTTAGGGGTAAGGAGTGGCTTTAATGGATGAGTCAATCATGGTTGGAAACAATATTCACAAATTTGAAAACTGAGATCTTCCTTCCTTACATATTAATACTTATTGCTACACATTAGGAAACTAATTTCTTTTACCAAATGGTTAAGGACTGTTTCATCAATCTTAAAGATTATCCACTAACACAAAAATAAGTAGCTCTTCTCCAAAGCTAGTTATAAAACATACATTTCATTCATCTATTGTATTGTGGCAAATTAGCTTTATATAGATGATTCATAATTCCACTTTAACAGATGCAAAGGTGTCTCCTTCAAGCCATCTCTTTTTTCACAAAAATTCATGTCTGTTTTCTGAATAAATAAAACGAAAGAGTAACTGCCATTATTTTTTTTTTAATTTGGAAAAATACTAGAACCCTGTTATTAAACATCCCAGTTTACTGACTGAAAAATGCCTTAGCATTCCACAAGTGAAATAAAGTTATTATTGGGTCATTGTTTTAAACTCTGTTTATAATAAGTAAGACCAACTAAATGGACTAAATCCAGTTTTAGTGCTGTAACATTCTTCTCTGGAACTTGTCAGCACATCTTAATGAACAAATAAAACTTTATTGCTCTGAGATCATCATGTATCTGCACAGTATTAGCAGTTTATTGCTAGTCCGTAACTTGACTGTCATGTGGACTTTCATCCTTTTAGTGAAACTGATCACCAACTGACACAGTTCTAAAACTAAGGATATTAATACTTCAGAAACTGTAGTTGAGAAAACAACCCATGAAGCTGTCAGACAGTTTGCAAAAAGATAGTTTGAGAGGGAAATTATCCAGGTGAATGTGCTGGCAGGATGGAGGGGAATAGGAAAACAAGCAGGGTCATCCAAACAGACATAAGAGTGCAAAGAAAAACTGAGGGGCAGCTGATATTCTAGTTGAGAAAATAAGATAGCTTTCCATATTCCCGTCTTAGATTTAGGAGCTTGGAAATATGAGATTTTCCAGGCTGAGGATAATAAATTGTTAAATTTAACCTGTCAAAGGAAAACATTTTCAGTAGAAATATAATCAGTGTCTTTCATACAAATCCAAGTTCTCATGCAGCCATTTCTAAATATATTCAGCACACTAACCCATGAACATGCCTTTGGTAAATTCAGAACATACTAAAACAATGAGTGAGAAGGTCACACAGAAAAACCAACCAGGAAAAACTAAATGAAAACTCCAGCCAAGCTGGAGCTTCCACTGAGTGACCTCTCAAACCTGTTGTATCAAAGGCACATGGGATATATTTCCAACCAACAAACTAAAACAAAGCATGAGAAGGTGATATATCCCATGTGCCTGTGATACAAGAGGTTTGAGAGGTCACTCAGTGGAAGTTCTAGCTTGACTGGAGTTTTCATTTAGTTTTTACTGGTTGTTTTTTCTATGTGACCTTCTCACTCTTTGTTTTAGTTTGTTAACTGGGATATTTTGCAGTCACCCTAATGATAATGGACATCAGCTGGGTATAACAGCCCTGTGTTTCTTATGCTTAGTCGAACACTCTGCTTGTGTTGTGCTAATGATGTCATAACAAGGCCAAAATATCCATATGCACAGCTAGTGGGGTTTGACTTTATTGGCCTGAAACTATCCATCGAAAGACTTAAAAGTAATAAGTCATGGCATTCAGAATCGCCACATAGCTGAAGCACCTGATGTCCATAAGGGTCATTTGCATATATCCCATGTGCTTCTTATTCAAGAGGTTTAAAAGGTCACTCAGTGGAAGTTCTAGCTTGGCTGGAGTTTTCATTTAGTTTTTACTAAATTCAGAACATAATAAAAAACAGAGATATCTTAATGCACCATTTGAATACACAACCTCTTAGTGCAATAATTTTGAACCAAGCCAAAAATAATAGGCAGGACAATGGCCCAAAATCAGGGAAAGAGTTTAAACATTGCTCTTATAAACACAAAGAACTTGATAAAATAACAAGTGTTGCATTAAGATGCATTTTCAAAAGGATATGAAAATTAAATGTCAAATTTCAGCCATTATTCAGTGGCTTCAATTTTCAATGATTTGCCAGAAAACTACATATTTTATGATGGATACACTAAATATATGAGGTAAATTAAACATCTGGATATTCTGCAAAATTCTGGACAGTTGAAAGGCATGCTACTATTACTACTAATAGATGATTGTAGTATCTGTATGGAAGGATGCAGAGGTCCATATTTGGAAAACCTCATTTGTTTCTTAAAATTTGTCTTTACTGAACTGTAAATGTTGAAGTTTGTTTGTGTCTTTCGGCTTTTCCCGGTTAGGGGTCGCCACAGCGGAACTCCGGTCCGCTAACTGAACTGTAAATGTTGAAGTGCTAAATCCAAATGAGCCCTTATGAACATTTAATTACCTGGTCATTGACAAGTGCTAAGCTGTAGATCCTATGCTGACTCAGTGTGCCTTTGTTCTCAGCCATCTGACACTGTGTTGTTATCAGGATGGAGGGATGGGCCACTGAGAAGCTCTGCGTATGGTCAGGTACATATAGTTATTCTGTTAACAAATCATTGTAGTGCATGGAGTATGGTGATTACACTCCAATACTTGGAAAAAGACAAATCAGTTAAGCAATAGAGCAATAGAGCTGCATGAGACCCAACCTCAACAAATGTTAAGCACCTCCCTACTGAAGTTGTTAAAGTCAGGTCCCATGCTAGTCAGTAAAATCTGCTAGTACTGACCAGCAAACAACAGCGGTAGAAATAAAGGATTTGGTTCTGCATGCTGTCCACACTGAAGGTATACCTTCCTTTTTGCAAACTAAGAAAGCAGCTAGAATAAAAGAATGTGTGTTCATGTGCATTTCTCTGAAAGATACAAACTCTAAAACTCAAATGTATGTCACTGTTCAGTGACTTCAGTCGCCTATGATTTTAATGAAAACCACAGACCTCATGAGGAACAGGCCAAACAGTTTAGGCAAAAATGTGGACATTCAATCAAAATGAAAATGTGGGCAGTCTGGAGACATAGTATATGAGTGTAAGCAGAAGGGACTATCTTTTACACCACCTTTCTGGCAATGCTTGCTAAGTGGCTAAGTACTTTATGGCTTTGAAAGCCAGCAAAACATTTAGCATTTTTTTCTTTTTTTTCCTGTAACTAGTAGAACATGGAGCAGATAAAGTTCCATGCATTATGAAGACTAATGATTGTATTTTAATTGTCAAGTTTTGAGTAATAAAAATCTGAAATAATCAAGCTAGCAACAGTAAAGCAAGAAAAATAAATACATAAATAAAAATCATTGCCATCTGACGAGTGCAAAAAGTACTATAACGTCATCTGGAATAAAATAATAAAGTTTACTGAACTCATGAGCACTTTCATTAAAGCAAAATCACTGTAACCTTTTCATTTCTGAGAAATGTGTTTACTGAATTCTTAACATACTGAGGCTTCATTATATAAATCAAAGCTTTGAAGTTATAAAGTTGATGGATAGTGCAGTTCCATCATTGACTGATGTAGTATGTTTTTATAACAACACAATGGCCATTAGCTATTAACTTTTGTTTTTTTTTTTTTGGATGGAGATAAATATGGTACTATTTAGAGACACTAAAACTAGAAGGTTATATTTAAGGATTATTTGGTTCCACTAACATACATAATGTCAGTTAAAAATGCTTAGCAGGCAAAGAATATAAGAAGAGATTATCCTGAACTAGGCCTGTTGTAATGAAGATGAAAAAGGAACATATGATGAATGCAGAACAGGATAAAGAATGTTAAAAAGATGAAATACAAAGTAAAGGACCACAACATTATTTAAAAAAATTCAGTAACACAAGCGTTCATGACTTCTGAGGTAGGAAGGATATTTTAGGTGTATAATCAAAAAGAAAGGTAGAAATCTGATCTGTTAATAAAGCCAGACAAGGTAGTACAGAAAAATATTTTAGAAATGGTTGCTCCGCAGTGACTTGTGCTTCTTCTGTTCGCTAGGGAAGCTTGTAAACTCTGAGTCTACAAGAAAATGAACATTGGAAGGAGTATGTGAAGGAATATGTATAGTGGGCAAAGCGGATGAGATAATGGTTAGCAGGCCTACTGGCGGTAAAGTCCACACAGGATGCTCGTCAGACTTCATTAATAATCACGGGTTGGATTAGATGATCCCTTCACTTAGCTAGGTAGTCTGTATTCTTAGTTGGAAAGGAACATTAATGAGTTAAAGGACTTCATTATTTACCTCAGGAATAGAATCAAGGGCTACTTTTACTTATAGTTACTGTAGCTTTTCCAGATGACCCAGTAGTAACTGTAGCCAAAGGAAGCATCATGAATCAAGAGAACACAAGAAGACATCAGGCCTGTAAGTGGCAAGGAAATGATTTCATTTACTACATTAAGTGGTGTGTGTGTGTGTGTGTGTGTGTGTGTGTGTGTGTGTGTGTGTGTGTGTGTGTGTGTGTGTGTGTGTGTGTGTCTGTGTGTGTGTGTTAGGTCCCTTCTCATCCAAAAGAAAAGGTGCCTTGCTAGAGTATGCAGTATGCGTAAGTAGCTGCGGAATATTTCAGCTCTCTGAGGGGAATAAGACACATACCACTTAACCTGTTAGCATAAGAAATCTGGACAAAGTCTAAAATAATGGAGGGGACAAAGGTCAGAAAATAGGGACAGAATTTAAATATTGCTTTTATAAACTTAGAAAGTTGTTAGAATAACTGGATTTGTGTTTGCATTCATTTTTGCAAAATATGAAGTCTGAAACTCACATATGTCATTATTTAGTAACTTCAGTCCTTGGTGATTTTCCAGAAAACCAAACCTATTATGAGGAACTGACCACAAATTTGAGCCATTTGTTCAAATTTGAGATGATTCTTTGCTTGCTGGCTGTTTTTTTTTTACAGTGGATTTTGTATTTTATGTTTATTTATGTATTTGTTTACTGGGGTAAAGCACTGATCCAAGTAGAGTATTTTCAGGTTTCACTGTGGTTTACAACCAAGAATTAGATAACAAATGAAAGCAGCATAAAAACAGGTTACACAGTCAGTAAGAGAATCAATTACTGAGTAAATGTTATGCTATAATGTTATATAATTAAACAATTAAGTTAAGGATTGAGACTTTGTCGAGTTATATGATTCATTACTATGAGGAAGACTCGTGGTGTCAGAAATAGTCATACAGGAGGCAGATAGCTGAGATAAGAAGATTTCATGTTAAATAAAGTGACTGGTACTTGTAGAGCAAGTAAAATCTCATCAAAAAGTCAAATGTGAATAAAACAGGAATAGAAAAATGAGCAATAAGAAAAGATTGTCTGACATGCCATTGATAAGATGTGCACATGGTGCAGTCAAAACTCTATTTATAGAAAGTTTCTACACCTAGTTGAATATGTAGAAGCTATGGAAAGAGAAATGATTTTGATAAAGTATGTTGTTGTTGTCATGTCTTCCGGCTTTTCCCGGTTAGGGGTTGCCACAGCGGAATTCCGGTCCGCTAATGATTGGCAGTAGATTTTTACGTGCCGAGTTGCCAGCTCTGATGCACAACCTTCAATGAAGGTACGCCCATTCACGCATGTCTCTACACAGAAGACGCTCTAGCTGAGAATCGAACAGGACAACGTCTTACTGTGAGGCGACAACGCTACCGCAGCACCACCACCACAGTATTTTGATAAAGTATATACAAGATAAAGTATATACAAGGACATTAATTTGCAATTGAAACAAATGTAAGTGGTAGAAAAAAGTAAGGAAATTAAGTTGTTTATGAGGACTATGTGTTAAGAATGTATTTAGTTAACAGTGAACAATGAAGAGGCACAGATGATTTCCAGTAAAATGCTTATTCAGATATTTGGCAGACAAGTTCAAAGCTGATAATCAGAATATAATGTATTAAAACATGACAGTGGTACATAGTATACGATAATATCTGCTTAGGCATTCAAAGCAAATATTATATCTGCTCAAACATTCAAAGCTCTAAAACTAACAGATAGTAAAACAGAGTAGACACTTGAGTACTTATATAGGTCATCATATAAAACCAATGAGTCACAGAGTAATCAGCTCTAGATGATTGTCAGTGTTGAAGTGACACCCTGACCCAATGTGCAAAAATGGAAAAAAGGAGTTGTGAATGGATGGATGAATGGCTAATAAAAAAATGCAATATTTCATTCCACATAGTTGCAGTAGATGATGCATTATCTGTATTGAGTTGCTTCACTTACCTGAAGCTTGGTATATTAAAAAAGACTCCAAAATATATATTCATACCGTAAATTTGCACAAAATGTGGAAAGCAATCGTTTGTTTCACAAGTATAAAAAATGATTCTCCTAGTATGAAATATTTTAGCAGCTCCTAATATGCAGATAGATCACACATCATTACCAGTAGTCCTGAGGAAAGTTCTAGTAAATATAAGGTCTAGAATACAGAAATAGTTTGAAAGAAGGCCGACTCTAGGCATTATTAAAAATAAAATTAGCCCAGCTAACGGGTGAGAAGCATGATTACTGTTGTGAAGATGAATAAAAATCCATACATGTAATGAGCCACAAACTTCTAATAAAGGTATAATGATGAACATTATCAGATACATGCAACTAAAAAAGCTGTTTTGGTTATGTCAGGAGCAAAGTACTGTTGTGAGTTTGATGATAATTATGGATTTCATAAAATAAGCTGGGTGAGGAAATTTCCAAGCTGTACACTTTTAATTTTACTGTGGGAAGATACAGATTTACGAGAGTTATTTGTTAGTTTGTCAACACCTGAAGTATTTCAAACAGGTGTTGCACAAATGATCAAAGGGCTTCAAAGTATTTTTAGTTTTACTGATGTTATGCTGTTGTGAAATGAAACCAAGGAGAAACATGACAAGAGACTGCCAGTGAGTTGTAGAATATATAAAGACAGTACAAGCCCAAGCTGAACAAAAGATAAATCTAAAATCATAGCTACAGTGCTTTAATTCCTTGGTCATGTTTTAAAAAAATCAGATTAAATGAGTATGACAGCAGCAGTGCAGATGTCTCTAGCAGAAGTTTAAAAAGTCCTCATGAGTCTTTTTAGTATGATAAAGTACATTTCAAAATATTTTCTGAATGTCAGATATACATGGGCCATTAAGAAAATTATTGAAACAGGGCGTGGTACCAGAGTACAGAGCAAGATGATTGCTCAACTAAGTTAATTTGTGACTGAAGCTTTCATACTTCAGTTTGTTTTTTCTGTGTTGGTGGACAAGTGGTTCAGTTCCTGGAGTGAAATTGCGATGATCTGGGTATTCAATAACATGCCGTTTCGGCAAAGTGGTCTAGATGTTGTGTACTGGAGTACTTACAATTATCCCAAACAGTATAAGATCACATTGAACGTATCGAGTCAATCTATTCCATTTGAATAGCAGAAGCTTTGTAAACAAAATTCCAGAACTACATGCATGTATAAAAATTCACTATCCTGACATATTAGCAATAACAGAATCTTGGCTAAAACCAAATATCAGTAGCAACATGAACAACTTTGGCCCACAAATGTTTTAGCACTTCAGACAATATCAGAACTGGAACATACAAAATATCTTGCTACTAGATGATTTCATTATCTATTTTAGTAGGATATTTATGGAACTATCAAAAAGCATAGCCCCCCCTTAGACTTAAAAGAGTGCAAAACAACTCTGCTCCTTAGCTCACTCCTACTACCAGGTAAATAATGAGAAAAATACATAAAACCTGGAAGACATGGCTCAGTAATAAAACAGAAAACAATCTTCAACAATATAAATATTTACAAAATAAAGCCAAATGCCAGATCAAACTTCTCAAGAAACTTTTTTACTCCAATTTGAAGAATACACGCTACAAAAATTCTAGATAACTATGGGCCATCATATCTAAAATACTACATTCTGGATCAAATGGAACCAAACCCCAACCCCATATCTCCCCAGAATAAACAGTTAAAAAGCATGACACTTTCAATGATCACTTTATCTCTGGCATCACTAAACTACTTCACAATGAAACTCAAAACACATCAACCTCTGCTAATAATCTGACAATTTTCCACTCATTCTCACCTCCCAATTCCATTAGTGCTTACTGTTTCTCCCTTCTGCCAGTATATATCATAACAATCAAGAAATATAGCAAACAAATTAAACTGAGTATACTTACAACAGCTGGAGTTCCTGGTGATCTCTTAAAATAGCAGCCAGCTTAAATCCCTTCAAGTAGATATTCTCATAAATAGATCTATTGTCTCTATAACTATGCCTTTCTCACCCTAAATTCACCAACACCTTCATATCTTAGCAGGTAGGAATGGTCTAATATTGAAAGAAACTCTCACTTTAATGATAGCGTACTACTTCTAATGTATGCTCTTCTTCCTTTTCAGCATTTCCTCAGTTGTGGCCTTCCATAACATTCACATACTTCTAATAATAATCATTCTCTTTCACTCCATGTCCTTCATTTTTCCCCACTGATCATTTTATTCTATTCTTCTCTCTGTTTTTGGCAGCAGAATGCTCTATTATTTTTCACCTATGTACATTATTAAAAATATAGTCAGTATTTTGAAGTATAAGTTTACTTGACATAGGCTAGCCACTTCTACAGTGTGTCTTGATATTTGCAGTACATATTATATTCTCAATTGCAATTTATCCTAGTAATATTTCTATAAATATATTTTAATCTATTTCCGTTTTTATTTGTTGAGGGGATTTTTTCCCTCGTGTATATAATTATATGTCAGCTACTGTAAAATGTTTTAATGAATGCTTGCGGAGCTTTTCTCCCCATCTCATTGTAAAATATTTTATCTGTTGGAAGGCTGTTCTCACCTTGTATATAATCATTCAACTACTGCTTAAATTTTTTTGAATATGTTGTGGAGCTTTTCTCCCCAGCCCTTCACTGAAAATGGGCTATTGGCTCAGTTAGACTTTTCTGGTTATCAAGTCACAAATAAATACAATTAATAAATAAATTATACTATGAACAATTATGAGCTGCAAATAGTGACATTGGTGAGAGATTTAGGTCCAGTTTAGGTGCTTAAGAGCTACACAATGATGTGTTCTATTGAGAGATTTGCTATATCGTTGTTAGAGTTTTTTTTTTTTATTTGATTGCAGATTTGTGAAAATGGAGAGGTGAATGCTACAATTGAAGGAGGTAGACTTTAACTATTGTTACTCTGGTTTTGTCTGAGAGGAAACGTTTTGTTCTATACAGAACATTGAGTTTTGGTGAGTCTTTTCTGATAGCTGTTTGGATGTGGTGGTTAAACATAATATTATCATCAATTAGGACCCATTGAAGATTTTAAACATTTTTGCATTGGAGCAAGTCCCTTCTTGTATTTCCAACACCCTTCTTTCTTCTGTGTCTTTACTCTAAGGTTGGTCTAATTTGGAGAAAGAATCATCGTTCAGAAAAATGAAAGTATATGCACACTTTCTGTGATATGCACTGGTCTTGCAGCTCACTCAGCACCAGGGGCGGCTCGTGGCATAGGGCTGCCGGACTGCAGCCCCCTCAAAAATAAAAAAGAGAAAGAAAAATGAAAAATAAAAAAAAATTTATTTTTTGAAATTCGCGGACTATGCGCATGCTCAAGGCAGTCCGGCCGTCCCCATAGGGGGACACAAGGAGACGTCTGTGCACTTTTACAGTGCACAGACTCGCCAGGATTATGGGTCGCGTCCGGACTGCAAGAGCAGCAGCAGGGACTCGGGACAGAGCATTAGGGATCTCGTAGGGAAGGAGCATTAGGATTTCGTCGGGCAGGAGCATTAGGATCTCGCGGGTCTTTCAGTATTGCGCGGGAAGGATGTACGTTAGCTGGATATATTCAGGTAAGGTGCCTTTTAATTTACAATGTTTATTTGTGTATGGTGCTTATGCTTTATTTACAATGTTTATTTGTGTATGGTGCTTATGCTTTTTAATTTACAATGTTTATTTGTGTATGGTGCTTATGCTTTTTAATTTACAATGTTTAGAGTTTGTGGTGCATGGTGCTTATGCTTTACTGGTGTGTGTGTGTGTGTGTGTGTGTAAATGCCACAGGTGCTTATGGTGGTGTGGTAGGGAATGCCTCAGGCTTGAACCCTGTACCCTGTATGCAGGTGTTAAAGACTTGAGTTCCCTACCCACCACCATTTGTAAAAAAATTTCATATTTTTGCCTCATATTCCATCTGATCTGTTCCTCATAATATCTGTGGTTTGTAAATGTTGCAATGCTTGATATTTGATGGTGTAGTAGTAGCATTGTTGCCTCACAGCTGCAGGTTCTTGGGTTTGATTCTTGGCTGGGGTTCCTTCTTTGTGGGGTCTGTATCTTCTCCCTGTGTTTGTGTGGGTTTGCTTTTGTGTCCTCCCATGTTACAAAGACATGTCTGCATTATTTCTTCCTGGGCCTCTGCTGAAAATTGTTTATTTGTTCCAAGTCAGACTGTCCTGATTAAAAAATGTTAAATAAAATTGACAGGCATTTGAATTTCAGACTTAAGGGTTTCTGAATGTTTAATTCCTTGCATATTTGATGGTGCAGTGGTAGTATTGTTGCCTCACAGCTATAGGTTTTCTGGTTTGATTCTTGGTTGGGGTGGCTTCTGTGTGAAGTCTGCATCTCCTCCATGTGTTTGTGTGGATTTGCTCTGGTGCCCTGCCATTTTACAAAGACGTGTCTGCAGTTTTAATCCCTGCTGAAAATTGGTTTTGTTCTGTCCGCAGTAAAATTGACAGGCATTTGAATTTCAGACTGCAGGTTTCTGAATGTTTAATTCCTTGCATAATTGATGTTGCAGTGATAGTATTGTTGCCTCACAGCTATAGGTTTTCTGGTTTGATTCTTGGTTGGGATGGCTTCTGTCTGCATCTCCTCCCTGTATTTGTGTGGATTTGCTCTGGTGCCCTGCCATTTTACAAAGACGTGTCTGCAGTATTAATCCCTGTGTCTCTGCTGAAAATTGTTTTTGTTCTGTCCGCAGTAAAATTGACCGGCATTTGAATTTCAGACTTCAGGTTTCTGAATGTTTGATTCCTTGCAGATTTGATGGTGCAGTGGTAGTATTGTTGCCTCACAGCTGTAGGGTTTCTGGTTTGATTCTTGGTTGGGGTGGCTTCTGTGTGGAGTCTGCATCTCCTCCCTGTGTTTGTGTGGATTTGCTCTGGTGCCCTGCCATTTTACAAAGACGTGTCTGCAGTATTAATCCCTGCGTCTCTGCTGAAAATTGTTTTTGTTCTGTCCGCAGTAAAATTGACCGGCATTTGAATTTCAAACTTCATGTTCTTCAGAATACATAGTAGCACAACCTTTTTTTCTAGCAATTTTCTAAGTTTATAAGATGAATATTTTAAATTTGTCCCTATTTTTGGGACTGTATTCCCCCATTATTGGCTTTGTCCAGGTTTTTGTGCTAAGGTTGACAGCTATGGCAAGAACTGAATTCACTGAATATGGACTGTAGAATTGTGCATATTTACTGATAAAGGTGCACTGTAGAATTGTGCATATTTACTGATAATGGTGGACTGTAGAATTGTGCATATTTACTAATAATGGTGGACTGTGGAATTGTGCATATTTACTAATAATGGTGGACTGTAGAATTGTGTATATTTACTAATAATGGTGGACTGTGGAAGTCTGAGTAGACTTTTATGATAAATGTTCTCAACTGGGCAGTTTTGCCATTATGGGTGCATATGTTTTGTTTCATTGCTTACTGGAAAAATGTTCAAAACAAATTTAAAACACCCTCTAACAAGTGTACTGTATTGTACAAGGAATATAATTTTAGTACAATGAGGAAGGTGTATCAAAGAGCACATGTATGTTTCATATGCAAGGGGCCTATGATTCAAAACAGCCCAAAATTAATCTTTATCTGCCACTGGCAAAATGTATTTTCTTTGAATGTGGGTTTCAATGCTGTTTCAATGAATGTGAGTTTCAAGGGCAGAGAAGTTTTAATGCTAAGTTTTCATTGTGAGACTGCATTGCTTTGTTTAACAGATGACTTAATGTTTGTGCTGTAAAATACAAAATAAAACTTTCAAATGAAGTCCAACTCATCATTGAAGTAAAGCAGTATGCACATTAGTGTTTATGGTAAATGGAGTGAAATAGCCAAGTAATGGCTCATTGGAATGGCTGCAGAGGCTACATTCAACCATTATTTTGTCAGGGGGGGGGGGGGGTGGGCAGCAAACTCAGACAGGCCCAGCTGAACTATACCTCCCAACTGTCCAGATTTTCAAAGAATGAATAGATTTTTGCTTCTTATTTTTGGTTTGTTGTTCATAAAATTTGTAGTTTTAATTCCTAAATGATTTGCCAGAAGTCACTAAATAATAAGTTTTAGACTTCATAACCTTCATAAAAATGCATGTTAAAGTAAAAGCCATTCTATCAACTGTCTCAATTTATACAAGAGCAATTTTTAGTACTGTTTATATGTGCCCCCAATATATTTGGCCTTGTTCAGATTTACTGCATTAACAGGTTGAGAGGTACATGCAAATAAATTGCTTTATAGAATTAGGCATAGCCAACCTCTCAACTGTCCCCAATTTTTGGCTCAAAATGTTGCTCTTCCCCTAATAATCCCTCCGCAAAATAGCAATTTTGGAAGAAAACATGGAGGGTTTACAATTAAGAAATAACTGTAATAATCAAAGTTATAGATTACTTGAAATGCATGTAGATTCTTTTATTTTGTCAGCTGCTCAAGGTAGCAGTACTAATATTAAAGTGTCCCTTCTTTGACAGGTAGCAGCTGTATTGTGTGTCTATTTTATATTTTTGCATCAAATTTTTGGTCCATTTTTCATAAAATTGTGTTTTTTGGCAAATTAGTGACAAATCACTAAAGACTGAAGTTAGAAAATGACAGACATTTGAGTTTCAGATTTTATACCCTTCAGAAAATTCATACTAATGCAAGACCTATTCTATTATCTTTCTAAGTTTATTAGAGCAATATTTAAAAATTGTCCTTATTGTTGTGCCTTTGTCCCACTTCTGTGTATGGCTTTGTCCAGATTTCTTGCTCTTGAGGTTGAGAGGTATGACAAATGTGTCAGGGCCATCACAGTCAGCCAGAGACTTCAAATTGTGACATGCTTGTTGCACCCCACTCCCCCATGTAGTGACTCTGGATGTGTCCAAGCAAGGCAAGGAGTAGTTGTATCTATCTTGGATGGGGAGGACACACTGCATAAGTACTACAGTGGCTTTTCATCTGTCCTTGATTTTGCAGAATGGTCTGGTTTCTGTCATATTTTTGTACTGTTGATTTATGCTTATTACTCAGATTTATGCTTATTACTCAAAGTGCCTGTTGCTCTGTGTTTAAGTAGCAATGCTTTAATGACCATAAGGTAAGCTTGTCTGACATCGTAAGATGCAAGTAAGCTTTAATAAGCATACTGTTAAAGAATTGCCAACATTGAAAGCCTTTCTGTTGTTGCCATGCAGAGAATACTTGACTAGATAATGTATAAGCCTTGGGTATTAAAGGACAGGATTCCATTATTTTAAAGCTCATTACACTTGTTGGAGACTTCCAGTCATCTCTACAGACTTTACCCGTAAACTAAACAGAATGCCAATCATGTGTGGTCCATAACCTGTACAGTAATCCTTTAAGCAATGTATCTTGAGCTTGTTTCTTGTTTGCTTTTCATTTTTACTTTTATCATGTTTTCCCCATGAAACAAGTTGTCAGGCAGCAGGTCTTTTTGGATAAGAAACATTTTTACAAGTGGGGCATCACATAGATTTCTACTTTCAGCATGTTGCTTGGTACTTTAATAAAGCTGAATATATTATAATTAGAACTGCAGTGCAAGGAGAAGTGGTTTGAGTTGAGTGCTTCTGGTTTTTCTTATACTTGATTTTGACTGGCATTCCAGTAATGTATTTAAAAAGTAATTTATTTTTTCATGCCTCACAACCTTTTGTTTCCATCTAGATATTAAGTAAGCTGTCATGCAGCCAATGCATTGAAATATTTTTATTCTTCTACACTTATTTTTGTCTTGATTGGACTTTCATAATGATGGTTTGCCACCCAGGGCAGCGTATTTAATTAAAGTTAGTTTTTTGTGGTTTTGTGCATAGCTCTTCCCCTTTATGGTTGACCACACCCCTTCCCTTTGACCCCACCCATTCAGCGTCTCCTGCAGCCCCCCTGTGATTTGAAGTCACCAGCCGCCACTGCTCAGCACACAATAAAATAAGTAGCAAATTAATAGTGAGTAATGCCTCAAGAAAGCATACAAGCAAAGGGCAATAGGAGTAATTATGCATTGAGCAAGTCAATTTAAGCCTTATGTATGATGCATGTATAACATATGTATAACATTATATATATATATATATATATATATATATATATATATATATATATATATAGTTTATTTTTAATATATTATGAGCTCTATTCAGTAGCATACCGCCTGCTCAGAGGTGATCTCTGCCTGACGTACAAGCCCATGTCCAATCAGGATCTGATGGACATGCTCCACCTCAAAAAATCCAAATCCATCAGGACCACGAGAGCTAAAGACTTAAACCTCGGCACAAGTATGAATAGGACATGCTGGAGGGATAGATTCATAACCCAGAGGCTTCCCATGCTTTGGAACAGGATCCCAGTTCGTATTAGGCAGAGCCCCTCACTGACTCTCTTCAAGAGAAATCTTGAAGAGTGGATGGGAGATCGTAAGTTTACCCCAGGGGTCACATCTGTGTCACTGCTAGACAGGGGCACAGTAAACTAATTCTATTATATAAGGGGACCTTCACTGTGTCACTACTAGACAGAGGCACAGTATTCTAGATTTATTCTGTACATTTTTGTACCATTTCATGGGGTGGCAAAAGCCACATCACTATGGCTAGGCTTACAAATGCCCCAGGGCAGATAGCCTAGTACTATACTATGAAACTATGAAACTATGTGTAACTTCCACAATAGATGGGTAAATCTTTTCCTTATGACAAAGTGGGATATAAAATGTTTTTAAATTGTCACAGCCTTTATCTTCATTCATAATCCTCTATGTGTATTACTTGGTCTGATTTTCTGTTCACTGCTTTACAGTATGAAAGTAAAAAAAAAGATGAAGCTGTCTGTACTAAAAATCTTGTCTCTTCTGTTTATTCAGATTTTAAAATAAATGCTAGAGCAAGGTCATATATTCAGGGTGTCTGATGAGTTGTTTTCTAACATGGCTGTTTGTAGCACAAGAGGCCCACATGAAAGAAGAAGAGAAACTGATGAACTTTAACCTCAAAAGTCTTTTCAGAATAGAGGGGGGTATGGGGTCATAGCCTTTGTCCACAAAATCTGCAGGATGATGATGAGGATGTCTTGGAGGAAGAACTGAATTAGGAGGACACATTGATAAGAAGTGGTACTTGATGGACACACTATGGTATTTATTCTGATTTCTGGGGTGCTGGGAAATATTTTACCAAGAAGACTGTGAACATTTGAAGTATGTCTTTTCCTGACTGGGATGAAGCAATTTTCTGTGGAAGTAAAGAAGACTGAAAACAGCATGATAGGGTAGTTGTACTGGGCAAGTTTTCTAGTGGGAGAGTCATGACAGGTAGGCCGACTCAACATAGCAACTAATTCACAAGCATTTACATAGGACATTACCTCTAAACTAATTAATGAGCAGTTAAATAGGATGTTACCTCTAAACTAACTTGTGACTGTTTAAATAGGATATTATCTCTGATGTAGGACCCTTATGAATAAGTTAGACAATGTACTAGGGTATAGTGGGGTGGGAATTAGTTGACAGCAGGGGGAAGGCAGTATTATTGTCTCTGTAAAAAGCAGTAAGGAAGGCAAATCCAAAGTATCGTACGTGGTTTGCTGTCTCAACCTCTAGAGTACTATGGAGGTGTGATGGACAATTTACCTTTATAAGTCAACTAAAAGGTAAGAGAGCAGCAGGACAGATTATTTAAGGAACATCTTAAGGCACTGAGTACACCCTTTGGGTTAAATGAAGAAAGTCTAACATGACAAAACTCTCAATATATTTTTCCAGAATAATTTGCTCACGTTTGGCACAGCAGCAATCAATCACTATGACCACCCATGAGAATCTTTGTTGTCTTTTCTGCAAAGCCATTGTTAATGCACTGGAAGGCTACTTACTTAATTAATTACTTCTGTCATTTAATTCAAACAATGTATGCTTGTTCTGCTAATTAAGAATTGATGCCTTTTTTCGTAAAATACATATCAAGGTTTGATTAGGCAGCCCAGTCAGTCATTTACATTTCTTCATCAAAGAAGGGCAGTAATTAAACAGGCTCAAATTTTACATCAGAACCCAACAAATCATGAGTTACAAAATATAATACTTTTAATGATCTAGCAAGTATGATATCAGCTTTTGCAATACAAACTATTTTTAGAGTTATTTCAAGATCATTTCAGATCAGACAAAACATGCTTTAAAATAGCAGTAATATATTTCTCTAATTATTGAGTTGATCAAGATTTGTTGCTGGAAATAGTTAAAGGGCCTTTACCCACATTGAACCACAGTTTCTACAAAAAAAAAATTTTACATGCAGAAAAATAATTGTTGTGCTTTTCCAGTGCCTTATTATTTAGAAAAATCCTCTGAGTATGCTTTGAGGAGCTAAGAGGAAATACTGCAGACAAGTCCCAGACTCTTGTGATGTATATGTAGAAACAAACCATGCTTGGTTTCCCTGCTTTTAGAAATACTGCACGTAGTACCTCTCTTGGAGAACTTTGCTTCTTGTCTACTAGGTTAGACCACATTTTTGCGCACTGTACTGAGAAACAAAGGATATGCATTGATATCTCTCCCAAGTATGAAAAGTGATTGCAGATCATCCCTGAATTAAACATATTTTGCTGTAATACAATAAGTATCTGAATTGTGTAGCAGGAGAATTTATGGCCAGGGTGTTGTAATGCACTAATACTTTTGCAGTGTAATGCAGAGAATAAGTCATATCATGATGCAAAAAATTTAGATTTTTCAATGTTTTGTACTATATTTTTAACAGGTACAGTGCATTATGACTGATTTTGAACAAATTTGGAGCCAATTTTGCATCCCTTTAAACAACAAATTTTGTGCTTTTGTAAAGTACTTTTCATGATTAAAAAGAAAACATATAGTAGGATATGCTCCCCCCAAATAAGCAGCAACATTTATGATGTGCTCTGAATCAGTGTCTTTTTTAAAACATTCTGATTATCATCATCAACTCTCTTTTCCCCACTTTTCTACATGGGGACAGCGTGTCATGTGAAGTGCCCCCACATCTCTCAGTTCAGCTTCACTCTCCTACCTTCTTCAAGACTCATGCAATCCATCCGTTTCTTTGCTGAAAGTCTTTATTTCCTCTTTCCTTTTTCCTGTCTCTCCTAAATTCTCCTCAAAAAGTCATTTTCCTCCCTTCCTGCACATCCCCAATCCACCGTCATCTGTTCTCTTTGACCTTTTTAATTGGAGCTACTTTAGCTTCTGCTCTGATGTCCTCATTTCTTCATCTGCCCCACAGTGTACATCCTATCACCCGTCTCAGGCACATCATCTCCATCATACCTAGCTGCCTCAACGTCTCTGCATTTACTGCCCAGGTTTCTGTACCATACAGTAGTACTGGTCGCACCACTGTCTTGTATATGATACTTTTCAGCTTCTTTATCTTTCTTCTGTCACACACTATCCCTGACATATTGTGCCAGTTGGCTGCAGCTGATTCTAGCCTTCACTTCCTCATGCAGTCTTTCCTTCTATATCTGTTTTCAACTTCTCCTGAATCCCCCATTTGCTGCCATGACAACTATCTTGTCTACACTCAGTTTTATTGTATGTGTTTTCAGTTTTGCATTCCATTTCTCCATAATTTGCTGAAGTTCCTGTTTAGAGCATGCTTATAATGGTACTTCATCTGCAAACAGCAGTTTTGTTGCTCTGTCTCCTTTGAACTGTTTTGCTAATGTAGTCCATCACCAATATGAACAACAGTAGGCTCTGAGAAGAGCCTTGATTCACATCCACTACCACTGCAAAACCACTCTGTGCGTCTGAACACTGTTCATACATGTAAAAGACCATACAGAGAGCGCTGACCCCTAATGGCACCAGTTCCAAGATAAATCCTCAGTAACAAGTAAAATGCTGAAAATGTTCAAATAATCCAAGTCAGATCAAATCCGATATAAAAAGCTTTAATTGATCAACATAAGTAAGCGCTTTCACCCGAAGGCTTCATCAGACTTTTTACAAAATACAAATAATTCATTGGAACTTAAATATCCCTCCATTCAAGTTCATTGGTTAAAAGGCTGATTGTCTGAATATATGCTCTTAAAGCACTATAACAGGTAATTTTAATGTATTGTATTTGATTTTTATGCATTTGATTATAATGAGATCTTTGCTGTTTATGGTTCATCTGATGAAGCCTTCGGGTGAAAGCGCTTACTTATGTTGATCAATTAAAGCTTTTTATATCGGATTTGATCTGACTTGGATTATTTGAACATTTTCAGCGTTTTACTTGTTACTGAGGATTTATCTTGGAACTGGTGCCATTAGGGGTCAGCGCTCTCTGTATGGTCTTTTATTTTATTTATTTAGTTTGTGCGCTGATTCCAAGCTCTGTTGGCTTGTTGTGCATCTTTGTGTTGCTACTGTTCATACATGTACCATTAGGTTCTTGTACATAGGCCATACTAATTCTACCTGTGCTTCGGTGACTTTGAACTACTGCAGGACTGCCCAAATAAACTTTTTTGGAACTTTGTCATATGCTTTTTCCAAGTTTAGGAATGACCAGTTGAACTCTTTCAATATCTCTAGCTTCTTTTCCACATTTGATCTCACTGCCAACATTGGGTTGGATGTGCTGCACCCTGATCTGAATCTGAACTCCTCATCTCCAATCTTACTTTCTATCAGTATACATATTTGCTTATCAATCACCCACCACAAAACTTTCATGCAGTGTCATAGGAGTTGGGTACCTCTATACTGCCCATGGTTGTGAAGTTCCCCTTTGTTCTTGTACACTGGCAGTAGTATGCTTAATCTCCAGTCATCTAGGATACACCTTTTTCTTCATACTGTTATGAGTACCCTCAGGAGACATTTCTCCTAAAACTCACCCAATATCTTGACTGTACCAGCTGTGACCTCATCTAAACCTGCTGCCTTCCCTGACTTAATTCTCCTCAGGGTTGTCCTTACTTCTTCAGGATAGGTTCTTCTTCCTCTTGTAAGCTGTGTCTCTGACAGTTCAGCTTCTGTTAGGTTTTCCTTATTCAGAGGCTGTTGGAAGTGTTCCCTCCATCTGCCTTTGATGTCCTGTGGACTGCTGAGCAGGTTGTTGCTGACATCCCATATGAAGGGTATCTGATGACTATCTTCTTTATTTTTCCATTTTTGCCTTGCAACCTAATAATGTTTCTTTGTGTCATCTGCATAGTCACTTTACTGATGCTGGTAGAGTGCCTCTGACTTCATGTTCTTTGCTATTGTGACTGCCTTGGTAGTATGTATTCCTTCTTAGCCTGATCTGTCTTTTCTATCTCCCATTCTTCCTATACTCCGTTCTTTTGTTGACATCCTAGACTTCTGCATTCTACCACCAGCTTTCCTTATGTAACTTATTTCCATACCTGTATTCCAAAAAGAAGAATGGCAGGACACTGTCAAAAAGCAGCAGTGTCCTGCCATTCTTCTTTTTGGAATACAAGTTTGCTGTGTGCTGTTTGGTGGGACTTAAGTCATAGCACAGAACTTTCATTAGGTATTTATTTCCATACCTGGATTGGCCACATATCTATTCTATAGTCCTCACACATACTGATTTGTGATGATTATACTCTTCTTCAAATTCTCCTATTTCCTGTTCTTCCTGAGGTGCTAGAGCACTGAGTATTTCCTGAATTCTTGTACATTCTCTGCAGTTAACTTCCACGTCTTCAGTTCTATCTCTGTTGACCTTAAATAAAAATTATCAATTGCCAATTATTTTACAACCTGCCTCTTGAAAGATTATTAAAAGAATTAAAGTGTTTATTTAAAGGTTAGTTTTGAGTAATAGCTGTAAATAAACATTTTAAGATACAGTAAACATAGAAATAAATGCATATCCATTATTGCACAGTTATGTTTTGGAATGCTTCTTTTTTTTGTTTATTTACCGAGGCCAAAATGGTGTCCTTGAAAAATTGTAAAACCATTTATCCAGCTACTGCTTAAGGAATTAACTTTTTAAATGTTGCATGAAAAAATACAGAGAGGTACAAGACCCCCCCCATCAAAAACTTATATACTCTAACATCAAGATCACATAACCTTGAAATAAAGGATACAATGAGCATGAAGTTTACCCTTGGAAGTATGCCTCACCAAGATTTTGTGCTGCACTAATATCCAATACTACTTTGCAAACATTGTCATTTCCCTTTATTTCAGTCACAAGTGGCTGAATCACATGTGTTATACTGTTCATATGTTATATGACTAGGAAATTGGAAACTGGGCAGTCATGTGTCCAGGGTGTATGATGTAAGATAGATGAAAAGAATGCAAGAGGAGAGCATGAGAGAAAAATGCTGTTGACGGAGTGCGCCTGTTCAAAGCAGATATGGTCATGGTTCCCTAAAAGGAAAGTGCTGCTTTCTTACTAAATTCTGAACATACTGCTCTGACACAACCTCAAAGGCCATGGGATTCACTGTTTCTATTGTGGTGAGTAGGACTGAGCAGGAAACAGAGAAACTTTGAATAATGGAGTGCAATGACCCCAGTGACAATACAGTTCTAGATTTCTGTAGACAACATTATTGCAAAGCTTTACAAGAGAATGCTGTGGTCAGGGTACAGTTCATGCAGAGTCACCTGGTTTGTAGCAGGTGCATTTTAACACTGGCAGGCAATAAGTCTGTAGACTTTGCAGAAGTAATTTGAATTTATGTGAGCATAACAGAATAATTTATTCTGTGGATTGCTATTGTGAAAGAGAGTTGGAATAAATTATTGTTGCAGTTATTTTTTATTTTTTATACATAACGCAGGCATCTATGTTATATACAATGTCTCTATAATTGTTCAGTATGGGAGAGGTTTTGTGAATGAAAGTGACAGTCTCTGGCCTGCTGTCAGTCACTTTATTTGAATAGTCATTATTCTGGCTAGACAAGACTAATGTGTATCATGTGAAGCAATTTAGAATGCTTTACTGTGTCTGGCACTTTGTTTGTGTGAAACAGAGTAGTCATAGTTTTTTTGTGGACTTTTTTGCAATCAGAAATCTGAAGATTATATAGCCAACAAAATAGATTTATTTGATGAGTAAAAGGGCTGTCTGCGGTTTAAAATGACTGACTCTGATGCTGTTTACCTAAGTTATTCTACATTTGCTGAACTGTATTTGAGCCATGTTAGAATACTTTGGCAAGTGCTGTAGCCATTGTTTTTATTGCAAGCTGACATCAGAGATGTACACAGTCAAAAAAGTGACAATAACTCCTAAGTGTGGGACTTTCTGTAGATAAGTGACTATTTTTTGTTTGCTCAGGCTAAACTGTCATTAATCTGGTGTTGTAGGAATAGTTTATATTTGTCCTTTTGTTTGAAACAAACTTGAAACAGACTAATGTGGCCATTATTGAAAAAAACTGAAATGTATTACTGTGGCCATTACTTTTTTCTCCAATCAGATAACTGAGCTGAGCACAGTCAACAAAGTGGTTATAGTTGGTGGGTATAGGGGTCCTGCCTGTGGATGAAAATAGCAACAATATTACAATTTATGTTAAACAGTTATTAATCTGACTTTACTGGACTAATGTGCATGTGTGTGACACAGTTTGGAGTGCTTCACTCTATCCATTTTTTAAACCACAATCAGGAGGTGCATGTGCACAACAAATAAAGTGTCTGTAATTAATAAATACAGAGAGTGTGGATAAAACTGAGTTAACCGTGCTTCTGTTTTATCATGGTTAATGTGCATAAAAGAAACTTAACCCTGTTGTTGTTTTATCACAGTTAATCAACCATTGAATCAACTTGGGAAAAGTAGTGTCATACAATGTGTTGCATTTGCTGAAATCAGTGTAAAATGTTTATTGCTATGGGATATACATTTGTGCATGGGGTGTTGCAGTTTATCTAAGAGTTAAAAGTTACCATAAGTTATTTTACTTTCCACTACAGTCAGACATCAGCATTGTACACCATAAGTAGTCATCTTTGACATTCTGGGCAGGTTGTTTGTGAAAGTACTGAATATTGGCACAGTGGTGCAGAAAGTAGCATTACCATGCCAAAGGACTTAGTTCTCTGGTGGAGTTCATGACTGTGGTTCCTTCTTTGTAGAGTCTGTGCATCCTCCCTATCTCTATTTGGGTTTTACCCAGGTGCTCTGGTTTCTACCACAACCCAAAGATATGTCATAGTAAATTGGCATTTCTCCAAGTTGCCTGTAAGCAAGTGTGCAATATGCAGGTGTGTGTGCATGTCACTGTGTGTATGTGTGTGTGTGTGTGTGGGGGGGGGGGCACATCTGTACATTTTCTGAAAGACCTGGGCCAGTGTCAGTATGTGCATGAAGACTTTTGTGGAAACATAATATGAGTAATTTTGTCTGTAGTTACAGACAATATTGAGGGATACATACATAGCTGCTGCCAGACATATATACTCAGCATGTCTACATACCCCTACCTTTAAAAGACCCTCTGCTTAATTCAACTGACTTTGTTCTGAGGTGTGTACCTAAGATTGGATTAGCCAGAGTTGGATTAGCCAGAGTTCTTATGGCAAGTAACCAATGAACAAGTTACAAATAATAATCAGCCCCCCAGAACTCCAGTTGTGTAATTTTTTTAGTACAGGGGTCCCAACTCTACCTTCTGCCTTGGGTCCTATCTGCTCTAAGCCAAGTCCTGCTCAAGGGTGCACAGAAGGTTGCTGTAGTTTAAGTGATGGAAGGCTGTTGGGAACAGAATGGTCATTATTTCTTAACTTTCGTTGTAATCAAACATCAGCTATGTTTACATGTGGCAGTCTTTTGGGCAAAGAGCAAGGATAACTGCTGTGTTTGGGTATGTGTGTGCATATATATTAATATTGATATCTATCTAGCTATATGATTGAAGATAGTAATTTGAAATATATCACTGTCATCATTTTTCTTTCATTTTATCCCAGTTTGACATCAGAGGTATGCCCAGAACGTGAGGTTAGGGGTGAGATAGCATGCTGTACATATGTATCACAAAAACAACTTGAGATGAATGGCTGTGACCATTTGTTCTTTCACTTTCATTCAAAGCTAAGGCCAGAAACCTACAAAAAGAGATTGTTTTTTGATGGGGTAGGGCATCAGGGACAGTTCTGATGTAATTATTAATGTATTTTCACAAGTTTTTGTCTTCTTATTTTACTCGTAACTACTATTTTGTCATCTTTGAACATTAAGCCTCAGACACAACTCTTTCTCGAAAGGAAAAAAAACAGAATTTATTTCCTTATTTATGATTTTTGCTCAGGCCATCATTGGATCAAAAGCTTAGAAAAGTGTTATAAAATGTACCTCAGGGCATCTAAAACACTATGTCTTCTAGTGGTTTAATGGTCCCCAGATCCCTTCCTTGATTCAATTTTTTTCTTCATTAGTTATCATATTGCAGTCTTGTTAGTTAGGGCATGTTGAAAGGATACAGAAAGAAGGCAGTTTGAAAAAAACAAAAAAAGAAGAATTTTACCTGGATGGTTTGGAGAGGTCAAAATGGGTGGAGAATAGGAGAAACCAGTGGTCAGTGGTGCGGGGCTGTTAAGGAATCCTTTGTCTAGGGCTCCATTTCATTTATGTCTGGTCTTACTAGGGACATGCTACATTCTGGTGGTACCATCCTTTGGATTAGAGATTAAATTTGCTTGGGTTGGTGTAATTCAGCTGAATGTGAAGAAGTCCATAGCAATTTGCACAGTTATATAATTTATTTATAATTTATTTAAACCACAAAACAAAGCAAGTGTGTGTGTGTGTGTGTGTGTGTGTGTGTGTGTGTGTGTGTGTGTGTGTGTGTGTGTGTGTGTGTGTGTGTGTGTGTGTGTGTCTGTGTGAGCGTGTATGCATTTTCTTGCGCAAATATGAACCACTGTTTTGCCAATGGTATGATTATTGCCTAACTTGTATAAAGTTAAATCTGTTCTAAACCTTGCCTTTTCTTATGCCAGTATTAATTCAGTAATCGTACCTCCTCTTCTATGAATGTTAGGTGTACTGCTATGTATGTATTATAATTTCTAGTGGTCTGAATAGTCTATTCTCTTTTGCTTATATGGTTACATAGTAACACTTGTACATATTGTACACTGTTCTGTAAATCATTCATTTATATAATTTGCACATTTGCAGTGCTGGGACTTCTGCACTGTGTATCTCATTTCTACATCCCAGTTTTAGCAACTTTAGTAAAATTGTATGCATATATTTAATACAAGAAAAATACTGCCCCCCCCCCCAAGTAGGTGCACCTAACTACCTCCCAAAAACTCAGTTTAAAATGATGTAAAACAAATTAAATCATACAGCACATTATATAGCCGTCCTTGCCTTAACGTACTACTAGATAACTATGGATATTAGCAACCTTTCTTTGCTACATGCATAGATGACATCTGATTGTTGGTTTGAGGACACTGCTATAAATATCTTGCTGTACAATGCTTGATTGTTTCACAAAAGTTCACCACTGCTACACCTAAGCTAAAGCACCAAGAAAAAAATGAAACTAAATACAGCACAGTTTGTATCTTTCAAACTTAACCAAATACTGGCATAACTCTTCCTGCAGTTTAGCCTTCAATTCTTCTCAACCCTGCCTTATATTTAAACCTAAACATTCCTTCCTTTCTTTGTCTTGAGGTGAAACATTGAAAGTGTATTTTGTATGTTTCTCCACAAACCTCGGAGCTGCCAGATGTCAAAAGTTGCTTTTTTTTTGCAATCCAATATATTGAATATTTGTAGAAACTTACAACTTTAAGACTGTGTTTATTTAATCATGCATCAGTATATTTTTTAAAACAAAATATAACCATTAACATGAAATAGCTTCTCGTCCCCTGGTCCCTTTATCAGTTTGAGGGAAGCATTAATAAACTTAAACTACTTACAATATATACAAATTCCACCTCTTTTTCTTTTATGCTTTGTTTGTTTCCCTTCCCTTATCTATAGAGCTTCCTTAACTTCTTAGAGTATTCACCCCACCTTTTCCATTTCCTTTCTCTTAGCGTATGCTTATCATTAACAGTTCACTTTCCTCTACCCTATACTTTGTTATTGGATCTAATTTATTTATTATTTATTTATTTATTTGACATTTGTTACTCTGACTGAGCTTGCGCCCTTTTTCAGCAGAGGCCTGGGAGAAGGCCTGGGGAGAAAAGTGCCACAATACAAATTATACAAGTACAATAAATTCACAGTAAAAATTTTGATAAGTACAGAATTCATACAAAATATACAAATAAATAAACTGAGTACCAATTGTCCAGATGTAAAATAATTAACAAGAGTAAAGGAATTAAGAATAAGACAGTAAAAGTTAAATACAAAAAGATGAGGAATGATGTCAGGATGCAGAATGTGTTAGAGATCTTGGAAAAAGATGCAATTCAGATAAGTAGTAAGTGATGGGGAGGTGTAAAGGACCAGGCTGCCAAAGAAGTGCAGAAAAATAGAGTATAATAGCAATATACAGGATGCATACCTATCAGCCTCTTAGAGGAAGAAATCTGGACAAAACCATACATAATGGGGGGTCAAAGGCCCAAAAACAGGGACACTTTTTAAATATTGCTCTTGCCAACTTAGAAAATTGATAGAAGCAAAGGTATTACATTAGCATGAATTTTCTGAAGGGTATGAAGTCTGACACTGAATTGTCTGCCGTTATTTTCTGACTTCAACTCTCAATGATTTCCCATTGATTTGTCAGAAAACCATAATTTTTTTAAAAAGTGCAGAAACATATGAGGCAAAAAATCTGGACATTCTGCGAAAATCTGTACGGTTGAGAGGTATGACAGGATGATAGAAGACATAGTTGGATAGTGGGAAACATGATGAAGAAGGAAAGAAAGTTGGGGAGAGTGAAAAAGGAGAGGATGAGAGAAGGAAGGGAAGATTGCAGGTGAGAAGGTTGCAGGGACATCTCCAGGTACTGAAAAGGTAATTTCTGAGAGGTGTCTTGAATTCATGAGCATGGGTAACCCTTCTAAGGGACATGGGAAGCTTGTTCCATGATAGAGCTGGAAGCTAGTTGTATAGGTTTTGTTGAAATGTTTTTTTTTTGGTTTATGAATTTGTAAGAGATGTTGGTCAGAGCTTCTAAGGGTGTGTGGTGGGTTAAAGATGGAGACAAGAGAGACTATGCTAGGACAAAAGGAGAGATTATTTATGATAGTGTGAATGAAGAGGAGTTGAGTAAATAAGAGATGGTTGTGAAACTCTAGCTAGCTGAGTGATTTAAGTGCACGACGGTGTAAATTTGGAGGGGGGTTGGCTGCAAATCTGGCTACTTTGTTATAGGTTGTTTCTAGTTAGATAGTAGGGAAGACTGTAAGTTAGTAAGGATTTGAGAGCTGTAGAATAGGTTAAGGACAAGGTAAGCCTGGGCAAGTGAAATTCTGGAGCTTGGGGTAAGAAACCTTTTGTTTCTTTAAAGTAGGCCGAGCTTTTTGTGGGTTTTTGTCATACATTGGTGTACATGCAGGTCGAGTTTCAGCTGGTCATCGATGATCACTCCAAGAAGTTTTGTGTGGGATTCAGTTGTGATAATAGTGTTGCTTAGTGAAGAGATGGTAAATGAGGATTTAAGATGGCAGAGAAATTGGGGAGAAATAGAAGGAGTTTTGTCTTTTTAGGGTTTAGTATAAGTTGGTTATTAGTAATCCAGGTTTCAGTTAGAGTAAAAGAGGTTTGAGTTAGGATGAGTAGTTCAGAGGGGTGGTCAGCAATGGTGATGATAGTGAAGTCACCTGCGTACTGCATGAGGGATGACTGAAGACAGGATGTGTGGAGTTGGTTAGTAAAGATGTTAAAAAGAAGGGGGACAAGGATTGAGCCTTGAGGGACACCCATTTTTATGGGAAGAAAGGGGCGTGGAGTAGAGATCCATTTGACAGATCGCTGTCTGTTAGTGAGGTAGCTGGTGAACCAGGAGATAGTTGCAGGGGAGAGGTTGAGTTGAGAAAGTTTGGAGAGGAGGATGGGATGGGAGACAGTGTCAAAGACTTTGGAAAGGTCTAAGAAGAGGCACAACACCAGTTTATTACTGTCTCTGCCTTGGGAGATGCAGTTAGTAAAGGAAATGCAGGTTTTCTCAAGCCACCCCCCCCCCCCCCCCCAGCATGCATAAAGTGCATATTTTAATGAGGCTTCCTTACTGTACTAGGAGATCTGGGGAGAAAAGCTCAAAAGTACAATATAAAGACAATTACCAAAAAAAGTGTACATTCTGCTTAACAACATAACACTGATATACTATGGTTGAGAGGTAAGCAAACCTAATGACAACCTTATTAACTTTACATTTATAAGAGCAATATTTAAAATCTGTCCCTATTATTTGGCTCTATCCAGCATACCTCTCAACTGTATAGATTTTTGCAGAATGTTCAGATTTTTGCCTCATATTTTTGGTCTTTTTCCTCATAAAATTGCTGTTTTCTGGCAAATCACTGGCAGATCATTGAGGTTGAAGTCAGAAATAATGACATACAGTTGAGTTTCATACGTCATACCCTTCAGAAAATTCATGCTAATGCAAAACCTGCATTTCTATCAACTTTCGAAGTTTGTGAGAGCAGTACTTAAGTGTCCCTATTTTGTGCCTTTGTACCCCAACTATTTTTAGCTTTGTCCAGATTTCTTGATCTAAGAGGGTGAGAGGTATGTGTCCAGTGGTATGGTCCAGACTTACACAGACCTCATTTTGCTACCAGGGATCACTGTCACTCTTCACTCTCTCCCCCCATGACACACACACACACACACACACACACACACACACACACACACACACACACACACACACACACACACACTCTCTTACTCTTTTCCAATCTCTCACACAGTCATAGTCACTCCTTCATTCATACCTGCATTCACTCACACATCACTCTTACTCTCCCAATCACACATACACACACACACATACACACACACACAGAGTCACTTCCTCATTCATACCTGCAGTCATTCATACATCACTCTCACTGTCTGTCACACCCACATGCCACACACCCACTTACGCATTCATTCATACATCCCTCTCACTCTTCCGATCTCACACATACACACACAGTCACTTCCTCATTCATACCTGCATTCATTCACACATTTCTCTCACTCTCCCGATCTCACACATGCACACACACACAGCCACTTCCTCATTCAAATCTGCATTCATACACACACACTCACACACACCCACACACACACGCACACACACACTTCCTCATTCATACCTGCATTCACTCACACATCGCTCTCACTCTCCCAATCTCACACACACAGACTCTTTTGCTTTCATGCATGCATCCACTCACATATGCAGACAGACACACACACACACTCATACAGGCATTCACTTACCTGACGGCCCAATTCCAAGTGATCCATGGTCCAGTACTGGTCCGCAGCCTGGTGGTTGGGGACCACTGCTATACTTGATGCCAGTTCTACTAAAAAGCTACACTGTAGGCCTAGACTTAGTTCACCATGAACTAACAAGCTTAGCTGCAAAATAAACCATGGACTGTTCGCGATTTATTTTGCAGCTAAGCTTATTAGTTCACGGCACCCCTGTGAGGAAGCAGCAGCTCCCCAGGGCGCTGTGGCACACACTTTGGGAACCCCTGGTATATGCTATAAAGATATAATAGCAAATAATGTATTTGAACACCATATAACTAAAGAGAAGTATACTTTTAGATCTTCTGCAGCTTGTAATAAACCAAATGTAGTGTATTTAGCTACCTGTATAAAATGTTCTGAAGAAATATTGATACTAATGCACTTGCTAAACACATTGAAGAAAAAGGCCAAGAACATGAATTCCTGTTTAGGGTGATCAATATTAATTATAAAAACATGAGAAGTGGAGATTTAAACAATCGGTTGGAACTATGTGAATTTAAAATGGATTGTAAAGCTTCAGGCAGATGTATACCCAGGTATTAATGCAGCTGTTAGTTTAAAACTAGTATTAAAAAAAGAAGCAAATGGTTTTAAAATGAAAAATACACTTATTTAGAATGTGTATGTTTTATATATATATATATATATATATATATATATATATATATATATATATATATATATATTGTTATTAAACAAACGATAAAGTGGAAACACAAAAAAACAAATATAAACACTAGGCACGACAGAGCAGGAGAGCCACAATATATGCAGATGAAACAGCCATAGTTCCACAATACGATTTTAATAAAAATCTACAGTAAGAAGACAGTAATTCCACAATAAAAAGACAGTAATTGAGCGCTTTCATCTCTGTCACATGAGAGACTTCTTCAGAATAAAACTTTTGGCCATTACTCCATTGATTTAAATATAAAGACACACCCCCTGCCCAAATTTTAAACCAATCAGTACTGTAACATCATTAATACATTAATAAAATTAATAAAATGACTACATAAAACCTTTCTAAATAGAATTACTTTGTATATAAATAAAAATAAAAATTGCATTAGATGTAAACCTCTCTCTCTAGTTGCCTGATCTCATCTTTCTGTAGCTTTTAATTTTAGAAAATATGAGAAAGAAAATGAATCGTTTAATCCAGGCCACTGTGAAGCATTAGTCCTTAACTGCCATAAGGCTTCTTGTTTTTTCAAATATAATGTTTATGGGCTACCTCTTATGTCTGGCATAATGACCTCAAGGATGACAAATTTAAAAGAATGGTTACTAAACTCCATACAGTGCCTAGCCAAAGCATTTGTGTCTTTTTTATTCTTTATGTCTCTCAAGTGTTCATAAGTCCGATTTTTCAATTTCCTCTCTGTTTATCCTATATAAAAATAGGGATATTTAATGCACAAAGAGCAATATACACTTTTTCTGAGTTGCAAGAACAATTTTTGTTTAATTTAACTGTAACATTATTAATGTTAAAAATACACCCTTCCTGAATATATGTACAAAAGTGACAAGACCCACATTTCTTCATACATCCATTTGGTGGGTAAGTTGACTCTAAAATATTTGTAAGACTTTTTCCTTTCTTGTAAACAATAGTAGGAGTTTGCACTATTGATTGTTTAGTATCTTTATTATTTGCCAGTACAACCCAGTTTTTGAATAAAATATCAGCAATTCTTTTGCTACAACTATTAAAGGTTGTAATGAATGCACTATGATTCTGGGTGTTGGGGCAAAGTTCAACAATGTCAGGCTGTATATCATTGTCAGTCGCACAAGAACTGACACTATGTCTCAACCTTTCATGCTGGTATTGGTAAAGCAGGGGTTTAAAGTGGCCCCTTTCACGTTTATTGACAACTTCTATCATGACCTCATTTATTTGGGAGCCAGGGTACCCCCTTTTTGAAAACATTACTTTTAAGTGATCACATTCACTCAAAAAACTATCAAACAGGGATATCATACATGCAGCCCTAACAAATTGGCCCTTAACTACTGCCTTCCTCTGTTTAAAAAGGTGAAAACTTTTAAAATGTAAAAGCTGTTAGACTATGTAGGTTTCTGTAAAAGCTACAATTTAAATACCTTAGAAGACTTGTCCTTAATCAGCCTCAGGTCAAGATAAGGGATGTCATCAAAACCGATACTATGCGTGAACTTTAAGAATGAGGTTTATCCGTTTATATATTCTATAAATTCATTTATAGTTTCACTAGGTCCATCCCAAAAAATAAAGATGTCATCCAGGAGCCTCATATAACATTTACAATAAGGGAAATAATGTGAATTGAACAAAAACTTCTTTTCCCATTGTAACATAACTATGTTGGCGTACATCCCTCCACAAGTTGAGCCCCTTGAGACCCCTTCATTTTGCAAAATGTACTCTTTATCAAATAGAATAAAGTTGTTGTGTAGTACTAGACCTAATAAATGATCAAAGGTATTTATAGTATTCTGGGGCATTCCTTTTTCCATAAGATATTCACAAAACCACTCAAGCTATTTTACATGTGGCATGACAGTGCAGAGGTCCTTTACATCTATTGTGATAAAGATACCACTTTCCTCATATTTTAATGAATTTATTCTCGTTAGGAAGTCCCATGAATCTATACACAGGCAGTTCTCCCCTGAAAGAAAACCTTTTAGTTTAATATCCAGGAACATAGCCACAGGTTGTGAGATAGACCCACGGGCATCCGCAATGGGTCTCATGGGAGGGGGTCACTTAAATCTTTATAAATTTTTGGTAAGCCAAGCATAGTGGGAATTCTGGGGTGAGATACAGTAATACAGTTTAATTCATCTATAGAGATGCTGCCCTCTATAAATAAATCATTTACTTCATTTTTTATTCTCCTAAGGCCACCATTTAGTTCATTTAATGATACTTTATTATATGACTTTCTACTCAATATATTTTTAATTTTGACATTATATATAATTCAACATCCATAATTACTATCCCACCCCCCTTATCTGGTTTCATAATTCTTATTTCCTTATTAGTTTTCAAAGACTTTAATTTCTTCCACCAGAGGACCTTTTGGTTATTGCACATGCCCTAGCCTCTTCCTGGGTTAATTATTATAGCTCTCTTTACCTAGGGGTATCCTAACTTGAAGCATTTCTCATTTGTCAAGTGGTGCAGAAATGCAGCCTAGCTACTTCCAGGTAGTTCTTGTTATCTGTATATTATATGTCCTGTGGAGTCCATACTGATTGCCAATTCAGTGTAGAATGACTTATAAAATTATTGTATTAATATATTTAGCACTGCATGTCCTCTGTCATTCTTCCTTGAAATAAATACTAGTCCCTTACCGTCTCCTGTAATAAGTCTCAGTGGGATCATTAGAAAGTTCTAGCATGTAGCTTGAGTCCTCTGGTATTCAAATTATTTTATCTGTATTTGTTTTCCTGGGTAGAGCACTGATCTCCGTGGACCTTTTTCAGGCTCAGACTTGCTGAGAGTCACCTAGTTAAGTGATGGGTGTTGAGAGAATCAAATCCTGGATGACTGGACCAAGTGAAGTAGCTCATTAATAGCATTTTTATCCTCCACTCCAACTGCACTGTTCCATGTCACTGTTTCATTGCATCCCCCTGTCTCAGTGACTGAGGGAGGCCCCTGCACTGTTCCATGTCACTGTTTCATTGAATCCCCCTGTCTCAGTGACTGAGGGAGGCCCCTGCACTGTTTCATGTCACTGTTTCATTGCATCCCCCTGTCTCAGTGACTGAGGGCGGCCCCTGCACTGTTCCATGTCACTGTTCGATTGACTCCCCCTGCTCAGTGACTGAGGTAGGCCCCTGCACTGTTCCATGTCACTGTTCCATTGACTCCCCCATCTCAGTGACTGAGGGAGGCCCCCGTACTGTTCCATATCACTGTTTCATTGCATCCCCCTGTCTCAGTGACTGAGGGAGGCCCCTGCACTGTTCCATGTCACTGTTTCATTGAATCTCCCTGTCTCAGTGACTGAGAGAGTCCCCTGCACTGTTCCATGTCACTGTTCCATTGACTCCCCCTGTCTCAGTGACTGAGGGAGGCCCCTGCACTGTTCCATATCACTGTTTAATTTAATTCCCCTGTCTCAGTGACTGAGGGAGGCCCCCGCACTGTTCCATATCACTCTTTCATTGAATCCCCCTGCTCAGTGACTGAGGTAGGCCCCTGCATTGTTCCATGTCACTGTTTCATTGAATCTCCCTGTCTCAGTGACTGAGGGAGGCCCCTGCACTGTTCCATGTCACTGTTCCATTGACTCCCCCTGTCTCAGTGACTGAGGGAGGCCCCCACACTGTTCCATATCACTATTTCATTGAATCCCCCTGTCACAGTGACTGAGGGAGGTCCTGGTATAATAGGTTCCTCAAGACACATTTGCTTAGACTGGCTGTTGATCCCCTTAATAAATGCTCATTTGATGTCCTTTTTTATTATATTTCTCTGCTTTTATTCTGTTTATATTACATTATTTCTCTGCTGAGGATTATTTTTTGCTTGCTTGCTTGCTTATTTATTTATTGATTGCTTTACCTTTGTGTTTTACTAGGGTTTGGAGCAGAAAGCCTCTTTTTCCTAAGACCAGGTACAATGTCAGGACATGCAAGGTCAGAGATGATATATGCCAAAATTTGACCACTGAAAGTCCCTGCTCATGTGCTTATATATGTGCATGCACAAGATTTGAACCTGGATCAGATTTCAGCATTCTCATGTGATCACTAAGGTTTCATACTGTGCAATATGAAAGCAATTAACAGTTAAGATCAGTAGAGAATCCTTTCTAATCATGGAGACAATTGTACAGAATTTCTGCTCCATTTGATCCGATGTCTTTCCCCTAGTTTAACCTAAGCAGACCTAAAAACCTTTAATCAGTCAGTGGTTGTAGGCTGAAACAGCAGGGTGCCGAAATGGTATCTATTTTCTGCTGCTGCCTTTTTACAGAATTCACAATGCCAAGATCTGATAATGGAGAACCCTGCTACTTAGCCCAACTGGAAATCAATACCAATTAGTCAGTGACTCATAAGGGTAAGAAAATCTTGCTTGTTACTTCAAGATACTGATTTTTAAACATGTAAGTTTATGAACTCAGACTTTTTTGAAAATACTCTTGTTTTTCCCAGTAGGAAACAGAACATTTATGTTATGACATCAGCCAAATGCTTACTTGAATATAATCAAAAGCATATTATGTAAGACTACATTTGTCATAAATAATAATACATTGTGAAAATAGAAAAATGTATTGACTTCCAGGATAAGTGATATCTCTAGCACACGAGTAGTAACAACTGCTGGACAAATGTCCAATAAATGTACCCCCATTAAACGTTACAGTTACTGTGTGTTTTTGTCTGCAGGCTTAGTTATAGCACTAAGAAAAGACATTTTTACCTGGAGTGCCAAAGTAACTGAATGGAAAAATTACTAACTACTTACAGAGTATTGTCTTTGCAGACCCTAAATAAAGTATAGATGATCTCTGTTTAATGTTATGTAAAGTAACATTAGCAATTTAAATGCAATAATTTAAAACACAGAATTGTTTGTTACACTGTCAGATCTTTAAGTCTTTTGGTTACCCAGTGATATTTCTTTTTACTCAGAAGAATGTCGGGGTACCAGTATTTTAATAAAATGAACATGTACTTAGAACAACAAGTAGCACACTGAAAATGATACTACCACTCAAAGCATCTTGCACCAAACTCACAATGGCTAGGAAACGTGCACATTATGTATGCTAGTCTTTCTCGAAATGGCAATGCCTTCTCACATCCTTAAAATGGTAATGGCAGTATTTTTCATTTTCAGTTTAATTTTCGTTATCTGGAAACATTGTAGCAGCTCGCTTTTACTTATCACCACACACATCCATATTCTTGTCTTAAAATATCCATCTGCTCTTTAGTCTGCATGCTTGTAAGTTTCATTTCAATTATCTGACACAAGGTTTCAGATTTCTTGTTTTACTTTAAAAAATGGACTACAAGAATATTAAGCTATGGTTAATATCCAAAAGACTCGCAGACTCCCAAACTGAATTTCTTCCAAACTCTAAAAGCTAACTGAAACACATAGCACTCAGCCGGCAACATGGGAGCCATCTTGATTTCCCCTTTACTGATAGTTCCACACCAACAAACGTCAGCCATTCAAACGTGACTTTTTTTTTTGTTTGTTTAAGCTGCAAAATAATGTGTCTCATTAAGATAAACATGCATTTAATCTTATGTTAGTAAGGCTGTATTCATAATTGTATTTATTTTGTGCTGCAACTTGTACTTGAAATGCTTGCAATGCAGTGTGAGCAAACAGTTTAGGGATATAGAATGAGCTTTGTGACATGCATCTTGCTTCCTTCATGTATCACCGGATGACATTTACACATAAACAGGCATCATTGCTTCTCCTCAGCAACTTTATGTTTTTTAAACATACACTACATGATTGCATGAGTATCCACACATTTAATCGTGGACTGATCAGTATGGCCCCCCTAGAGAATGAGGTGCAGCCTGAGAGAGGGTACTGGCAAGGCAAGTATAGTTATGAGACTCAGTGGCCTTGACACATATATGAAGCCATAAACTCTACCTACCTTATTGCCTAGGCTTTTTCTGAGTTAAGAGATAAGTTCCAATTTGCCATGCCTTCTTCATGGCTTTTCATGTTCCTTGCTCTGTATGTACTCTAGAACTTTCCAGCCTGTTCATGACAGACAGTAATATGACCACTGACCTGATAAAGATGCCTACAGAGACACAGTAAAGACAGAAGAAGCAATGTGGGAAATACTATCAGGCAATGATGGGAAAGTAATTGTAGTTTATAGTAACATCATCACTGTCAGAAACTTAATCATAAGTCATACTAAATTATGTTGCTATTTAACAATTGCACATACTGGGCTTTGTGAAGAGGGGAGAGAGATGCTTTAATCATTTGAATTTGTTTATTTGTGTGTATGGCATATATATAGTCAGTTGCTAGTTTAGCTTTATTTCCTTGTTTCTATGGTGATGCTGATTTAACACTACAAGATAGAACTAGATAAGATGTGATCTTTCTTTCTTTCATGACATGGTGACTTAAAATGTGTAGTCTTATTTTCCCCAAGCTGTGAAATAGCACATGAAAACAAATAGGCCATATCTTTGCCTTTTAAGAGAACAGTCTGCATGATCTGAAAATTTTATTAACATTCATGCATTTTTCCCTTATTTTATATATGTCATATGGAGAAGAGATATCAACAAAAAAAATAATTGTTTCCATTCAGTTTTAAAGCACCAAGGAAACATATTGCATATTTCAGTCATCAGATATGGATGAATGGTTGGAGAATATCATGAGTTACATCACTCAACTATGCTGCTTTTGTTAGAGATACGTGATTAAAGAATACTATATATATATATGTTAAATTGTACTGAAATGACTGAGTATGGAATGTAGTTAAACCAACTAGTAGATGGTTACACATGAATCTGTTAATAATTTGCTACACTGTTTGAAGGATTTCTTTGTGTGAATGCGCATTTAATGCTAGTCATTGAAGCATGGCATTTTGGCACTGCAAATATTGCATGCAATAATGGAAAATACCAATTAAAATTCATAAAGAACACTTCTACCTGTAAACAACTTTAAAATGAATCATAAACACTCACACACACAAAAACAAGGTTTTCACGTAAATGTAGAATCCATTTTATAAGAGGAATTAAATACAGTTTTGTGTGGTTTATAGTCTAATCAAACCCAGATACTTTTTGCAAGTGGCCCATGTCTTACTGCTCCCTAGGGGTTTGCATGTGTCAGGCCATAAACCATGCTTCATTGTGTCCTGTTTCTTACTTATGGAACAAGTCAGAAGTGAACAAGTTTTCCTTTTAAATGTGTTTCCAGTTCACCATACTACTTGGAAGACTACATTAATATTGTCTTAACAAAATTGTAAGCAATGTGAGCCAGCACTATAGCCTAGCTATGGCCCAGGTGATCCAGGTTCAATTACCATCTTAGGTGTCTGAGGTCCTGGCAGGGAGGAAAGTGAACATATTTTCTGATGACACTCTTTATGGTAAGATCACACCTGATGTAATGATATTCATTAGTATTGCTTATCAGTTATAACTCTGATAATTAGGGAAGTTTATGATTTTTTATCACTGGTATGAGGTTTTTTGTAAAGATTTTTAGCTAATATTGCAGCTTGCTCTATCACTGTGTGCATGATTGTGCAAGTTGGTGGTTCACTTTTAGTGCTTTTCTATTTCTTCCATTATATTCTGACCATGGAGTAGTTATACATAAATTATGGGGTGTGTGGGGTACAGGATTGTCATGCTAGGTTAGAGGGTGTGTCAAGACTTGCTGTGTTCGATCAATTGTGTTTAGATAATCTGTCGTTTGGATTAAATGACATACATCAGTGGTTTTACTGCTTGTTGGGACTAGTTTCAAGTGTCAGAAATCTACGTGTACCAAAGAAATTTTTTCTACTCCTTTATTAGTTCTAGGAAAGGGAAAAATTTATGGGTTTATTCATCATAAATACAATTCACCTTCATGTTTAAGATAAGTATCTGTTTTAAGAAGAGTAATATGCTGTATCGTATCAATTAGGTACATAAAGATGAAAAAATTCAGTACGGGACGATGAGTTTTGAGCATTAGAGAAAAAATGTATTTTCTAGCACTGCACATATAGTTCAGCGGTTTGCAATATAGAATTGACAGATAATTAAAGTATTAAATAATTGCCTGCTATAAATTAAGTTCAAAGTTTTAAACTGACAACAGAATATGCAATACAGATCCCACCACCAGCGGACAAATTAAAATTAAACAGGATTCAGGGAAAGATGGTTTTACAACAATCTTCCCCCCCCCCCAAAAAAAACAAAGCCAATACTTAAAATTTTGTTAGACTTGTGTAATTATACATGGCAACATCTTTTTCTGATAATTAAATGAAAGCTTTTCTCATCTCCAAGCCAGACAATGATCATGCTGATCTAAAACATTGTCCATTTGTAATGATGATCTTGATATAAAAATATCAAACGTCCCTGCAGGTTTAGGATGTCTTTCCTTATTACCTTCGGAACCTTTCAATAGGTTTAAACTGACTGCACATTCTTCTGCTATTTACTTTTTTTCGTTTAGATGATTCCGAAACTTTTAACCAAATTCATTTCTTACTTTCCATCTTTCTTTCTTTCTTTAAATTGTCACTGAATTCCTTCAGCCCATAAACCTACTTTATTCCTATGGATCACCTGTCCGCTCATGATTGGCAGTGGAGTTTTACAGTGTCGAGTTGCCAGCCCGGCGCCCAACCTTCCATGGAAGGTACAGACATGCACGCACTCACTCCTAAGGCCAATTTAGAGTATCCAATCCACCTACAGCATGTCTTAATGATCAAGCATGTAATTCCTTAAATATAATGACTGGACAAAAGAAGAGGGCACAATTTTACATTTTCTTTTTAATTTCTATATAGAACCCCTTTTGTTATCTATTAAGGAATACAGTCCAGTTTTAGTGCTTAGCAGATTATGTCACCATACCTTATACAGTTAAACCCTAACTCTGATATATCTGGAATATTGTTGCTATCGATAAATTTACTCTTGTGTAGAGTTAGAAGACAAATCTATACACATCAATTTTATTTCCTTTTTCAAACAATTATAGAATAATTGATCTGATTAGTTTATGTAAAATAAAAATGTCTGATAAGCTAAAATAGCTAGTACTGAATTTTACACAAAACAATATAAATGTAAATGATAACTGTTACAATCACAAGCTCGATAACCAGAATGTTGACTCAAATAATACTGAAATTACAACACTGAATATTGGGATGCCAAGGTTAGACAGCAATAAATGTCCAAATTTGCCCCCTTCAGGACTTGCTTGATCCTGGTTCGAGAATGGTAGAGAGTTTGGGGATTCAACATGTTTGCAAGATAATCTGTCTTCGACGTTCAGTAATTTAGTGTTTGGTTTCCATTAATGCATGAACTGACATTCTAGTTGTCAGCTTGTAATAGCAAAAAAGTGAACATGTACAGGAATCTGTCTAGTTCCAATCTCACCACCATCAGAGTTGAGGAAAAAAAAAGAATTTCAGGTCAACTGAAAAAAAATTTCAAGTTATCTTTCTGACATGAGGCATAAATACTAGAGGAATGCCTTATCCAAACACTTATTAGAACACCACAGACATTCTGGTTTTGAATTTATCATTCTAGACAGTGTGGAGATGGATGAAGGGGACATCAATAGTGCATTGTATGTATTGTACATGGTACATATACATACTAAATCTAGAGCACTTGATAATAGTTTTCAATCTTACTCACAAACACTGGCTAATCTACAATGTACATACTGTACCTGTGTACTATGTATGTATTCTACCTATGTTCCAAATTTCAGCTGTACACCACAAATCTATTAATTACCTTTATTTTTAAAATTAATATTTTTTTGTTTGTTCTCTCCACTGTAACTGTTTATGTGCCGCATACCACTGTAAAAACACGTCTCTTGCAATTTGTGTGTATACTGATCATGTCTAAATAACTAAATGTGTTTGTAATTTTTCTTTGTGGAGCTTTTCTCCTCGGGCCTCTGCTGAAAAAGGGCCTTTTCAGCTCAGTCAGACACCCCCAGTTAACAAATGTAAAATAAATAAAATAAAATTGGAGAAAAAAGAACTATGCTGGCAATTGAAATTAAATGCATTCAGAAAACCAGGCCTTAACTACTATTGCTCTGTTAAGATTGTGTTGAATTTACATAAACTGCCACACAATCTGTAAAGTTTTTTTAGGGAATTTTTTGATTAGTATGTTTATGTACTAAAAATAAGTATACATGCATATATATATATAGATATATATATATATATATATATATATATATATATATATATATATATATATATATATTTAACCTCAGATGTTATGTAGTCCAATCTCGCCTACATTCTTACCCGTGGGTTCGGAGCTGAATATCGGCTACGACTCGGCCAATCTTTTCTAGCTCGAAGTCTTCTATTGGCTGGCCTAAGCAGGTATCCCAGGGTGCACTGCTCCATATCCCTAGATCTCATTTGCCGCTTGTGAAGCTCGGATGTGGTCTCGCTCTTGGCTGTGGCTAAGTACCTGTTTTTTCTTGTTACTTGAAAGATTTCTTACAAACAAAGAGCCATTTTCATAGCTATTGTTTCTTTAGTGTTGTTTTTGGTTTAGGTAGTGTATTTGTTCTTTGTGGTATCCTGCTAACTGTTCTTTTGGGATAGGCCCATTTCAGTTAGAGGACCTAGTCTTCTTGTCCTGTGTTTTTGCACTAAAACTGTTTTAGTTAGAGGTTTTTAGTGTCGGTTCCCCTCGCTATCTGTGGTCAGAAAAGAGTTTTAGTTAGAGGTTTTTGACCTTTTTTGTTTCAGTGGAGGGTTGTGTGTGTGTGCTGTGCAGTTTATTAACTTGTTCCCGCCTTTGATGGTGTTGTGTGTCTGGGTCTTTCTTGTCAGACAGTGACTAGTGCTGTGTTGGTTCTTTGTGATTGCTTGTTGGAAAATGTCCACGGGCTCCAAAGAGCATAAACCTTCGGGTTTTAAAAAGTGCACTAAGTGCGGTTACAAGATGTCATCACTGATGGGCACTCTATTGGTGTTTATTGCCTGGGAGCCATCCATCTGCAGGAGTCCTGCAGTTTCTGCCATGCTTTTCATCCTAGAGTGCTCCAAGAAAGAAAGAATAAGTTGATTTTAAAGGGACTCTTGAAACCCTCTTTCGAAGAGGCCATGGATTCTTCTCCCAGTGCTAAATCTAAGTCCTCAAAATCAAAAAAGAGATCTCCGGCTCCTTCAGTTTCCTCAGAGCCTCCAGAGAAAGTCACAAAAATTGCTTCGACCTACTCAGCTCCACTGTCCTAGGGGCCGCAGGAAGTGTCGGTGTTGATGGAACCGGCGTCGGCTCCAATTATATTGGAACCTCTTCGGAGCTGTTCGCCAAGTCTTAGACCAGTTTCACCTGAGAGGAGATCTCAATCTCCCTCCCTGTCCTCCAAATCCTCCAGGACCCTTTCTGATGTGGATGTTGATAGGGTGGTGCAGAGGCTCCTCCAGTCAACGGTTTTGGCAAAATTGTTTTCAGCTCCGGCCCAGTCGGCTCTGGAGCCCGTCCTGATCCCTTCTTCGATTATTCCTCCTCCGAGTGCATCTCTGTCTTTGGAGCCAGAATGTTCCACACCAGGTGATGTTCCTAGGTCAGTTCCGAAGGCCCCCTGGGCCTATTGGTGCAGACGTCGGCTCCGACATTTTGGGATATATTTCGGTTCCAAGTTTCTCGCTCAGTGCCTTGGCTCGAGGGACTCCGACTCCTGTCTTGATCTCGGAGGCTGGCTGGTCCTCGGACTCCGGAGGGCCTGCCTTTGAGGTCCTGGAGACTGCGCTGGCCAGATCATCAGCTACATCATGTGGGTTGTTCATTCTGTTCCCCACCACTCTGGTGAGAGCCAATGATCACCTCCTATCGGTAGACAGTGGAGCACTAAGGCCTAAGGATGCCCCCATGAGTGGTCCCCAAGTTTCTGAGGGCTCTTCAGAGTTCATGCCTGAGGAGCCCCCCTAGAAAGGAAACGTGCAAGTGGAAGCACATAGACTCCCAGGATGAGTCTCTCACCTCTGATACTGACCTCGAGGAATTGGAGGGGTCCCCCAAGTCATCTTCTGATGATGTTTCCTTCTCCGACATCCTGGAGATACTGAAACAAAGAGGTGACTGGCTGTCCAAAGCCCCCTCCAAGGAGGAGTCGGTCTTCCTTAAGGCCTTTGGTGCTCAGCCCTCCGCCTCCTGGGTGTCCCCACCCATCGACGAGCTCCTAGATTTGATTTGTCGGTGGGTGTGGGAAAACCCTGATTCTGTGAAGCCCATACCCAAGCGTCCCAACAAGTTTCTTTCTGCTCCCCAGGGTAAGGAGTTTCTGTCCAAAGTAGTCCCTGTAGATGCCATGGTGGTGGCAGCAGCCACTCAGAAGGAAGTAGCAGAGACTTCTTCCTCCATCCATCCTCCTAACAAGGAGTCTAGGACCATGGACTGGTACGGGAAGCGTACCATCTCATCAGCAACCTTTGCCTTACGGTCGCTGAACTATCTGTCTCATTTCACTCAGCTCCAGAGAGAACTCCTCAAGGAGGTAGGAGATACTCTTGCGGGTAACGTTCCTGAGGCAGTGGCCCAGACAGTGAACGCCCAGGTGTCTACCCTCAATTCCATTGTCAACTCCTCCATGCGGCTCATTTCATATGCAGCCGATGAAGCAAGTAGAGCAGTAAGCTCAGGAGTCGCCCTTAGAAGGCAAGCCTGGCTGCGCCTTTGTCACTTTGCAGAGGCCTTCAAGTCTTCCTTCACTGACACTCCCTTTGATGGTTCTTCTTTGTTCGGAACCAAAGTGAAAGACACCCTCACCAGGTGCGAACAAGAGGGAAAGACCCTGTCTGCCATAGGGGTCTGTTTTTCCCTTCCCTCTAGGCCTTACCCCAAGGCCCAGTGGGGTGGGAAGATGTGGTTCAAAAAATCCCAGAGGTTTTTTCCTGCCGCACAAGGTGAGTCCCACTCCAGAGGCAGAGGAGGGGGAGGTTATTCAGGGAGACTCCACCCTAGAGGCAGAGGGGGCCCCTGCAATTCTGGAGACTGCGATTCCTTTCGCGGCTCTCCCTACTCTCATTCCTGAGGGAGTGCCCGGCTGTGCTTATCCGGAGCCAGTCGGGGGTCAAATTTCATTATATCTGGAAGCCTGGAAAAGCGTCAGCCAGGAACAATGGGTATTAACAATAATTTCCGGAGGTTATGTCATTCCGTTTACATCAGACCCCCCTTCAGTCAGAAAGATCCCGGACATTCCACCCAGTCAAAGGGATCAAGCAGCCTCAGAGATTTCAAAGCTGCTAGGAAAAGGAGCCATCCAGCATGTCCCCTCAGACCAAGTCGGATTAGGGACTTACTCAAGATTCTTTTTGGTGCCGAGAGGAACAGGGGACCTGAGACCCATATTAGATCTCAGCCAACTGAACAACTATGTACAGAAGTCCAAGTTCCATATGGTCATACTACAATCGATTCTCCCATTGTTGGGAGAGAAGGTATGGATGTGCTCCATCGACCTCAAGGATGCTTACTACCATGTCAAAATGGAGTTACCTAAGCTTCCGGCTGGGAGCCAGTCATTTCCAGTTTCGAGCCCTGCCCTTTGGTCTCACCACAGCCCCCAGGGTGTCCACCAAGTGTATGGCGGTGGTGACTGCTCACTTGAGACATCAGGGATTCCAAGTATTTCCTTATCTGGACGACTGGCTCCTTACCGCCCCCACCAGACATCAACTAGTCCAAACCAGGGATGCTACCATCACTCTATGTCAACAGTTGGACATAACACTAAATTGGGAAAAATCTGCCTTGTTGCCTGCACAGCGTGTCACCTTTATAGACACAGAATTAGACACCATTCGAATGTGAGCATTTTTACCGCAGGAAAGGATCAGAGTCTTACAGCAACAAATATACACCCTGATGCCCCTGAGGAAAGCAAAGGCAAAATGGGTTCTTCAACTCCTGAGGATCATGGCAGCAACAATTATGTTGGTCCCTCTAGCGAGATTGCACATAAGACTTCTTCAATGGCTCCTCTTTGTTCAATGGTCTCTCCAAAAGTTCCACTTTCTCACCCCATTTTGCTCACGGACAGATGCAAACAGGATCTCAGTTGGTGGCTTTGCACCAACAATTTGGACGGGGAAGACCCTTCGTTCCACCCATCCTGGTTGCCACAGTGACTACGGATGCCTCCCAGATGGGGTGGGGGGCATTATCTTGGCAGGACAGTCCAAGGCATGTGGCAAGATCACGAGATACATCTGCATATCAACGTCCTAGAGATGAGAGCGGTGCTACTTGCGTTGCAGGCAATTCAGAGCTTTCTGCCTCTAGGGATGATTGCAATACACTCGGACAACATGTCAGTAGTGTGGTATCTAAACAAGTAAGGGGGAACCAGGTCTTACCCCCTGTGCAGAGAGGCCATGCGAGTGTGGCAGTGGGCAGTATCTTCCCAATGGTTTCTGGTGGCAATGCACATTCTGGGGAAGTCCAACGTGATAGCGGACAGGCTAAGCAGAGCTATTCTGATGTCTTACGAGTGGTCCCTGAATCATCTAGTTGCAGAATGAATCTTCAGCAGATGTGGTCAGCCTTGCTGCAACCTTTTTGCAAGCCCCCTCAATGCCAAATGCAGCAGCTACTTCACGCTGATCCCCCCACAGGGGGAGTCACCCAGGGACGCTCTAGTTCACGATTGGCCCTCCGGTCTGCTTTATGCTTTCCCTCCATTTCCCTTGCTGTCAAGAGTGATTCAGAAAGCGCAATCGTTGGGAATCAGAATGATTCTGATTGCTCCACACTGGCCTCGTCAAGTCTGGTTCCCCTTTCTCCAACCATACGTTATGGACACTCCTTGGATTCTTGACCCTCAACCAGATTTACTGACACACATATCGGGACAATTCCACTCCTCTCTGATGACCCTCTGGTTGACAGCCTGGCTACTCCACTTCCATCGTTAGTTAGGGTTCATCATTTTTCACTGGAAGTAGTTCACATTTTATCTTCCTCTCATAAACCATCTACTAGGAAGATTTATTCTAGCAAATGGAAGAGGTTTTCTATTTGGGCACATACCCAAGGAATTGATCCTTACACAGCCCTGATTGCTTCAGTCTTGGAGTTTTTGTCTATGCTTTTCCTTCAGGGTTCTGCGTCAGCTACCATAAAAGTTCAATTGGCAGCGATCTCTAATTTTCATGTTGCTAATGAGCCTAGTCTCATGGCTCACAGACTCTGCAAGGCTTTCCTGAAGGGTACTCTGTTACTCCGTCCTCCGGTCTCCGAACATATCATGCCCTGGGATATCAATTTTGTTCTACAAGCCCTTACTTCACTACCTTTCGAGCCTGCAGCTACCTGTGACTTGAAATTATTGACCTAGAAAACAGCCTTTTTAACAGCAATCACTTCAGCTAGGCGAGTTTCAGAAATTCAAGCCCTTTCTATCAAACCTCCATACTTGATCTTCCATAAAGACAGGGTTTCTCTTGGACCAAACCCTTCTTTCCTTCCTAATGTGGCTTCCGTATCTAATCTTAATCAATCTATTGAGTTGCCTGTATTCTTTCCTCATTTTGGAAACAAGGCAGAATTTAAATTTCTTCAATTGGATGTACACAGACAGTTACGTTTCTATCTGCACCGAACAAAAGATATCCGGAAGTCTGATCAACTATTTGTCTCCTTTTCAGAAAACAAAATTGAGTCCCCTGCCTCCAAAATCACCCTATCCAGATGGATATCTAGTTGCATCTCTTTCGCCTACTCTGCAGGAGGAAAAAACCTGCCATTTCCAGTCAAGGCTCACTCTACTTGGGCTGTTTCTACATCTACAGCCTATCAAGCCAGATTGTCAATGGATGATATATGTGCTGCAGCTACTTGGGCTTCTCCTCACACATTTGTTTCTCATTACAAATTGGACATGGTATCTAGGGGCAGGTCGTCCTTTGGTTCCACAGTACTCAGGAGTATTTTTCTATGAGCCACCCAGGATGTAGGTGCTAGGGACGCTGTCCCACGGGTAAGAATGTAGGTGAGATTGGACTACATAACATCAAGAAGTTATGTACTCACCATAACGTTCGATGTATGTAGTCCATCTCGTCTCACATTCTTACTTACCCTCCCACCTTCCCCCTTCCTGGAGGATCTGGAGGTTAGGTTTCTATCTACAGAGTTCCCTTTACCTTTAGCTTATTCTTTTTTACCTGGATGTTGTTATGCATGGGGTATGAATGAGTATAGCAGCAAACTAGATCTGGGGATATGGAGCAGTGCACAATGGGATACCTGCTTAGCCCAGCCAATAGAAGACTTTGAGCTAGAAAAGTTTGGCCGAGTCAATGCCGATATTCGACTCCGAACCCACGGGTAAGAATGTGAGGCGAGAGACTACATACATTGAACGTTATGGTGAGTACATAACTTCTTGTTCTGCTTTCATTAGATTTATTGCATCTCACTAGGGTTTTTACATGGTACCATTACCATGTAGTTCTGGTATAATTCCCCCATTTATCATTCTGGTGGATGGTCATGCACACACTTACACACTTTTAGACATCACTAGTTTACTTCATCCACTGTTTTCTGTATTTGTGTGTGTTTTTTCTACTAGTTTTCATTGTATAAATGAGATTTGGCTACACACCAATTTGTCCCGGAACATCTTCAGAAGGGGGTTAGATAAATATATTAGTGGGATTTAGGAAGGTGGGGGGGTGAAAGGGTTAAATGAAAGGTGGAATGAGTGGGAAGAAATGAGGTAAGGATGGGGAGGGGCTTAAGGGGTTTAGGCAAGTGTAGCTGGGTAAGGAATCACATTTTGGCGTGAACTTGCTACAGAGCATGATTATACCCAAGACAACCTGTGGCAACTTTGGTGGTCAGGTAGGCCTTGGAGTTGGTGGTGGTGTGGGCAGTGAGGTGAGTGGTTTCAAGGCTGTTGGGGTCTTAGTGGTGAAAGTGATGCTTTGGGGTTAAGTTTGCTACAGTGATTTACTAAGGTTAAATGTTAATCTGCATTTTTGTGAGTGTGGATTTTTTTTCCCCTCATTGTGCAGTTTGTTGGGTAATTATATTGGTATAGTGACATTTACTTAGGTTGGAGTTGTGCTGATCAGGGTACAACTGGGTGCTGTTTGTTTCATCTTCAGCACATATATATGCGTATGTGTAGCGTGCTCTTTGAGGCATGGGAAATATGGTGGAGCATAGTGTACTGCCATAGTTGAAACTGGGTTGCTTTCCTAACTATGTATTGAAGGCTTGCTCTGGTTTTGGTTTTGTGTCGTGGGCATTCGGTTGGCTCTCTATTGACTGTTGAGTGTTAAAGAGTTAGTACCAAGGGAAAAATGAAAGGGTGCATATTGATTTGGACATTTGTTTTCTGTTAAATTGTAAAATACAATGGGGTTATAGTTGGTTAGCGGTCATTGGTGGCTGTGTTGTTGGAAAAAGGGGTGTTTCGTGGGCAGGTGAGAGACATCGCTGTTACAGGAAGTTTTGTTTGGTCTGTGGGTGAAGGGGGATCGCTGCTGTTACAGAGTGTTGCTTGGTTATTGTGCCACATTCTGGGCTATATTTACTCAGTGGTGATCAATGGTGGCTTTCGCAGACTCTGAGTGTGTTAGTTGATGCTTAGCACTGCACATGAGCAGTGTGGATCTAATAGGCAGAGCCATGTGCTTTCTCCTCACACAAGCACACACACAAAAAGGCTTGTCAAAAAAAAAAAGATGTGCGTCAGGTTTGTGTGTTCAGTTTGCAGACTCTTTCTTTCACCTTGCTGCCAGGGTTCGATTGGTGCCTATCCTGGTGTGGGGTGCATCAATGGACTCTAGTTATCATGGTGTATTTCACGGGGTAGGAGTCTCTGTGGTCGTGTTGATTGCATGGCATAATTCTGGGAGTTGAAATGCTAGAGTGCAGTTTACATCGGTGATCATATCTCTCAACTGTCCAGATTTTGGCAGAATGTCCAGATTTTTGCCTCATATTTTGGTCTGTTCCTCATAAAATTTGTGGTTTGCTGAGAAATCAGTGAGGATTGAATTCACTAAATAATGACAACTCCTGAGTTTCAGACTTCATATCTGTTAGAAAATACATGCTATCACAAAAGCTTTTTTTCTAGCAACTTTCTAAGATGTGTGTGTGTGTCTTTCGGCTTTTCTCGGTTAGGGGTTGCCACAGCGGAACTCTGGTCCGCTAATGATTGGCAGTAGAGTTTTACATGCTGGCTTGCTGGGCCTAATGCACAACCTTCAACGAAGGAACGCCCATTCACGCATGTCGTCACACAGTAGACGCTTTAACTGAGAATCGAACGGGCAACGTCTAACTGTGAGGCGACAACACTACCACAGTACCACCACCGCAGTAGCAACTTTCTAAGATAATGAGTAATATTTAAAAATTGTCCCTATTTTGGGCATTTGTCCTTCATTATTTTGGCTTTGTCCACATTTTTGGTGATAAGTGGTTGAAAGTTATGTTAGTGATTACTTTTCGGCTTTGGTTGCATGAGCAAGGTATAGGTACCATTATTGTTGGTTGATGCTCGAAATAATAGTTATAAGTTGGAAGATCTGGATGTTTATGTTCATATATATTATATATATATGGATAGATACGTGGGGTGCTGGTGGGTTAGTTTGCTGTGAGGTGGGTTTAGCTGGATTTTGACTTGCAAAACCAGACTAACTTGGCATATGTGGTAGTTTTTTTTTTTTTGCTGGTGTTGGGTTGTCTGTGTTTAAATTAGTAGCTATTCTGAGTTGGATTTATTGAGTGGGAGAGCAATGGAGCTGAGTAATTTTCTGGTGCTGGAGTGTTGGCCATGTACCTCCTCATTTGGCTGTCATTGTTGGGGATATACCCTGGCTTCACAGTGCATTTGTGAGGTATTCACAGGCTTAGCGGCGGCTGTGAGCAGCATTCATGGTTGCGCAGGTGCAGTGGTGGTACAAGTCGTTGTTTGCTGATGGTCGGTTGGATTGATTTGAGCAACTTATGGTATTTGTTAGGAATATTTTAAGTTTTGCAGTCATCTTGTGAATAAATGGGCCGCCTCATGCTGTTGAGAGCCGGGAAGTCGCGGTAGTATTGTGTGGATTGCAGGAGGAGTTCTTTGGGGGGGGGGGGGGTTGAGGGGGAAAAGGAGAAAATAAAAAGCTTGGGGTTAACTTCTTTAAGATGAGGACTGGGTCTAGTCACTCTATTTGCCAGGGACTTTGTTCTGCTTTCGTCGTTTGCAGTCTTTCACTGGAGTTATTGAGGTAGTGATGTAGTTGGGAGCAGCTTCGTAGTTTGACATGCCCAGAGTGTCTCTTTGAGGTTTTCACAGGCTATGAGGCTCCTTGGGTAATGGTTTCTTGCCACATGTGTGTGGTCGTAGCTTTAGGTTCATTAAAAAAAAATAAATAAATAAAAAAGGGGTGGGGTGGAGTTAATCCAGGGCTCCTTCTACTGTCCGTGAGTGCCCTCGAGACTGGGTTAAACAGTGCATAAATATTTTATATTACAAACCAGTAGACACGCAACTCATCAGGAGGGGAAAAAGAAACTGGCAGGTAAGCAAGTAGATCAGCTGGAAGGGAGGCAAGGATGACGATGTTTGAATGGGGCACATTGTAATAGGGGCTGCATGAAGAGACTATAAATAAGGTATGTCTGGAACAGAATACAGTGAAAATTACATGAGTACGTATTAGTTCATGATATGCAGTTCCCTAGGGGGTGTGTGTGTGTGTGTGTGTGTGTGTGTGTGTGTGTGTGTGTGTGTGTGTGTGTGTGTGTGTGTGTGTGTGTGTGTGTGTGTGTGTGTGTGTCATAAACTAGTAGTTTCCCAGCATATTACTGGCCATGGAAGATTGACGTTAGCATTTAATGGCATACATGGGGTTATTGGACTTCATATAATTCACTTCCATGCAAATGCAAAACTTTGAAGAGCAATATTTTAAATTTTATCTGCACTGAATGCCCAGGTCATTGCCTCATGTTTTTTGTCAATTTTTGAAACTCGTGGTTAGCTTTTATCATCTAAGTTTGTAAAGCAATAGTTATGATATATAAAAAAAAGATACGATAATTTGTTCCTTGTTTTGGGTCTTTGTCCCACTTTTAGTTATAGTTGTCCAGACGATTGGCTAAATTGTTGAGAGATGGCTCGCACTTAATTTTACTGTTATTTGGCTATAAATTTCAGAGGATTTACATTTGTCTTTTTATTGCAGATGGTGGTGCTCTGACGGGTTTTTCAGCTGCTGCAGTGCTATGCAGTGAGGTCACAGTTGGTCAACTCAGAGTCATATCAACTGGTAGTTCAATGAACATGGTCTTATCAGGTGATGGATGTTGTTGACCTGCACAGAGTGAGGTCACAGTGGGGGAAGCGTAGAGGGGACGTCAGTTGGTGACCTGAAGGAAGGGGGGGGGTTCGGATGGTAATGGTGTCTGTTGCAGTGGTTGTCCTGGTTGCTACAGTGGGGTTTCAAAGAAGCCCGTGAGGGGAGCATAAGTGTGCAACAGTCAGTGACCTGAGGGAAGTGGATGTCAAAGGTAACTGATGTTCAAGTTGCGGGAGTTGTGTGCAATGAGAATGCACCTAAACTTACTTTATTTGGGGTTTATTAAGGCCTGTCAGGCTTGGTGCAGTTTGTGGTAGTGACTGAGCAAGTGATGAAAAAGTATTTTGGGGCAGGGTAAAACAGGGTTTGGTGATGGTTATGGGAGCCTGGGGCTCCCACAAGTGGGATGGAGTCACAACACTCATAGGATCATAGGAAGTTACTAGGCTATTGGCTCTAGGGCTCTTGCATTTTGTTTACACATATTATTGGAGGTGTTGGGTTGGGGGGGCCATAATATAGGGGGTTGTTTGTGGTTTGGTGAATGATAGGATGAAGGGACAATTGGGGATGCTGAGTATTTGGAGTTTCAATTTAACATTGAGTAGGTTTAGTGCATGTTGGAGATTAGGGTTTACTTCAATTGTGTAAGATGGTACTCAGATGGGTTGTGTTGTCCGTTTGTGGAGGTGCATCACATTGCATTAAGGTTAAAGGTTTGCTGCAGGAGTTTGCGACACTTTTAAGTAAAGTATATGGTAGGGGAGGCTAGATTACTTAGGTGTGGGTTATATCCGTCGGTGGGAAGAATTTTGTTGGGAAAGATTTAGTTATTTGACAGGCTTGGGAGCAAAGTAGGGCAGTTTGGTGGGTTAGGAGGATGTAGATATGAGTACTTCAGTTGCATGGATGACAAGGTTAAGTGAATTAATTTGGTTAATGGACATTGGTTTGAAGGGTTGAGGTAGGTTGAGAGGGAAGATTGACGGACTGTGACTATTGTCAAGAAGGGTTTTGTTGCGGGGATTGGTATTGGGACATGGAGTTCAGGGGTTACAGCTCTGTGGCATTTATGTTAAGGCTGTATTTAGTCATTCTGAAAGTGTTTGTGGGTCAGGAAAGGCTAAGATTGTCATTATATTCTACGCTTATGCTGGATAGTTGGGGTGATGGCAGGATTGCTTTGGACTTTATTATATATGGCTGCTGTTAGGATGATGGTAGGAAATTGCCCTTCTTTAGTTTCATGTGCAATTGGGTTTGATGTTTTTGGTGTTTAGGGCAGATAAGGTCCCAGGGCTCATTATGATGTTAATATTGGAAATCGGGATGAGCGAAAAGTTAGTTAATATACAGAAGTTATGCAAAAATATGTTTTTTATTTTAGTATTGGAAAGGGATCATTGGTTTATTTAACTGTTAGTCAAGTGGTGGCTTTTGGTGCTTATATGACAGGGCTTTTTGGGGTGCTAATAGGGATTCAATGGGATTTAGACAAGATGGGTACACTGAATTATGTTTGGCTTAACCATCCTTTCCCCATTGTATGAGTGGTTAGGATGTTGAAATTTTGGTAGGTGTGAGGGGGAACAGCCTGGTCAGGCTGGTGGGTGGAGAAGAGAGACAGGCTTGCACTCTTCTCTTCCCCCTCTGGTGTTTGGATGTTCATTTCAATGAGTTGGGAGAGGAAATTGAGAAGTTGCAGGCTGCTTGATAAATAAGCAAGCGGAGGTAAGGGCGCTGCTTATATGGTTGGAGGTGTAATTCAATAAATGGTATATGAAGTGAGTTGCTGGATGCTGCTTCATAAGTAAAGTAAGTGAGTAGCAGTACGGACGCTGCTTACTGGGTCAGGATGAGTAAGGTCACACTGTCCTGACTTAATTGGTTGGGTGTGTAATTCAATAAATGGGATATGAAGTGAGTTGTTGGACGCTGCTTCAGAAGTAAAGTGAGTGGGTGGAGGTATGGACGTTGCTTACTGGGTCAGGATGAGTAAGGTCACACTGTCCTGATTAACATTACATGGATGTTTATGCTGTGATTAAAATCAACTATACTATGTTCATTTGTAATTAATAAATATTGGTTATCAAAGTTATGTTATGGATGTTTAATAAAGGTCTTCAAATGTCATTCGGTGTGATGTGTTTATTGAAGTGGACCTGGACAGATATATTTTAGGGCTGTAAACATGAAAACTGTCATGACTGGGTTTTCTTTTTCAAAGCACTGACATTTTTTTCTGAGCTGTTAATAACTTAGTTTTTTATGCACACTAATACACATGGATAGATTTTTACTAGACATTATTAGACAGATGTATTTTTATATTTATAGTGTTCTAGTTTGATTGTGTTTATGGTTAGATACCTATGTGTTTTTCTTGATTTTAGTTCTTGTTATAGACCTGATGAAGGCTTTATTGCATTAGTTAGCCTAAAGCGATTTTAGTTAAAGCTCTTTTTATGTATATGTTATACTTTTCTTAATACCTGATCTTGGAATGTGGATTGCAAATAGATAGGTAGTGTTTTTCTTAACTAGGATTTAATTTGTTCTTATCAGTAGTAGAATGTAGGGGTGGGTACTTGATGTTCTAATATGCACTTTTACAGCCCTGTTTATATTGTTTGCCATGAATAGGCTGGTTTAAAATTAAACAATACGTATATTTTCCACATCTACTTCCAAATATATAAAAGCTGATATGTTTAACATTGTACAATATTTCTGATATTTTTGTTACTGAGGATTGTTTATCTGTGATGTATAAAGGCTTGTTGCTTTGCAACGCTATCTGGGTTTCACGATTTTTGAAAATTATTGTGACTGAGCTCCTCAACAAAGTTTCAAGACCTCTAGTTGCTTGCAATAGTAAACCAACAATGATAAAAAAAAAAAAATAAATATATATATATATATATATATATATATATATATATATATATATATATATTATATATCAAAACAAATTTTTCTTCAAATTTTCAGTGTTAAGCAAGAATATTTTTTTCTGTTTTACCATTTAATTCCCACTTTCCACAAGAATGGGATGACATTTAGTTACTGTATTGGAATTACATAATTATCAACAGCAGCAAGTTCAACACCTTTCACCCATTCTTCTCTCACACAATCCATCTGTTTACTGGACATCCTCTTGTACTCACCTTGTCTGTTCCAAATCTTGTCCACCATGTTGTCTTCTGCTTTCCTGCACATGTGCCTGAACCTATCAATCTGCCCCACAGTGAGAATCTTACCACCTATCTTAGATGCTTCGTCTCCATCATCTCTAGTGTCCTCAAGCTCCACTTCCAAGGTTTCTGTACCATACAGTTGTACTTGTCACGCCACTACTTTATACGACTTACTTTATAGCTTCTTTGTCATTCTTCTGTCACATACTATCTCTGACACTCTATGCCATTTGGCTATGTGCCCTTTGATTCTGGCTTTGACTTCCTCATTCGGACTTCCTTCCTTAGGTTCATAGGTTCATAGATTAGTACTAAGCTAACTGCCCTTGTGAGCCATTTTAGGCCTAGCCAGTTATCCCTTGTGAGACTCAAACCCTGCACCTTGTGTTTGTAAGGTAAACACCTTAACCATTAGGCCACCCTCCCAACCTAGATACTTCCTTCCTTCCCTCCCAGATACTTGAAGCTGTTAGCCTGTTCCACTATTTTCCCTTCTGTCTCAGTTCTCAGCTTCTTCTGATTTCCCTCATTTTCTGCTATTACAATTGTCTTAATTGTACTCAGTTTCATCCAATGTGCCTTCAGATTTGCACTCCATTCCCCTATCCTTTGCTGAAGTTCTTGCTCAGAGTCTGCCTGTAAATCCACATCATCTGCATGCATATCTCTGACCTGTTTGCTAAAGTAATGCATCCCAAATTTGAACAGCAGTGGACTCAAGAGTTTTACCCTGATGCATACCCACTCCGGGAACCACTGTGCGAGTCCAAACACTGTGTGTACTTTTGTAATTATGTCTTGCCATTGATTCTGGGACTTAGAACCACTGAAGGATTGCCTAAATCAGCTTTCTTGGGATCTTATCATATGCTAGGAATATCTAGTTGGACTCATTCATAATCTCTAGTTTCTTCTCAACTATCTGTCTCACTGAAAACATTAGGTCAGTTTTTCTGCATTCTAATCTGAATTTAAACTGTTCCCCCCTATCTTTCTTTCTATTACTCTTCATATTGATTTAAAAATCACTTTCTCTAGGATATTCATGCAGTTTGACAGGGGTTTGATACCTCTATACTGCCACTTTGTTCTTTTATAGTGGCACTAGAATGCTTATTCTCCTGTGATCTGGGATATGCCTTTCTTTCCATGCTGCTACGAGTACCCTCATGAGCCATTTCTCCCCTAACTCATCCAATATCCTGATCGTAACTGGTGTAGCCTCACCTGAGCCTGCTCCTTTCCAAGATTTCCTTTTCCTTGATGCTGTTTTCACTTCTAGAGAGGGGGCTCCTCTTCTTCTTTCATTACAGGCTGTACATGGGACAGCGCACCTTCTGTGGGGCTTTCATCATTCTGAAACTGCTGGAAGTACCCCTTCTGTCTGGCTTTGATGTTCTGTCGTCTGGTGAGCAGGTTGTTGCACATTCCTTAGGAACTGTGCCACATGACTATCTTCTTTATCTTTCTATTTTTGCCTTGCAACCTGAAAGAGATTCTTTGTTCCAGCAGCTGAGACATTTTCCAGAAAGTGGTAGACTGTATCAGATGCCTTGTTCTTGGCTATTTCAATTACTCTCTCAGTCTCTTTTTTAGCCAGCTAGTATTCTTTCTTAGCCTGGTCCTCTTTTCTATTTCCCACTTTTTTTCTTGCACTTCTTTCTTTTGATGACTTCCTCGACTTCTACATTCCACCACCAGCTTTTCTTATGTACCTTATTTCCATACCTGGCTCAGCTGTATACCTGTTCTGTAGTCCTCACACGTGCTCTTTTGAGGTGCTGCCATTCTTCTTCAGTTCCACCTAGTTCCTCTTCTTCTTGAGGTGCTAGAACCTTGAGTAATTCCTTGAACTGCTGTGCTTTTTCACCAGTCAACTGCAGATCTTCAGCTTATTTTCTGTTGACCTTAGAGGCTTCTCTGACCACTGCATACAGCTGATTGTGACAACCTGTGGTTTATGCTGTGGGCCAGCTGTTTCATTGGGGATGTTTTTGCAATCACTGACTCTATCCCATTGCCTTTTCCTTACCAGGAGGAAGTTTACCTGAGTTACATGTTGGCCACACTTGTATGTGATCTTGTAACTGCCTCTTTCACTAAACCATGTTTTGGCCACAATCAAGCCATTTGCCATACATAAGTCTAGATTGGCCTCTCCTTATTTATTTCTGCTGCCCTACTCCTGTGGGTCCAGGCAGTGCTCATATCCAGTTCTGTCCATCCTGATACATGCATTCAGGCCCCTCACCATTAACAGGAACTTATGTCGTCCTACTTTATCTAGTAAGTCCTGCAGCTGCTGCCTGAATACACTCTTTTCCACACTAACGCAAGCCTGCTGTGAAGCATAGGCTAAGATTATGAATACTGCCCTATCCTTGCACTGGAGTCTGATTGTCATGAGTCTGTCACTAATTCTAATGACATCCCTCACTGTTCTCTGAAGCCGCTCCTTCACTGTATTTCCAACACCATTTCTAGTCGATCCTCCCCTGAATAGTAGACTCTGAATCCCAAGCCAAGCAGCTTTGCTGTGTTGTCTGCCATCTTGTCTCCTGGAGACAGAGGATGTCCAGCCTCCTCCTTACCATCATGTCATCTAATTCCAAGCTGAGTCCTGTCAGTGAACCTACACTGAGTGTAGGTATCATTAGTTCATGTTTGGCAGGTTGTTTGGTTTTACAACCAGCTTACACTCAACAGACCTATCCCAGGTAACCCAAGCTGGGCAACTGGACACCAACTGGCCAGTAGCTTATTGATCCATGACTGCTGGGCTTTATGGGAGACAGACAATGACACATTAGGGCACATGGGCCAATCCTGTCATTAGCATGGGTACAGATATAGGTCCCAGTAGGCCAGGTCCTTAACCCACATATCACTGTAAAATACACTTGCCCATTTTTTGGCAGCATTAGTCAGTGTGATACAGTCTCCAAGAACCACTTTTTACAATGCATGTAGCTAGTCTTGATTTCTTTTATTTAGAAGATACTGCTCACTTCAGTTCATTACAAGCCAACCAAATGGAGAAGGAGCTGCTATAACAGTAGAAGCAATGATTCTCAAAAGCAAAGTATGTCCTATTTGAAAAAAAAAACTACAGCGGGTTGAGTCAGACAAATCCTAGCATAGCCACTATAATAGTGGGAAGAAGTATGCATGGGTATCTTGTGATGTTATGTTGTCCTATCTCACCTTCATTCTGAGCTGAGTTTCTGCTCTGACTCAACCCCATACCGAAGATCGAGAGCTTCTACTGGCTCGAGGCTGCAACCTATCCCATGGTGCTTAGCGGTGTTCCCCAGATCTCATTTGCCCCTTGAAGCTTCGAGATTGTGTTCATTGGCTCTGGCTAGTAAATTTTTGTATTATACTCTGTTTTGAATAAGACTGCGGTTGTGGTGCTGCGGTAGCGTTGTCACCTCACAGTTAGACGTTGCCCATTCGATTCTCAGTTAGAGCGTCTTCTGTGTGGCGACATGTGTGAATGGGCATTCCTTCATTGAAGGTTGTGCGTTAGGCCCGGCAAGCCAGCATGTAAAAATCTACTGACAATCATTAATGGACCGGAGTTCTGCTGTGGCGACCCCTAACCGGGAAAAGCCGAAAGAAGACTCTGTTTTGAATAACTTCTCCTAAAACTTACTATCTCATCCTAGTTTACCTTTCCCAGTTATAGTACAGTGCCTTTTGGTGTGGTTTTATTATTTTTGGCTGTTTTTTCCTTTGCGGCTGTCTCTTTGGGCCTTGTTGTTTCTCTCTCCTTATCTAGACAATTAATCTGTTTCAGATTCCTTCCCCTTAACCTGTTTTTTTCCTTAGGGCTTTTTTTCCTCCCTTAAGAAGTCACTGTTTAAATTAGAGGTGTCTCCTCGGGTTAGGGGAGATTGTCATTTAATTTAGATACTACTCCTCCTCCCTATCCTTTCCGTTTTTTCTAGTTAAAAAAAATAAAAAAATAAGAAAAATAAAAAAACCTTTTCTGCTTCTCTTTTTTTATAATAGTTTAAAATTACTGTTGTGTTATTTTTTGACAGTTAATAATCTGTTAAGGAGCACAAACAATCCGGGTTTAAAAAGTACAATTCAAGCACTCAGAAAATGTCTATAACGGATGGACACACAAGTTGTGTCTACTGTCTAGGACCAGTCCATCTCCAAGACTCCTGCTCCATTTACCATAGTTTCAGTGCAAGGGTCTTACAGGAGAGAAAAAATAAGCTCATTTTAAGGGGCTTGTTGAAAGTTGAAGAAGATAATCAGACCTCAAAACTGGATAAGTCAAAAAAGGTGGCTTTTCTCGACTCCTGTGTCTGAGCTGTCAAGCAGTTTCAAAGATACAGCATCCTCCGATCCGAAAGTTATCAGTTCCAAGAAATTTGGTTCTCCCTCGGTTCCATCTGTCTCCTCAGAACCATTGTGGAGCTAAAATGGAGTCAGTCACCATCCTCAGAGCCTGTTCATTCATTGCCATAATCTCCTTTGTTACAGTCTGTGGCAGGTAGCCACAAATCGTCAAGCCATTCCTCTCAATCCTCCAGATTATCAGACGATGATGTCGAGCGGGTCATGAAGAGGTTGCTCCAGACCCTCACCCTAGCAGAAATTCTCTTGAGCCCAGCCCATTGGATCATGGTGCCAACAACTGTGCCTCATATAATGCTGATTCCTCCTCCAACTTGGATGAGTTCAGAGCCAGAGAGTATGGAAGTCATTGTGCTGGAACCAGCCGAGCCAGTAATCACTCCTGATATCTCGGCTCTGACGTCTGCTCCAATCTCATCGATGTTGTCTTCCGTTGAGGGATCTGGGGGTCGACACTCCCTGGTTGGCTCTGGGGGGGGGGGAGTCAAGTCGGACCCTTTTCGGAACCAGCTCTCCCACTCAGTGGTTCGGCTTGGGTGAGTTTGGCTCCCACATCAGCCTCGGAGCCACCCTCCTCAGTGCTGGAGAGATCTCCTGGCCCCTCGCGACCGGAGTCTCTTTCAGCCCAGGATCGCTGTGCCTTTAAGGTGATGTGGAGTGTGCTCTCCACTGGTTCTGCTCCACCTTCGACTCCAGCCTCTCTTCCCCCAAAAGGGCCGGTGTCCACCTCTTCATCATCCCTCCATCATCCCCAGAGTAGAAAGTCAGTGCCCCAGGAAACCCCAATGGGTGGAACCTCTGCTTCTGTTACCTCCCCGGAACATCCCCCTGAGGAGGTCCCTCGGAAGAGACAGTGCAAGAGGAAGCACACTTCTGACACTGACTTGGAGGGCTTAGAAAGGTCCCCACGGTTGCCCTCTGATGATGTCTCCTTTTCAGACATCCTGGAGAGCCTTAAGCAGAGGGGCAGCTGGAAATCCCTTTCCCCTTCTGAAGATGAGTCGGTATACCTGGAGGCATTTGGTTCTCGCCCCTCCATCCCTTGGGTTTCTCCATCTTTCAACCTTCTCATGGGTGTAGTGAGTTGGAAGGTGTGGAACTCTCCTGAATCAGTGGACCCTGTTCCACGGAGGCCAAATAAATTTATTACAACCCCAGAAGACAGACAGTATTTAACTAAGGGTGTTACAGTAGATGCAATGGTGGTGGCTGCAGCCACAAAGAAGGAGTTAGCTGAGACTTCTGCATCTGTCCATCCACCGAACAAGGAATCTCACACAATGGACAGGTACGGGAAGAGTACTTTCTCCTCAGTGGCCTTTATCTTGTGGTCACTGTTTCACCCAACTTCAGTGGAATCTCCTAAAAGAGCTGGAAGATACCCTACAAGGTGCTACAGCCCAGGATTTATTGGATAAGATTAATTCTCAGCTTGCAGCCTTAACCTCCATCACTAACTCCTCCTCCATGCGCCTCATTTTCTATGCAGCTGATAGAGCGAGCAGGGCAGCAAGCACAGGAATAGCTCTTTGGAGAAATTCCTGGATGTGCCTTTGTGAGTTTGCTGTACCCTTCATATCTTCCTTTATTGATGCCCCCTTTGATGGCTCATCTTTGTTTGAGCTGAAAGTGAAAGAAATTCTTACCAGGAGCCAACAAGATGGTAAGACTTTATCTGCCATCGGAGTCCATTTTTCAGCCCCTACCAGACCTTATTCTAATGGTCAGAATAGCAGAAAGATGTGGTTCCAGAAGTCCAAAGGAGCCTTACCTGATGCTCGTGGTGATCCTTCCACCGGGGGCAGAGGGTGAAATAACAATGGAAGACACCATCCATGCGGCAGAGGGGGTCCGCAGAACCAGGGCGACAGAGATACTTTCTCTGGTCAGCCCTTCCAGCACTCCTAAAAGGATGCCCGACTGTCCACCTCTGGAGGCAGTCGGGGGGTGGGTATCTCTGTACCCAGAAGCCTGGCTGAATTTGACTCAAGACAAATAGGCACAGTCCATTATATCCAGGGGTTATAACATTCCCTTCCAGTGTTTACCTCATCCTTCAAAGTTTATCCCAGACATTCCACCCAGTCAAAGGGATCAAGCAACCCTAGAAATTCAAAAGCTACTAGTAAAAAGAGTCATCCAAGAAGTCCCCGCAGAACAACAAGGATCCGGAATTTACTCAAAGTTCTTTTTAGTTCCAAAAAAGACAGGGGACTGGAGACCCATATTGGACCTCAGCAGACTAAACAAGTCAGTGAAGAAGTCAAAGTTGTGGATGGTAACACTGCAGTCTATACTCACGTTTCTGGGACAAGACAATCAGATGTGCCTGTTAGATCTTCAGGACGCGTACTACCACATAAAGATGGACAGGTGCTCCAGAAGATTTCTATGCTTCCAGCTGGGAGCCAGTCATTACCAGTTCAGAGCTCTGCCATTTGGACTCACCACAGCCCCCATAGTGTTCACCAATTGCATGGCAGTAGTCACTGCTCATCTGAGACGTCAAGGATTCCAGGTGTTTCCATACTTATACGACTGGCTCCTAAGTGCCACCACCAAACAGCTACTAATCAAAACCAGGGACTCCACCATCCATCTCTTCTCAAAACTAGGCATTACCATAAATGCAGAAAAATCTGCCTTGTTGCCATCACAGCGTATTACCTTTATAGGTGCAGATTTAAACACAAACAACATATTGGCAAAACTGCCTTAAGAAAGGATACAAATGCTACACCATCATGTGCTTATCTTACTCAACAAGAATAAAGTACAGGCAAGATTTACCCTCAAGGTCTTAGGCTGTAAGGCAGCAACAATAACACTAGTTTCCCTGGCACAACTTCACATGCGAATATTACAGTGGCTACTCTTCACTGAATGGTCCATACAGGAGTTACCCATGTCTTACGAGATTCTCATTACAGATTCCTACAAGAGGGACCTGCTTTGGTGGATCAAGTCCACTCAGTTATCAATGGGAAGACCATTTGTACTTCCCCATCCTGTCACTATAGTAACCACGGATGCGTCCCAGATAGGGTGGGGGGCATTATCTGGGACAGACTGTCCAAGGGGTTTGGAAAGATCATGAGTACCATTTGCACATCAGTGTCCTAGAGATGAGGGAGGTGCTTCTGGTGTTGCAAGCATTTCAGAACTCTCTTCCCACGGGGACTATCGCAATTCAGACAGACAATATGCCAGTGGTATGGTACATCAGCAAAAAGGGGGGAACAGATCCTATCCCCTATGTTGAGAGGCCCAGAGAGTTTGGCAATGGGCAATATCTTCTCAATGCTTTCTGATGGCAACACACATCCTGGGGAAATCCAACGTCATAGCAGACAGGCTAAGCAGAGCGATTCTCATGCCTCATGAGTGGTCTCTGAATCAGGAAGTTGCAAATCTAATTTTTCACAAATGGGGCCAGCCTTGCTGCGACCTTTTTGCCACTCCCTTCAATGCCAAATGCAACAACTACTTTGCCCTCATTTCCCCTCCGGGAGAGTCAACGAGGGATGCACTCATCCATGATTGGTCCTCAGGACTTCTTTATGCTCCCCCCCCCATTTCCTTTGATTCCAAAAGTTATTCAGAAAGCAAAGTCATTGAGTCGCAGGTTAATTCTCATTGCTCCATACTGGCCTCATCAGATTTGGTTCCTCTTCCTTTGGCCCCACCTTCAGCAGGACCCATGGGATCCTGGACCCAGTGCCAGATCTTCTGACGCATCAGTCAGGAACGCTCCATCCTGCCCTTCAGAGCCTCAAGCTGACAGTTTGGTTTCTCCACTTCCAATCTTAGCCAGGCTTCCAGAATTATCCCCTGCAGTACGCCACAATTTGGTCTCCTCACACAAAAAGACAACTAGGAAACTTTACGCAAGCAAATGGAAGAGGCTCACTTGTTGGGCAGACAAAAAAACACATAGATCCTTTTACAGCCTCTGTACCTGCAATTATCACCAGACAGGCAATTGCAGTAAATTAAAATAAAAAGATGCCCAAAAGTTTGTGGTAGTTTGACAGTTTCGGGAGAGGAGCCAGAAGTGTCAGTGTATGGCATTTTGAATATAATTAGGGTTTGAAACAAACCTTGAAGAAGCCGAAGCAATGGAGGAAGGAATTTATATGAGACAGACAAAAATCATGGGTTTCCTGTAGAAGGTCTTGCTGTCAAATCACTAGTTGACTGGGAGTCTCAGATTTTTCAACATGCTTCATGGCACTGTTTTATTTTTTTTTCAGAGCTAATGGTGATGCTTTCCTCTTCCAATATAAGATGTCTGATGCCATCATTTGTATAAACATGGAAAGAGATGATTTTTGAAATGAGGGTCTCAAGGAAAACTGATTGCATAGAATCATTTTATGGAAGCTGTTGGCATCAGATAATTTACAGATACTTGATGCAGTTAAAAATATTCACATGGACACGTCTGCATAAATATTTTCACACTATGAACCCTAGTTGTTGGAGGTGTAACATGATTGGCTACACGTTTTGGCCTTGTACAAAAGTAGGTAAGAACAGGAAGGTGCAAAGGATGGTCAACAATATATCTGACATACCCACAGAGATCATGTCAGAGGTTTTCTTTTTTGGGGCCTGAGTGAAGAGCATTGGCAGAATAGTGACCATGCAAAACATTTGCTGGTATTAATTCTTAAGTAAAGAAGCTGAGGGGTGTGCTGCTATCCATTTGACAGTACTAAAAAATAAATAAATAAATAAGTCATCACAAGAAAAGAAAATATACAGAAGCTGAAGAGAACACTAGTGCACTTGGTGGGGGAAGAATAAATGTACATAAGTAGAAAACAAGGGCAGATGCTTTTGAGTAAGTGTTACCCTTGGATGCAATACTTGAATCTTATGAAATTAGCAGAGAGGACAAGGGATGAAACCAAAACATTAGGGAAGATTGAGTCCGGACTGGAGATTGTTGCCTCTTTCTTTTCCCTCTCCTTCCGTTTGCTTTATTCCTCTCACCATACCTTATTCATTGTAACTTACTTCGCCTTGTTGGCTCCTGTTTCTATTTTTACTTCACCTTGTTGGCTCCTGTTTCTGTTTTTCTTGTTTTCTCTTCCCTTTATTTCTTTGTTCTTTTTTCTTTGTTGTAAAGTCCTTCTGGTTATGCTATATTTATTTTGGCATATTCTGTATAAAATAGTTATCTTAAGTGTTTGCTGATCTGTAATGTGTGGACCACTGAGAAAACTTGGGGAAAAGATAAACTTGTTAACAGCTTTTCATGTGAGATCAAATTGTAACAGCACTTAGGGGTGCTTAACAATTTTTACCACCAAGTCTCATACTAGGGACGACAAAATGAAGTGGCAGAAGGTAAAACAGCTTTGTTTCTGTCTATTGTCCATGTCTCTGAAATGTCCCTGAGTTTCTCTTATATTTTTGCTCTGCCCCTAAATTTTTTTTTTATTTTCTTTTAAATCACCAAAGATTACATCCATCAGTAGTAGCAGCCATTAAAGTTTCTTACTTCTTATTGCTCAGAAAATCATATTGATACAAGACCTGTTTTTCTATTTAGTTCTTAAATGAATAACAGCTATATTTAAAAACTGACTCTGATTTTGATCTGTTGTTCCCCAATATTTTTCGATTGTACATAATTCTTAAGTAGAAAAGCTGAGTGGTGTGCTGCTATCAATGTGAAAGTACTAAGTGCTTTAGTGGCTTTCAAAGCTAGTAAAACACACATCGATCCTACACTTTCCCTGTAATTGTTTTTCCTTTGAATGGCAGTGCATGGAGCAGATATACCATACAAAGAATAACAATTGTGTCTCTGATCATAACCTATTATGTGTTCTAAACATGAATGCCAAGATTATTCTCTCCAGCTTTGCTCTCGAGGTAAATTTCTTGACATCCATGTCGCAAACACATAAGAAATTTGTTATGATTAGAGACCCAATCATAATCCACTGTAGTTTTGATTTTGAAATCAATGTCTTATGACTTTTACTATGACTTGTCTTAATGGAGGTCTGGCGAGTATGAAGCAAGTATATGCAAGCTTTCAGTTGTGTTTGTTAATATATTTTATTATGGATGGTTAACTAAATTTGATTTCTTGAAAAAATGCATAGATGTAAGACAAAATGTGCACTTAAAAAGTTCAATCAGAAGAAAGTCTAGATATGGTAATACAGGAGAAAGAAAGACCTAGCAGAAGGTGCATGAATGAATAGAAAGTATTAACTTGTTTTCATACCCTTCCAAACATATCATAAAGATAAGCAAATTTGTTTCACAGTGGCAATATACAGAGATGATACTAAAGCAATTTCTGTGAAAATAAAGTTAGTTAAAGTTTAGAAACCCCGAGAGATGAAAAGTTCAGAAACACATACAGGTAGAACTGTAGCACCTAGTATGTAACTGTAAAGAGACAATACCCAGAGGAACTATCACCAGTGCACGGGCCTGTTTAATGACAGCCATGACTCTGTGACTTTGGCTCAAGAATTAACATTGAACCCAGGGACTTGTATCTGTAAAACATCTTGTCAGCATAACAGCTACCTCTTCTGTGCAGGATTGTATCAAATTTGTATGCAGCAAGAAACATGATATATCAAAAGTCAGGTAAAGGTGAAGTTAAAACAGTAGAGGTATAAAAATTCTGCAATATCATGTGATCCAAACAAAATATTTGAAAGCATAACTGAATGGAAAAAGACAACTCTAAGAAGACAAAGAGTGACTTGGAGATATGTCAGAAAGTGTGGAGAAGTGTGATAATATAAAAACAATAATGAACAAACACGTTGTGGCACCTCAGTCACTGCTAGGACAACAGTTGTGACAAAAGTCTTCTGTCTTCCCAGAATTGCAGTGCAACCCCCATACAGTTTGACTTTAAATGCTTGAAGGAAAACTGATGAGCAAAATTAACATTCTTTAGTTCTGTTAAACTATCATCTCCACCAGAAAAAAGATCCATGTACTAGAGTTTTTTTCTGAATTGTTTTTGTCACCATGACAAAAGTGGTGGCAGATATGAAATGCATGTTAAGTAAAAAAGTTATTGCTTTAAGATAAAAGCATCTTCAGTCGATAATATATCTTCCTAATAACAATTTTCTGAAAAGTGTTAACAAACAAAACTGTTACACACACATTATCCAGTCACTAGCCACACTCCATATCATATAAAATGCATTTTCTCTTGTATAGTATATGTGTATGTACACTAATCATGATGCGTCAATGCAATGGATTCAGTAAAGGATGAAACGTAATCATCTCAGTTCAAGGGAATGCTTCCAGAAGAAAGCACTGAAAAGCCATAGTCATGTTTAACAAAGAAGACTTTTTTTAAACAAGAACCATTTATAGCTCTGATAATCATCACCTGAGCAGTGGTGAAGCTGGATTTGCCCAGCAGAATTTGTACACTCAGACTTCATACTAATAGATGAATCATAATGGTTGATGATGTGTGGCTTCACCACTGGCCTTGTGATGAGTATCACTGTATTGTTCAGTGATTTATGCAATGCTGCACCACAACGGTAGTGTTGCATTATGGGAAAGATACATTCATCCATTCATCTACCTATTCATCCATTTTTCATATCTGTTCAACTCATTACATTGGTACTGGGGACCAAAGACTGTCAATGGTATATCCTCTAACAATGGCACCATAATATCCCCTGATCCTATGACCAAACTTCTTGGTGTTACAATAGACCACAACCTCAACTTTGATTCCCATATTAACTTAACTATCAAATCAATCAATAGAAAACTTGGATCTCTCTACAGACTTAAACCCTTCCTCACTCCCTCAGCCAGAAGTACTTTAGCACAAACCCACCTACTCTCTACCCTATTTTATGCCTCACCAATCTATACAAACCTAACTAAAAGTAACCTCAACAAACTAGCAACAGCTTACCATAACATTGCTAGATTTGCAACAGGAGCCCCATTTCGTACCCACCATTGCTCTAATCTCAAACAGCTAGGCTGGCTAGAATTACAAAATCATATACGACTTCTGCAACTGACCATTACCCACAAAATCTTTCATCAACCCACTAATATCACTATACTCTGTTCCCTTATTACCCCATATAAAAACGTCTCTTCCCTACGCTCTGCTACCAAACTACTAGCTGCCGCCAACAAATCCAACAACAAAGCTGGGGATAGTCTGTTCTCCAACTGGACTGCACCCATCTGGAACAAACTTCCAAGTGAACTTATGTCTATTACCTCTTTACCTACTTTCAAGAAGCATATAAAATCATGGCTTTACTCCCAGTGGCTCTGCCCTTGTTCTAACCCTGACTAATCCTTTTTTGTTCCATAGCGGCTCTGCCCTTGTTCTAACCCTGACTAATCCTTTTTTTTGTTCCATGCCTTTTCCTTTCTCCTGCTAGCTATAACAAGATATTCTCTTACTGTTTCTTTACTTCTCTTTTAATCTTATTCTCAATACCACTATGATGGATGGATGTTTAAAAAGAAGAATCTAATGTACTTTTTCCTGTTGATGATACTAATAGTTTTAGACTTTTATGAAAATGTTATGTACTACAGTCTGTCTGTTAATTACACCCTCTGTACAACTATGTTTGCAAAATTATGTCTTACTGTGGAGCTTTTCTCCCCGGGCCTCTACTGAAAATGGACATTAATCCAGCTAGACTGGCCCGGTCAACAAATGTAAAATAAATAAATAAATAAATGGTCTCAAGGCAGGAACCACCCCCAAATGAGATACTTATCCACTGTAAACAATGCACATTCTTATAGCCCCATGCAAACCTTAGGCTGAGCAGAGCCTTCAGAAAAAAAATTCTATATAGACCTAGTATAGACCTAGGGAGAACATGCAAATGCTATACATAAGCCAGTCAGCCAAGAACTAAAACTGGGAGTATAGAGTTGTGAGGAAATAATGTTAAAAGCAGCACCTCTGTCATACTACTCATGATAGGGGAACATTTCTGAAGTTAGACTTACTGATACAGATTACAAAATCCCCTCCCACCAAAAAAGTAAAAAATAGGAAAAAGAGAGAGAGAGTTACCAATGAGTTTCTTTTGGTGGTTTAAGTCTACATCAAGTTGAAATTTGAAGATTCACAGAGGAAGCCAAACTTGTATATCATAATCACAGAAATTACAAATTGTTAGACACTGTGACGTCCGTGCCCTGACCCAGCAATCAAGGAGCCTCAATCCTTACCACTAACACCAGTAGGGGGTGTCTCATATAGGAGGAAAGTATAACAAATACACACAGTAAAGTGCAATTTCCCTTAAGAGCACACAGAGATCACAGTCATTCCGGGGCTGTTTGCTCCCTTGCTCTCCAGGTCCCCAATAAGACTCCCCACAGATATAGGGTCCAGATCTCAGCATAGTGGGCAAGCTAAAACCTCCATCACCCTGTCTGTCCAACGAGTGCTTTGTGTCCCTGCCCAGGTAGCTGACACACACACACACACACACACACACACACACACACACACTTTGGGAAATGCTGGCACAGGTTCTCCAGCTATACCCCCTTTTTCCCAGACTATACAGTAGTACCAGCTGCCACCACCCACTAATATTTATCAGCTGCTCAAAGGCCCTTAAAAGGGTGTCCAGTTATTACTGTGCAATATTAGTATCCAATTGGTAGTATAGCCCAGGGCTAAAGCTATTGGAGTGGCTTTGTACAATTTTAGCAAAGGCATGCAAGTACTCTAAAGAGCTTAAATTATCTCTACAAAAGCAGCCACAGTTGAAAGGGTTTAAAAAAATTTAATAACAAATAGTCAAAACACAAGACAATACGTTTTACTACACAGTGCTAGTCAAAAGTTCAGAGATCACAGAGAAATACTTAAAATAATTCAGTAGTACGGCTCTGACATCACAGAAAAACACAGTCTAATATTTCTAGTTTCTAGCTATTTCTAAGAGAAAACACAAATCTAAGATAAACTTACATATAGAGCAAGACAGTGCTGGTGAGTTGTATGGTCAATACAAAAATGCTTAATGCTCCCTGAGTCTCTCTGTTTTTAAAATCACATTTCTGGTTCACATTACATCATTCTTCACACTTCCTTGGGTTCCCAGGCTAACAGAAACTACATTTATATTCTTCACCTCTGGGCCGAAACCAGAGCAATAAAGGACATTTTTTCATGCAAATTCTGGTCATTAACTCTGGCCTTAAAACAATAGGCAGGATGCCTCACTCTAGACTTACTGGCTCTGAGTTTTAACATCAAAGGGTCATAGCATTCTTTACTTGGTCAGTAGAGAGCACTGTTGTTACATTATTTTCCAGTTCCACATGTAACACGATTTTTATCATTTAAGACAACAGCCTGTGGTTTACATTAATATTTACAGATGACATAATTATCTCCAAAATTCTATCTGGCTAGGCTGGCAGCCTTCACCCATCTTCACCAAATCTTCACAGACACATATACATTGCATCTGTGCAAAAAAGCAGTATCAAGGGCACATTTTGTGCCTTTCTGTCTAGATGCCTCATCTTGTTTCCTTTTGCTGACAAAAATCACGTCAGAAAGAGATTATTAATATAAGATGTCAAATGAAATATTTACATTTACATCCACAGAACAAATCAACAGAGCCATGTTTTTTAATGTTTTTTGTTGCATAAAAAGGCACTGATTTAGCAATTAGAATTACTCTGCCCTATTCATTTAGTAAAAAAAAAAAAAAGGTTCCCACTGCTTGAGTGCATTTCTCATACAAATATGGATGTGGTATGCCAAGTACATCAGTTACACCAGACTGCATCACATAATTGTATTTATTATTTTGTCTGAGTGTTTCATATCTCACATTTCCAAGTATGCATGTGACATCCATTTCTGAAATGTCATTTCACTGTGGCCTTTAAATGAACCATAGTACTTTACTTTAGGAACAAGGGTAGTCCAGTAAAAATGTGTGCTGTACCCATTCCTAGACTGTTGGGCCTGTAGAAGTGTGAGCATGCCACAGTCAGAGTGCAATTGGAAGTTAAAGCCTGAGATATAGTAGAAAGCAGATTAGTGGGCAAAACTGGCAACTGTGCACATTTTATGTCATTTCCCCTTAGCTTCCTATGCGTTCTTAGCACATAAACTGGACCACTGATTGTTTCTCCTAGCTTTCCATTCAGGCGGCACAAAGTAAACCCATCACCTTGGCATCTAGAAGATGCAGAAAGCAGTGGTATCAGTGCCCTAAAGTGGTTAAAGGGTTTTGAAAATATACAGAAAGTGATGCACCTTTGTGCAGTTTAATTTGTTAATATTATTATATGAAATTAAATGACAGTGCTGCCCATCTTGCCTTCCCTGACTTTGCTTGAGTTTACTTCAGGACTATAATTTTATGCAGGTGCTTGTCCTGCCCATTGTATCAGCTAAATGCATTTCCATCATCTATGTATAAATGCTGTTCTGGTACTACAGAAACAATCCATTTACTCAGACATGTTTTATGTCGAATTTGCATTTTTATGTATATCCTTCTCTGACAGTTTGCAGTTCCTGTGAAGACAGTCAAAAAACTAGTGTCTTCTCAATGAAAATAGACTCACTTTCACAGAAGAGTTCTGAACCGATTCCAGGAAAAATCTTTTTTTTTTTGTTCCATATGTACCATTTTCAAGGCATGAGACAGCTAAGTTCTGGCAATAGCGAAGTGCAACTGAAACAGATCTAATAGCACTTATTGATACCAATAAATAGTGACATGAAAATGAAAGGCTGTAATTTTGCTGTCTGGATTAAATAACTCGTCATTCTTGGAGATCTGGTTTTAATTTCTTCCCATGAGTCATTAGTCATTTTCATATCGTAGAAACAGATTTGGAAGCTGTTTGGTTTGGCTTGTAGTCATAACCCAGAGCCAGAACAACTGTTTTTTTTTTGTAGTTCTGCCATAATTTAGTAAATGGCTTTTAATATGTATAACGCCTAGAATACAAACAGTAAGAATGGACTGAGAATTTTGTAGCTTCAATAATATATGTGTAAGAAATATGAATAATGCTGCACACAGTTTATGTTTGCTTGGTTATTTCTTTATTCCTATATTTGCACACGTATGCATGTTTTGTGTATGTGTGTATTTGTTTAATGTTGCATGCCCTTTACTGTTTCATGCATCAAATTCGCTGCCCTGATCATACTTTCAGAATGCGGCAATTTCTTCCCTTCGTCATGTAGCTATATATTTGCATGCAGATAACAATATGTATCATAGAATTTGCCTTGCCTTTGAATATTAACATATTTTCTTGACAATACCTGCCTAATGTTAAAATACTACTTACTTCACAATGGCTACTGTATGTGTGAGTGTAGATGACTGAACTGCATGATGGTAGCCGGGCAGTATATCAACCAGTGTGGAGATCCAGACAACATCATCAGCTATGACTAACTCTAGCTATTATTAAAGTGTAGGGCTTGGCCACACAAAGTGCTTTAGAAACCATCACTAAGTTTAAAACTAAGGGCCAAATTCTAAGAAATCTTTGTTCTTAGAACAAGGTCCTGCTCTAAGTTTAGGAGAGTTAACAGAGATCAGTATGATTCTGAAATATGTCAGGCATGCATTATAAGATACTGAAACTGGATTTGCAAGTAATATACACATTTCTAAAAGACACCGAAGAGGTACAGAGTGTTAAAAACTACAGATAAAAAACTAGGGTGTTGGGGGTTGGTATAGTGGTTAAGATGTATACCTCATAGACACAAGCTACAGGGTTTAATTCTCATCAATGAAAGGGAACTTGGCCAGGTTTAAAATGGCCCACAACAGCTGGTACCCTAGTACTTACCTATAAAAATAAGCAATGGGATCCTATTAAAAATCCAAGATCCACATTCTATTCCTAGAGAAAACAACACTAGAACTGCAAAGCCATTGAAATATACTAAACCTGGACTTACATATGCTTCTCTACAGAATCTCAAGGAGAAATTCCACAAATGTTAGTAGTTTTTCTCTTTTTTGAGTAAATATGACTGTGGAGTTGGTATATATAAGTTTGGGGCGGTCAGGGTTGGGGCGGGGGCTGGCCACCCTCATCAGGGGGGTGCAGGGGTGCAAGTAAGTAAAAGGGAGTTCTTTGCCATTTTGTTTTTTGAGCATTTTTTTTTCATTTTGTTGAAGCGCTGACTTTAAGTTAGTCAGCGTTTCATAGTGGAACACTTGTTTATTCACTGGCAATAAATCCTATTCAAAGTTATAGCAGTGTCAGAGTTAGTATGTGTAAGTGTGTAACTGGTGCTGATATAAACTCCACAGCCCCCTCCACAGATCAACAAATCTAACCCCCTGCAAATGAGCATTTTAATACATTTGCAGCAACGTACTGGTTACATACTACATATAGTCCGTATATCCATATTTATTCTTTTCACATCATCTGCTTTTATGGAATTCCCAGTGATGATCCAAAGATTATGCAAAAAACAGACATCCACAGAGGCTGAGTAGCTTTACTAAAAAATAAATAAATATGAAAAATTATAAAAATAGGTGCGTGCTTTCGCGGATACTCCTCTTCTTCAGACCATAATGTTAAAACAATACATACAAATATTTAAATACAACTTCATCCAGTAAAATCATTTTGTGCCTGATGATCCAAAGATCTTAGCAAAATAATAAAACATAAACTGGAAAAAAGGAAAGAAAGGAAGACATAAGAAAAAAATCTACAGAAAAAAGCTTATTTACAGTAAAAACACACACAAGCTTAAGAAGAATAATAAATAACTGAGGAAACAATAAGAAGATGAGAATGTTAATACTTAGGTTCATACACTCATAGGTTGATACTAGGCTATCGGCCCTACGGCCTATGCAAGCCTAGCCATAACAATTCCCTGGATATTTCTTACCACAATATTTACTTCTCCAGGCCCCTGTCTAGCAGGTCGACTGACATGATTCCCGGGGTGAATTTCCTATCTCCCATCCAATCATCAAGGTTCCTTTTGAAGAGGGCCAATGAGGCGCTCTGCTTGATATGTATGGGCAGTCTATTCCAGAGTATGGGGAGTCTCTGGGTCAGGAACCTATCCCTCCAGCATGTTTTGTTCATTGTGATGACAAGGTTTAGATCCCTGGATCATGTGACTCTGAGGGATTGGGATTTCTTTAAGTGGAGGATGTCCAACAACTCAGGGTTTCACATGGCCTTGTATGTTAAGCAGAGATCGCCTCTGAGTAGACGATATGCCACAGAGTATAGCTGAAGTTTTTTTAGACGGTCAGTATATGGCATCTGCTTTAGGCCTGTGATTCTTTTAGTGAGGTATTTCTGTGGCCTTTCCAGCTGTTGCAGATGTGTTGTGAGATACATACCAAATGGGGCATTATACTCTATAATGGGTCTAATGAGGGATGAGTACATTGGGACTATGACCTCCTTTTTTCTGGATGAAAAGCCCTTAGTGATGAGGTGTGCCACATAGAAGGATTTCCTGACTGTTGTGGCAATGTGGTTATCGAAAGTGAGACCACTGTCCACCTGTGTCCCTAAGTCTCTCATCACACTTTCGATGTTTAGTGTCCTGCCACCTATGTGGTAATTCATGGGTACATGTTTTTTTTCAAAGAGGATGACTGTACATTTCTTGGCATTAAGCTTGAGCCCATGGCTCTGGCACCAGGCATCTGTTTCTGTAAGGCCCTTTTGTAGAATATCCACATCATTTAGGGATTCAATAATGACTCCCAGTTTGCAGTCATCTGCAAACTTTGTTAGCCAGAGTCCCTTAGTGTTGGCCTGTACTTCAGAGAAGTAGATGCCAAACAAGAGTAGTCCCAGGACTGAACTCTGAGGTACTCCACTTGTCACTTGTCTGGAGCTGGATTTGCATTCGGCTACTTTTACTGTCTGGGTTCTGTCAGTAAGCCAGTTAGCAACCCATCGAGTGACGTAGGGATTTATGCCCAGCTTAGTAAGTTTATCTATGATTCCAGAGTGGGGGGTGGTGTCAAAGGCCTTGGCGAGGTCCAGATAGGCTGTGTGGACTGCCTTACCCTCGTCCACAGCTCTGGAGACTGATTTGAAGAAGTCAATCAGATTCAGGAGACAAGATCAGCCCTTCACAAACCCAAACTGGGTGGGGTCCAGTGTTTGAAGGTTGCCAATGTCTTTGTTTATAAGTTCCATGATAATGCGTTCCATGCCCTTGCAAATCAGGCTTGTCAAACTGATGGGACAGTAGTTCCCGGGATCCAAGGTGGATCCTCCCTTGTGGAGCAGGATAACTGTAGCTGTGCGCCACTCAGTGGACACGAAGCCTGAGCTGAGGCTATGATTAAACATGACACTTAGGTGAGGTGTCAGTTCATTTTGTAGTTCATGTAGTACACAGCCTGGGATGTCATCTGGTCCCATGGATGCTGTATTCTTAGCTTTGGGGAGTGCGGTTTCTACCTGTGTGGCCATGATTATTGGAATTTGGCAATCTTTTGGTATTGAGATGGGCCCTTTAGGGGGTGAGAGTGGGGTGAAGTTGGCACTAAATCGATCTGCCAGGATATTGGCAATATCCTTGGGATCAGTATATTTAATGCCATTCTGTTGTAACTCAGAGCAGATCTGAGCATTGCCATTTAGATTCTTGACATAACTATAGAATGCCTTGTGGTTGTCTTTGGAATCTTTAGCAATTTTATTTTCTTAACTAGCTTTTGAGGATTTTATGAGGGATCTCAGCTTCTTACTGTGGCTGGTGAGGGAGTTTTGTGCATCCTGGGATTTTCCTCTTTTTTGCAACAGTTTCTTCCTTCTGTTGTATAGTTTGTTTATAGCAGGGGACCACCAGATTGGCTTCCTTTTTTTGGAGAAGAGCTTCTTGGTTCTATTTGGAATGGCATGATTCATGCACGAGTGGATGTGCTTGCACAGTGCCTTAGTGTAGGATTCTGCAGTCAAACTTCCAGATCCCGTCTGCGTGGGTGTTGTGAAGTTTGTCCCTTCTGACTTCAGTAGCTTGAAGTTGGCTTTGGAGAAGTTTTTTAAGGAGGTTTCCTTACTGGGGGGTGGGGGTGGGATGTGGATGTCAAGGGTGATTTGCTTATGGTCAGACCTGACCACTGAGGGGGTGACCACTGGTGTGGAGCATCTATCTCCCATGTTGGTAATGACCAGGTCTAGGATATTGGAGCCCCTGGTGGGACAATGGATTAGTTGATCCAGGGTATTGGAATTTATGAATTCCAAGAACCGTTGGGAAAAGGAGTTGGTACCTGAGTAGTTTTCCCAATTAATGGCAGGGTAGTTAAAATCACCCAGTATTAGGGTGTTTGGTTCTATCTTAATATTGTCCAGTATGTTTAGAAAGGTGTAGTGAGAATCTTGGGGCATGGCTGGGGATCTGTAGCAAGCTACAATTTGGATTGCAGTCTTACCTAGTGTTAGTTGCACCTGGAGAATTTCAGATGCATTGTGTTGGGCAACTAGCCTGGAGGTGTGAATATCCTTGGTGAATATGGACACTCCTCCACTTTTAGTGTTTTGGTCTTGGTTTTGTGGCTGAAAAGTGTGGTAAGAATTGTAGCCTGGTATTGCAGGGGTGCTCTCTGGAGCCTTGAACCAGGTCTCAGTTACTGCACAGATATCGATGTTCTCCATTTTTAGGAGTGCCTCAAGAGAGTGCATTTTGAGGTTTAGACTTCTAGCATTGAGTAGCATTACCTTCAGATTTTGCCTGCTTCTATCTGTTACAGTGGTGCCCGATGATGACTTTATAAAACAAATGAATAACATGGCGCTGCAAAAACAATTGGGGCAAAAATAATGGATTGATTAAATGAAGCATCAAGTTCTCAAAAAGCTTAAAAAAAGAAAAAGAGGAAGAAAAGAAAACAAAAACCATGAAATGTCCTGAGGAGGGATACAAATGCAATGCAGCAGTAATCAATAGATAAATAAGTTTTCCGACTTATGAAACAACTGTATTATATATAGTTACAAGACACTAATTACTGCAGATAAGTAAATAAAACTGCATTAAGCTGAGATATGCAATAAAAAGCAGAAGTACCCAAAAGAATCTTATAAAGTTAATGCAAGGGACTGTGAAATGTATGTAACATATGTACCATACCGCAAAATGAACGTGAATAAGAAATCCTGCAAAAACACTACTAAAATAAACAAAATGTCCTCAAAAACATAATGTAACACACTCAGCCACAATGCAAAATTCCAAAAAGGTATGGAATAAACTTCAACAGACTGAGTGAATGAGTCAAAAGCAAAAAAAAAAAAAAAATCTGTTTACCACATTCCATGATTAAGGCACAACACAACATAAACACCCACTCAGAAAACAGAACCAGCACTATCAAGAACATAAACAGCAGCTGCGGACAAACCCACATACATGCATATAAATCAACATAAAGAATGCTCAAAAGGGGCAAAAACATGATATATATTTGGTCTCCCCTTCCCAAGGATTCAATAAACAGTTTTGCAGTGCTAAAAAATAGATTTTTATTTTTACATCCAATGTTTTAGTAAAGAAACAACATTTAGGTATGAAATATTCATGTTTGCTGGCAAACTAATACAATAAGAAATAGAAAAAGCTGTTAATTGACAATAATTCCTGCACATAGGAATTGATACCGATGGCCAGAACAGTGTCCAGGGAACTGAATACTCTACAATAGCCCTTGCAGACTGTTGTAGTAATGGGAAGCACCATTACAGCTTTGTCTACTACAAGCACTGGAAAAGTTGGAAAAATTGGGAGAAAATCAGATGATTATGTGAAGAGCATAGAGTTACTACTGCCATGCATGTGATCTGGCCTTACTGCACATTCACGTGCTATTACAGATCATTAAAAAGATGTATGCAAACTTGTACTGAAAAGTAGAATTAAAAATACCTGAATTTGAGGCTTGGGCAAGCACATGAACATGTAAAAAAAATAGCGGTCCTGAGACAGAGCAACAGAAGTATTTGGTCACCTTGGTTAGAACTCTTCTAGCAGAATAGATTGAAGTACCTAAAATAGAAATTATGACTGAGTGAGCTTACAGAGTTTAATTGCTTGGAAGGAGTGGAGTCTTCATTTAACCCAGATCTCTAATTGATTGGATTGCCATGTTTGTGTTAAAAAAGAAGATGCTATTTATGTCGTGGAAGGTAGGCAAACAATAATTGTGCACAAGGCCAATCTTTATTTAGAAAAAGAGGGTAAAATGTGTGTCAGCTATTCACTGGCACATGGGTAGAATGTTGCATTTACCCATTTACTTAAGACACGCATTCTGGCCACTGCCTAGCACCAGTAATATTGCTCCTTCTCCCACCTATGTCTCTCATCTATATTCCCTGGTAATAAATCCCAGCGATACCTAAGAAAATTACAGGTCTAATTTTTAGAGGCGTTAGTGCTCTCAATCCCAAGGAACTTACATTTTTGTGAAATCTACATTTTCTGGTTAGAAAGTATCATTCACTCTTATTACCTGCATATCACATCTCTCCCGCTGCTGCTGCAACCAATAGCCCCACACCCCATCCCCCTACATCTTATTTCATCACTAACCACTCCCCTGCTCTTACTCCTTCTCACTACCCTTAGGCTTCTCATAATGGCTCCCTGAAACAGACCAATATCCAAGTTAACACGCTCACTTCTGATTATAACACATACTACTTTATTACTCGTATTACCCTACTCCACAACTACATACACCACCACTTACACAGCACCACCAACATGTACTACTCAAACCTTGCCATCACACAACAGCTTACCTAGCTACTCCAGCATTTCACCCTCTTTACTTGTAAGCTCTATCCAGTATACAGCCAAAATACATCTACCCCCTACTAGTTCCTAACTAAAACTATGTCATACATGTCTCCCTAAACCACACTCAAAAAGCAACCAGCCTTATACTACAAACCATCTTCTCCTCGCCCTACAACAATGTGGAGATGTCCATCCAAACCCCAGCCCAAGCAACCCACCTACACACACTCTTCCCTCAAATAACCAACATCTTCATTTAATAACAATAAATACTCATAGTATCTGCAACAAAGTCACTGAGTTTCATGCCTGGCTATCTAATCACACCCCAGACATTGTGGCAGTAATCTGAAACATGGCTAAAACCATACATTGCTGATACTGAAATTACCCTACCAGGGTATAGTATCATTCGCTCAGACAGACTTAATAAAAAGGGAGGTGGCATAGTAATAATTATCAAACCTCTTTAACTATTACAACCTATCCCATACCAATTCCTTCCTTCGGCAATACCACACCCCTAATCACATTACTTCATATCAATAATAATAATAAACGCCTTTGCATAATTGTACTCTATATTCCCCAGGCCAAAATATTCCTATTCTAGAAGACTTCCTCTCATGAATAAATCAAAATATTTCAGAAGAAACCATTATCCTATGTGACACCAACATTAACTGTCAAGCTCTAACTTCCACTTCACCAACCAATAGTATAAATCTACATAGCTTTACACAGCTCATTACCACCCCTACCCATGGCCTATCCACTTCCTCAGAAACATTAGACTGGATACTAGTGTCACATCCTGAAAATTACTCAGACTTAGGCACCCTACCTAACATACTAAGTGATCACCTCCCACCATATACCCATTGAACAAATGATCAAAGAGTAAAAACACATTCCTATAGAACTTTCAGAAATCACACCCACTTTAACCAGGACATATTTATAAGCACTCTGAAAGCTAACAACTGGACTCCATTACACATACTTCCCTTAGATGACACCATTAACTATTTTAATAACACTTTTTTGGATACCATAAATAGTCTAACACCTATACAAATCAAAAGAACAAAAGTTAACCATGCCCCCTGGCTAACAAAAATGACCAAACAAACTCTCCACTAAAGAGACCAAGCTTGGAAACAATGGCGTAATAACAAAACAAAACAAAATGAACTAGAATTCAAACTACTTCAAAATAAGGCAAAAAACTAGTCATACAGGACAAAAAAACACTTTTCCTCCAAACTATCCTCCCTATACAATAACCCCCAAAAATTCTGGAAATCTGTCTCCTCTCTACTTAATCCAGGCACCCTACAAAATCCTTCCCCTTCACCTGAAAAAAATCCACAACAGATTGCGCATAAATTCAATAACCATTTCATTACTACCATCCAAAAGTTAATCAAAGACCCACCACCTAACCCAAACTCCTGCAACAAGAATTGTCCAACACTTCTAAGCAGCAATCTCCCCGGCTCAGACAACACAAATAACACCTACTCAACTCCCTCCTTTACTATTATGTCAGTTCCCACCTCTCTTGTATTCAAACTCCTATCCAAACTAAAACCCTGCTCTCTGTCTGCTGACAACCTACTCCCCCCTGCCCCCAAATATCTACAACTGGCAGCAAAAGCAATTGCATACCCTATTAGCATTCTTATAAATTGCTCCATTGCTGAATGCTATGTCGCCCTCCTATGGAAAAAATCCATAATTACTCCACCTCATAAAGGTGGAAACTCCCATGCCCTCTTGAATTATCGACTGATCTCCATACTCTCTCCACTATCAAAAATACTAGAAAAATGTGTACAAATTAAATGGTCTTGGCAGAACACTTTTTTTAATAGAAAGGACGATTTAGATTACAACATCAGTTTTATAACAACTTTTTCAAGTGATGCCAAACTCCTGAGACAGGTTATAAATAAAAATTGGGTCATGATTAACAAGGACACTATGGCTAGGAACAAGTTGGGGCCAGAACCTAGGGTGATGTTTAGAAAAGGCTCTAATCTAAAAACACTACTTGAAAAAGAAGTTAACCCATATTTTCCTAACAAAGGGATGAAGAAATGTGGAAGATGTTCTTCTTGTAAATATATAGAAACTTCTTCCTCATTTACTATAGGGAATATTAAATATTCCTTATAAGGAAAATTTGACTGTGGGGCAACAGGTGTTATATACTTAGCTAGGTGCCAACAGTGCCCCTCTTTCTACATAGGAAAGATTGAGAGGCACTTTAGACAAAGGATATACGAGCACCAGTATAGTATTAGTAGACAGGACAACAACAATGCTTTGTCCAAGCACATTTTGGAACACACCAACCACACTTTCCTTTTTATGGTTATTGAGAAAATAGATCTGAATCCCAGGAGGGGGCCTTGGGCTTTAAGACTAGAGGAGAGTGAGTTGCTATGGCAACTGATAGTAAATGCCTTTTTCTACCCTGGGTTGAACGATTCTTGTTCCCTGAAACGTATTTTAAAACTTAAAGCATTGACTAGGTAAAAAACATTTCTATGGGGGCATTCAATATTTGACATTTTTTTGCAATTAATGTTAGTGAAGCATTTGTTTGTGTTTTAAAAAGTTTTTATACAAAAAGAAATCTGAATGTATTTACTTATATACTTGCTGAATTTGGATAATGGGAGGTCCATGATGTCATCAACTTGGGACAATTTAAATGGTAAATTGAGCTATTACAAATGTCTGAAGAAGTTCCTTTAATGAAAGGTGACAAAAGCGCTAACAATAAATTTTTGTTTCAAAAGTATGGCATTTTTTCTGGCTGCAAGATTTGTATTGCAAATTTATATAATTCTTTGATTGTAATTTTATTCAGTGTATATTGCTTGTGCTTGAGCTTTTCTCCTTGGGTCTCCACTGAAAATGGGCCTCAAGCCCAGTTGGACCAACCCGGTTAACAAATGCCAATAAATAAATAAATAAATAAATAAATAAATAAAATGGTTTAACCTGCATAATTTAAATTTATCTTCCCTACAGAAATAGTAGAAATGAAATAAGATGAATAGAGGTCCCATATGGAAGAATTGGTTACGAAAACAGCTGAACTGAGGAAGATTCCTGAAATCTTTCCTTTAAGCAATTGTTGCTGCAAATATAATTGGCAGCAAATGAATGTGACTCTAGGTAAATGTAGGTTATTGAGGGGGACATTATGGGTGACATTTATGGACTGATTGGGCATGACTAGACCTGAATAATGTTAAGAGACGAAGTTTATATCAGAGTCTGACTTAAATGAGTCCAAACAGGCTGTATCTTACTTTCCCAGATATCTGTTTTTTATTGTTAAAGAATATGAACTGAAGAAAATTCTTAAACATTTACTTTTTTCAGGTAACAGATTATTGGAAAGAAAGTAATCATTAAAAGAGATTTCTGAAAACAGCAGATTTGCAAGGAGTGACTCCTCCAGTAATGGTGCTCTGATATAAATTTTATCAGAGTTGCACTCATAACCAACTTACTATGTGTCTGAGACATGGATGCCAGAAACAGATTCATCTCTAGACTGAAGTTTGAGAAGTGAATCTTGTTGCTCATGTTGATAACACATAATAAAAGGTTATGGTCAGTCTCATAGTTTACTCAGTCTTAATTTTTTTATAGTGTATGGAACGTCTTTCAACTCCAAGTACTACTAGCTGTAGGAAAAAATAGAAAATGTAAGTGTGCAAAATGTTTTATTGGGTTTGAAAGCCAAGTTAGCACTTCAACCATACTACAGACCAGCTCTTCCACATGAGAGGGGGCGGAGTGGTCCATGCAGCCAAACACAGACTCCAATTAATCAGAGAATGAAAATAGCTAAGCCTACCCCCCCCCCCCCCCCCGGAGACAGAAGACACCAGCAGGCAGGCTTTTAGCTCAAGAGATTTGGTTTATACACAGTGTTTTTCCCAGGACTTAGCTGAACCCATGTAGCCCCTTGTATGTTTGAAAGGTGTTATTGCTGCCCTTGGTTGCTTGGACATCAACCTTTGGGCCTGGTCAGGCTTGTTCATTGCTTGAGACAGGGAAACTGGATCATTCTATGCCTTTCTCCTGAGGTCCTGCTCAGCAGTCACTACCTCTCTCCTTTCAGCCATGAAATAAACTCTTCCTGAAAGTAAGGAAGGATCCAAAATACTCCCCCTAAACAAAAAGGGACATGTCTTCTCTTAGACAGGAAAGACAGTGCCATTAAGCAGTCCTTTCCTCACCAGACACCAGCTTTAGCTAAGAGGTAGTAAGAGGGCCTCGGAGAGAAGACCTGTACCCTGGTTTTATGGGACCTTATTGAAGCAGGTACCACCCCACTCACACCAAGGGTTTCCTGTAAGGAAAGGAAAGACAAGTCTCTTCCCCATTACTTACACTTAGGAGCTGTTTTGAGACAAAATACACTTCAAGGAATGACAGCATCTAACTATCATGGATGATATGGTTTGTAGAACCCATAATATATGTACCTTGGAAGAAGGCTTGAGTGGGGCAAGCCTCCCAAGGGAAGGAGAAAGCAGCCACATGTCCAGACTGGCCCTCTTGAATTATTTGGCGACCCTTTGTTTTAGCCCAACCAGAGTTTTTGGAGGAGAAGGATTGAAGCATATGTGAAGTAAAGGAAAATGAGCCAGAGCATTGGTGTACATCTCTTTAGGGTGCTTGATGTAAAATTGTGAATGAGTTCCAGGGTAAGGCTGTGAAAGGCATGTAGTTCTGAGAAAGTGATTTTTTTTTTCTTAAGGTTGATGTGAAATGTGTTTGAAAAAAAAATGTTGTCTTAACATTATTTTTCATCCTGCAATGATACAATAGCTATGACTAAAAATCATGCATGGGTCAGCATCATATCTGAGAAGAAAATCCACATTTACTCTGTAGGGAAATATAAGCAATTCGTAGTTACCACTGTAATCTGTTTTGAAGGGTAAGCAGAAGAAACTCAGCAGTTACAAAGCTAAAAGGAAATATAAAATTTGGTGACAATTGTTAGTGCTAGATGTAAGCTAGTAATACAACTACTTGAAATGTACCTGTTGGTCACATTGTCTTAATATACGCCAAAAAAGAGTGACTGCCTACCTGATTTAAGTATATTTTACTGCTATTACCTTTGCGACTGTCCTTTCTCACCGAAAAGCAAGTTATATCTGCTCTTTTGCCTGTTTAAAGCTTGTTATACATTTAATTTATACCTACACTTTAAAGGTTTGTCTTGTTGTTGAATTTACCTGTTGAGGCTACACACTCAAGTGTGCTAGCCTGTGTTAAATATTTACTGCATTTTCTGCTGTTTGTCTTGCAAAAAAAGAAAAAAACAAAAAATATCCTTGTTTCCCGCCTTTCCTGACCTAGAATAGTCCCTAATACAGGCTTTGCTGTATCCTGGACTTTTGGATAGTTCCTGTGTTGCCCATTTCCTTATTTGGATGGAAGGAAGCTTCTTTGTTCACCAGTGGGAGTGGGGAGTTTTGAGCAGCCTATCTGTCCCTGGAGGAGTGATCCCAGCACAAGAATCTTGTAGTTTATTGGTTGTTTTGGGCTAATTTCTAGCTCTTTCAAGTCCCCCTGTATAAAACCCACTTTGCCACGGTTTTTGTGCTTGTTCCTACTCAGCAAAGCTCCTCGTGGTCCTGCAGAGTGGTGCTAGCAGCAGAGAGACAAAAAAGAGCGACTGCTTACCTGATTTAAGTATATTTTACTGCTATTACCTTTGCGACTGTCCTTTCTTGCCGAAAAGCGAGTTATATCTGCTCTTTTGCCTGTTTAAAGCTTGTTATACATTTAATTTATACCTGCACTTTAAAAGTTTGTCTTGTTGTTGAATTTACCTGTTGAGGCTACACACTCAAGTGCGCTAGCCTGTGTTAAATATTTACTGCATTTTCTGCTGTTTGTCTTGCAAAAAAAAGAAAAAAAAAAATATCCTTGTTTCCCGCCTTTCCTGACCTAGAATAGTCCCTAATACAGGCTTTGCTGTATCCTGGACTTTTGGATAGTTCCTGTGTTTCCCATTTCCTTACTTGGATAGAAGGAAGCTTCTTTGTTCACCAGTAGGAGTGGGGAGCTTTGAGCAGCCTATCTGTCCCTGGAAGAGTGATCCTAGCACAAGAATCTTGTAGTTTATTGGCCGTTTTGGGCTAATTTCTAGCTCTTTCAAGTCCCCCTGTATAAAACCCGCTTTGGCGTGGCTTTGCGTGATTTTGCACATAGCGCAGCATCAGGCAGCGCTGGCTTAAACCTTTTTCGGCTCCACAAAGTCTACTCTTCACTTTTTCCCTTAGAACTGATCTAACTCTTAAAATAAGGACCCTATTTTCTATCTAAAGTCCTGCACTTGCACTTGCTCATACAAGCAATTTTATATAAGTTAGCACTAATAAACCAAAAGCACTACATCCCTAGATACTCCCTTGAGCACTCGGCCCCTATTGGTCCTTTTTGATCAGTTATAAAGGAGTTACCTATACTTTTCTGGCATGACCAAAGGACAGATGCTGGTTTCCTCTCCAGTCCAGCTGATGAATCTGGGAATTCTGAGGCAATGTTACAACTGCCTCATGTAAACAGACAACCCTCTCCTCCTCCCAACAAGCTCAAATATATGTGAGAGATGCAACCATATAGCCAAACTGGAGGCTGAGCTCTCTCAACTCAGTACTGGCCCAGTCAGTCAGGAGGAGAAGGTAACCACACACACCACAAATCCAGTCTTACATAGACCTACCACAACATCTAACCGAACACATAAACACACCAAAACATATTTGGAGGCTCTAAATAAGAATCTGCCTAAGCAACAGAGACCTCCAAAGCAGACATCCAAGCACCTGCTACCCCAAAACAAAACACGTGAAACACATAATTCACAAAGTCAGTGTGCCAAACAAACACAGCCCTTAAGGCTAAACAACACACCTGATACACTTGTAATAGGTGACTCTATTGTCAGACACACTCACGTCCCACTCACCAGACTGAACAAGGAGAGGGTCATGGTAAGCTGCCTGTCAGGTGCCAGGATCCGTCACATAACGCAAGCACTCAAATCACTCCAAAGCAAGTACAAATATGACTCAGTCATTGTCCATGCTGGTGTGAATGACCTGAGACATACCTCCCTGGACTACATGAAAAGAGACATAGAGTAGCTCTCTGATCATGTAGCCCAGGCCAGTATGACCCTGACCTTGAGTAGCATCTTACCCTCACCAAGAATGTTGCCACAGTATAAAGACAAAATTATCGATTTTAACAATTGGCTAAAGTATTGGTGTCATTCAAAGGGGATCCAGTGTCTGTCAGCCTGGGATATCATGCTCGACAAGCCACGTTGCTTTGCTAGGGATGGTTTGCAACTGTCACCCCTGGGCTTTCGGATACTGGCAAAGGCTCTTGCCACCCCCATAGTGCCTTTTTTAGGCAAGGCTTGAAGGACAAACCCACCTCCATAGATAGCACAGGGAAAAAGAAACTAAGGGTAATGCTACTCAATGCCAGAAGTCTAAACCTCAAGATGCACGCACTCGAAGCTCTCCTCGGTATAGAGAATATCGACATCTGTGCAGTAACAGAAACCTGGTTCAAGGCTCCCGAGAGCACCCCAGCACTACCAAGCTATACCTCATACCATGCTTTTCAGTCCCAAAACTCGGACTGAACCACAAAAGGAGGGGGAGTATCCATATTCATCAAAGATACTCACACCTCCAGGTTAGTGGCACTGCATGAAGCAGCAGAGACCATCCATGTGCAACTAACAGTGGGCAAAACTGTCTTTCAGTTTATAGCCTGCTACAGACCACCCTCCCAAACTCAGGAACCTCACTCAGCCTTCCTGAAAACACTGGAGAATATGAAGGTCTCTCCAAACACCATTATACTGGGTGATTTCAACTACCCAAACATAGACTGGCAGCATTACTCAAGCCCCAACGCCCTAGCCCAAAGGTTCCTTGAATTTATAAACTCAAATGCTATGGAACAACTAGTCACCACTCCCACAAGAGGGGAAAACATACTGGACCTGATCATCACCAACATGGGGACTCTATGCTTCACACCAGAAGTATACCCCTCATTGGTAAGATCGGACCATAAATTAATCTCACTGGACATCCACATCCCGACTCCACCCCCAGCCCAGAAAACCACAAAAAAATTTCTCAAAAGCTAGCTTCACACTTCTCAAAACCGAGGCGACATCCTTCAAAGCCCCCGGGCCAGCGGAAACTACGGCCCAAACTGCAGAAACCTTTATAAACGCATTCTATGGACACCTTCAGGAATGCGTGGATCATGCAATCCCAAATAAAACCAAGACCAATCCTCCAAAGGCTGGCGTCCAATCTGGTGGACCCCAGCCATAAATAAGCTTTACAACAAAAGGAGGAAGCTACTACATGATAGAGCTAAATCCCTAAAAGGGAAGGCATCTCTGATCAGTACTAGCAAAAAACTACGGTCCCTCATAAAATCATCGAGGCCAGCTTCAAGAGAAAAATTGCACAGGACACCAAAGATAATCACAGGCCTTCTTTAGTTATGTTAGAAACCTGGGTGGCAACTCCCAGATATGTTCAGAGTTAATCCAAAATGACAAAAAATACACTGAACCCACAGACATAGCCAACATCCTGGCAGACAGGTTCAGTGCAAACTTCTTCCCCCCTTCCCCCCCAAAAGAGCAAATATCTATCCCAGCAGAGAGTTGCCTCCCTGACATCTCAGATGCTCAGATGAGAGCTGCCCTCTCCAAGGCAAAATCACAGCATCAATGGGACCGGACGGTGTCCCGGGCTGCATCCTACACGAGCTCCAAGAAGAGCTAAAACCTCATATAAAGTTACTGTTCAACCTCAGCCTTAGTACAGGATATGTACCCAAGGAATGGCGTACAGCAACAGTGGTCCCACTCCACAAAGGCAGTGCCTCAATGGACCCTGGAAACTATCGCCCCTTAAGTTTGACTAGCCTGGTCTGCAAAGCTATGGAGCGGATCATCATGGAGCTCATAAACAAAGACATTGGGGACCTGCAAATGCTGGATCCTACCCAATTTGGCTTTGTTAAGGGCAGATCCTGCCTCCTGAACCTGGTTGACTTCTTTGAAACAGTCACCAAGGCCATAGATGAAGGGAAGGTAGTCCACACAGCCTACCTGGACCTCGCAAAAGCCTTTGACACAATACCCCACTCGGGCATCATTAATAAGCTCTCCAGCTTAAATATCATCCCCTGTGTCATAAAATGGGTTGCAAACTGGCTCAAAGATAGAACCCACATGTTCAGAATTGCGGGAGCCATGTCAGACTCTAAACCATTTACTAGTGGCGTCCCACAAGGCTCAGTCCTGGGACCTCTCTTGTTCGGTATATATTTCTCTGAGGTACAGGCTAACACAGGAGGACTATGGCTGACCAAGTTCGCAGATGACTGCAAACTGGGTGCCATAATCGACTCGCCAACTGACACAGCTAAATGCCAAAAAGTGCATAGTCATCCCCTTTAGGAAAAATAAAGTGCCCACAAATGACCACATAGGTGGTAATCCATTAAGCATGGAAGAAGTAATTAGAGATTTGGGGACCCAAATGGATAGCAATCTTTCCTTTGACAATCACGTCACCAAAGTGGTTAGAAAGACCTTCTATATAGCCCACCTTATCACGAAAGGGTTTACATCTAGATCAAGAGAGGTCATTGTGCCCCTCTACTCATCACTCTTCAGGCCCATAAGAGAATACAATGCCCCATTTGGGATGTACCTTACCCAACACCTGCAGCAACTGGAAAGACCACAAAAGTACCTCACCAAGAGGATCAAGGGGCTCAAACAGATGACCTATGCTGCCCGGCTAAAGAAACTCCAGCTATACTCAGTTGCATATCGCCTACTCAGAGGCGACCTGTGCCTGACGTATAAAGTCATGTCAAACCCAGATTTAATGGACATGCTCCACCTCAGAAAATCCAAATCCCTTAGAGCTACGCGCTCGAGGGACTTAAACCACAGCACAGAAATTAATAGAACATGCTGGAGGGACAGATTTATAACCCAGAGGCTCCCATCACTCTGGAATAGAATCCCAGTCCATGTCAGACAGAGCCCCTCACTGCTTCTCTTCAAGAGAAATCTTGACGAGTGGATGGGAGATCGTAGGTTTACCTCGGGGATCACTTCTGCGTCACTGCTAGACAGAGGCACAGTAAACTAACCTTAAAAGGGTATAGTAAACTCATTTAAAAGGGTGGCGAAAGCCAAACACACCCTGGCTAGGCTTGTAAATGCCCTAGGGCAGATAGCCTAGCAACAACCTATGAACCTATGAACTTTACAATATATTATATGTTTGGAAAAGGTTCTGCAAACTGTGTGCTTGCCTGCTACACTCATAACTAACACAGGTGAAGCCTAATGGTTACATTTGGGTGTGAAAGCATGTGGATAAGATTTAGAATTGCAGTGAGGTAAGAAATAATATGGTGGTAAAAAAAACAAAAAACTTCCATTTAAATTTCAATTTAAATGGAATGACAATTGTTGGTTGGGGAGTAAAAAGTCAGCTGAGGTGTGAAGACCCTGGTTCCATTTAATTTGTAAGCAACAGCCCTGAATTGACAGCTTGTAGGTTTTGAGTTGGAAGTGATGTCAAGTAATATAAAACAAGTATATAAGCCTTCCTGTCAGTAGCTGCACCCAGTCATTTCTGCATAATTCTGCTAATGACATCCAACATAAGAATTGTATAGAATAACTCAAAATAGCGGTGTGCATATATGTAATACATATAGAATTGTCTGATGCATATGGGGCGTCCCACTGGCAAGTCTACTGAAAAAGCTGCATTTAAATGGCTCCTGCCAGTTATAGAACTGAAAGACATGATCCAATATGTAGAGGTATTACAAAGATTATTGCAAGACTAAAAAACATTCAGAAAAAAAATGCTTCTTGTTTACCTGTATCTGAAGTAACTCTGACAAAGTTAACACTAGCTCACTCCTTAGAGATCTGATACCATTTGCCTGCTCTTCATTATGAGACTTGTTGTTACTTTTGCAAATCGTGTCATAATGAGATTTATGTTTCATTCAGTGATATTTTTCTTGAAACTCTTTTAGTAAAATGTTTTAAACCTATTAAAGAGAACACACGCACACACACACACACACACACACACACACACACACACACACACACACACACACACACACAATTTGAAACTTGCTAGTTTTAACATATAGGGGGAATAGCACACTCTTGCAAAAAAACTACTGACACAAAAGTAAGCACAATAAATGAAGTAACAATGCTAAAGTATCAGTAGCTATAATTTATAATATATAAAAACAACAATCAGTTCAAATTTAGGAACAACAAACACAAAGATGCTCACAGTTAATGTTGATAAAAATCTAATAGTGTTTCCCATGCTTGTTTTCAGTCATTAAACTTCTTATGTAGTTGAGCCCTTTCTTATTTGCAATGGTGATGGACAGGTTGACAGACGAGATCAGACAGGAGGCCCCGTGGACTATGATGTTTGCAGATGACATTGCGATCTGTAGTGAGAGTAGGGAACAGGTGGAGGAGACCCTGGAGAGATGGAGATATGCTGTAGAGAGAAGAGGAATGAAGTTCAGCAGGACTAAGACAGAATATATGTGTGAATGAGAGGGAGGATAGAGGAATGGTGAGGATGCAAGGAGTAGAGGTGGCGAAGGTGGATGAGTTTAAATACTTGGGATCAATAGTTCAGAGTAATGGTGAGTGTGGAAGAGAGGTGAAGAAGAGAGTACAGGCAGGGTGTAGTGGGTGGAGAAGAGTGTCAGGAGTGATTTGTGACAGACGAGTACCTGTAAGAGTGAAAGGGAAGGGTTGGGAGGGTGGCCTAATGGTTAAGTTGTTTGCCTTACTAACACAAGGTGCAGGGTTTGAGTCTCACAAGGGATAATTGGCTAGGCTTAAAATGGCTCGCAAGGGCAGTTAGCGTAGTACTAATCTATGAACCTATGAACAAGAGGGTAGTGAGACCAGCTATGTTATATGGTTTGGAGACAGTGGCATTGACAAAAAGGCAGGAGTTTGAGCTGGATGTGGCAGAGTTAAAGATGTTAAGATTTACACTGGGTGTGATGAGGGTGGACAGGATTAGGAATAAGTATATTAGAGGGTCAGCCCAGGTTGGAAAGTTTGGAGACAAAGCCAGAGAGGCAAGATTACATTGGTTTGGACATGTGCTGAAGAGGGATGCTGAGTATATTGGGGAAAAAGATGCTAAGGATGAAGCTACCAGGTAACAGGAAAAGAGGAAGGCCTAAGATAAGGTTTATGAATGTGGTGAGAGAGGACATGCAGGTTTTTGGTGTGACAGAGCAAGATGCAGAGGACAGAAAGAAATGGAAACAGGTGATCTGCTGTGGCAACCCCTAACGGGAACAGCCGAAAGAAGATGATGATGATGATGATGATGTAGTTGTAGCACAGCTTATACACATTTAGATATTTTAAAGTAGAACATGCAAACTTCACAAACTTTATTTCCTTGTAAGAAATCAATTATGTTGTGATATGGTGATTTGTAATTAGAGTTAACAGAACTGTTATATTTCTGTAATAATATAATGTATAAAAGTATTTTGCCTGTTTAACATTTAGAATGCTATAAGTCAACATATTTTTATTTCTTATTTGCCCAAAGTTTTAAGCAGAAGGACATGTCCAGAATATATGAATGATGTCTTCAAAATGACATTTGCAAAACCCACTTGAGAAAGATGGCAGTGTGGCAAGTATGTGTGATGCCAAATTATATACAGAGTATAAAACAATTATTTTTTTATAGTGAATAAAATTCAAGGCATTTTTCTAGAGATCAACCCAGATGTTAATCTCTTCTAATTTAGACTCAAGCTTGGACTTGGACTTTGATGACTGTAAACTGGTAGTAGAAAATTATAGGTAATACCTACAGTGTAAGATTGTTTGATTCAATAGATGGTGTAATTGCATCCACAAAGACATTTATTAGGAGAATTAACCAAATAACATTTATGCCACAAATATACTTTTCAGATAAGAAGAATCAGGATCTGTTTTCAGACGCTGATGTGACTTTTTTGACAAAGTAGTTTGCCACTAGTAGACGCTAGAATAAATCCCTAAAATTGAAACTCAGCTTCCAGCAATGATACTGAAAGTATACTTTAAAACAACTACAAAACATGAATATAAAAAAGTGAAAACAAATATATAAATATCCACGGTGGTATAGCGGTAGCGTTGTTACCTCGCAGCAAGAGGTTCTCCTGTTAGATTCTCGGCTAGAGTGCCTTCTGTGTGGAGTCTGCATGTCATCCCCGCAGTCGAGTGGCCTCCAAAAGACATGCGTGAATGGGCATGCCTTCGCTGAAGGTTGGGAGTCGGGCTGGCAACTCAGCACCATAAAAAGCGACTGCCAAGCATTAGCGGACCGGAGTTCCACTGTGGCGACCCGTAACAGGAAAAAGCCGAAAAGACAAACATGTTGCAGTGTAGCAAGTTTCCTTCCTCCTCCATGAGTAGGTTGTTCTCCCACTAGATCCATAAATGAAGATTGTAGATGAAGGTTCCTGTGCACTGCTATTCTGTTACACATGGTTATTGGTACAGCTGCACGACTGGACTTCTTTTCTTCTGGGCTATTCAGTGACAGATTTAGAATATATATTTACGGGTGATGGAGTACTACAGCCCCCAGTTTGGAGGGTTACAAGAAACTTGTTTTCCATGAAGAATATAGATCTTTTATTTTCATTTGATATGTGAATTTTCTTATTCGGAATTTGCTTTCATGTATACATGCAGTTAGTTTTCATTCATAATTTTGCATTTCTCCCTTTTTTAGCTTTCAAAATTCTGGTTTCAGTCTTTTTTTTAAACAAGAAATATCTTTATAAAATGATCATGTATGACATTGGCAATCTTACATTTATATAAACGAAAATAAACCATACTGGCACAATCTCAGTTGCAAGCATTATACATTACAAACCAAGCCAACACAACTGTAGCTGCAAACATTATACATCACTTGTAATATACCTAGTCATTGTCAGTCAGCCATTACATAGCTCATTTATTTCCTGCCTTCTTTTAAACCTTGTTCGTCCTCTGTATGTATTGCTCCCACATTTCCCATTTTTCCTGTGTAATTTGCTCCAACCCTTTTCTAAAAATCCCAATTCCAGTTGTTTTATCTCTGTTACCATCTTTGCTACTTCTAGTAAAGTTGGTTTAGAATTTTATTTCAGTTTTCTAGTAATTGCTTTTTAGCAGCCATCATAATTAGACGCAGCAAAGCCTGACTATGTCTGCCAATTCCTTTTCTGTATCATAGCTCAAAGAAATAATTTCCTTAGTTACACTAGTTTGCTCACCCAGCATCTTTGACAGAGCAGTCTGCAGGGAATCCTTAATGTCTGCCAACTCATTACACCCACAGAAAATATGTTCCCAGTTATCTCTTTCTTCCCCATCACACCTCCAACATTTGCTCTCTACCTGAGGAAAAATTCTTTGGAGTCTACTTGGGATATAAAAATATCTATGTCAACACTTCCAAGGAAGGTCCTAAATCTTCTAGACTTTGTTGCATATTTGAGAGACGTACATATACCCCCCCATTGTTTATTTGTGAATTGCAAGATTTTAATTTCTGTCTTATGATCTTTAGTCATTTATACTTCAGGCTTTAGGACAGGAGGCTGTGCTGGCTTTAGAACAATTGTATAGTAGGAGTGCACAATCAGTAATGCTGCACTGACTTCCCCTTTTCAAGCACAGTACCTGAAAACAATGTCATTATGGAGCCTAATTGTTGGTGTTTCTGGATCATTAGCCTGTATTATCACCCATTAGATGAAACAAAATGCTGTTCATTTCAGTTATAATTTTGATCTGGATTTACAGATCCTTTTTTTTTCCTGTGTGGAAAGAACTTGAAGTTGTATAAATAGCAATGTTACTGCATATCTTGCCTTGCAAACCTCAGACTACGACAGCATTCTTTCGTTTCATCGATATGATAACCTGCCTCTTGTTTTAGACAATGACCCTGTACTCCTTATATCTTAAAGTAATTAAAAACTTATGTTTTATGCAAGACAGGTGCCTGAATACTGTACAAAAAATGTTTTTTATACTGTTGTCCTTGATTTTCTTTGCATTCCTTTTTTTTCTTTTAGGTAAAAGGAATGACATCCTTTCACTCTGCAGTAGACCTACCCAACATCCTGCTCTAGGTATGTCTGAATAGCAATTTTTTTTTTTCATTTTGTTTCTCCTTAGGTTTTGCACTTCAATTCATTATCTGGATTTGTTTTAGACTTTCTAATAATGGTGTAAATACTGTTCTTTCACTCCTCAACAGTCATATTTTAAATCTTACAGAGATATTTATTACCTGAGTATTGATAACTTGCTAGACCCTGGGTCGCTTATTACTCAACCCAATCTAAGAGTATGCACTCAGGCAATAATAATGAAGGGTATCCTACAGGTGGACGAAGCTTGAACTCTTGAGTTTCAAATGCCTGAGGTTCAGCTTGCTGATGATTATAGTTCCTCCCTAGGAAATCACTGCTGGTGAGTTGTGCTGGAAGTGATTCCTTTTTTGGGGGAATTTCTCCCTTCTTTGTGTTGGTGTGACTGTAAAGTTGGTGCATGTATATATGTATGTATAAATATATATATATATATATATATATATATATATATATATATATATATATGGGTTCACTTTATAACATCGAAATACTGAAATGTCGAATTTCAGTATCTCGAAGCTATAAAGTCGAATGTTAGAAATAGCGAACGTTCATAATCGCAAATTTCACATATCTCGAATATATGTTGAATTCGCGGTTATGAAGTTGCGCTACGTAATGTCCGGGTTTGTGTTTTGGTGGTGCGCAGAGCCGTATGTGGATGTAGGTGTTATGTCAGGTAAGTGAGTGTTTTGTAAGGGTTTTGAGTGGGAGTTAGAGTGTGTGTGTGAGGGATTGGAGAATGTGCGTGTGTGAGTGAGCTTTTGTGTTGTGTTTGTGCGATCACGGAGTTAGTATATATAAGTAGGGAGGGTGTGGGGGGCGTGTGTGTGAGTTGTGTATGTGTGTTTTTTTTTGTTTATGTTGTGATGTGGGTGTTGTGTTGTATGTTTAGTGTAGTGTGTGCAGTATTTTCGGTTATGTGGTTTCGCGGTTTTTGTTTGTCGGTGTTTTGTGGATTCGGTTTTATAGTCTCGAGATACTGAAATTCGATATTTCAGCATTTCGAGGTTATAAAGTGAATCCATATATATATGTTTTAGGTATGTGTTAAAAAAGTGTTTTTTGGCAAGACATTTTTGACGACTGCAGTTCAGGGATTCTGATGCTTGGGCCATTCACTTTCATCTATTCATACTGAAAGCAATAACAAAATCTTAAGTAGGTTAGCATTTTTTTCCAGCTCACTGTTGTGGATCTCAAAATATTGGTTTTGCAGAAATATGGAAGACATCGTCACCAGTACTCCTGATGACAAAGACTTTCATTATTATTTTTATTTAAATAAATTCATAACCGCTGTCCTTTTAGTTTCTGGATTTTACACCTAGTTACATAAGCCTCTAACATTTTATCATTTAAAAATACCAATTATTACTTTTAATGAGGTTTTGATTTCACAATCTTTGAGCAGTTTGATTTTCATTTTGTTTTTTATTTTCATTGTTTGGTTCTTTTGCTCCAGTTGTTAGTAATTTGCAAGAAATTGGTCTGTGGTGTTTCTTGTTAATGATTATTTTTTAATTAGTACTGTCTACCTTGAATACATTCTCACTGCAGGAGTGAACTGTAGATTTCAAGTTGTACTGCCCAGGAAGTTATATTATCCCTTTTATGCAAGAGTCCATGGCTTTCTACAAAGCTTGACAACAAGTCTGTCAAATATAACATGGAATTCATTCATATTGTGAACGGCATTGGCGTCACTGAGGTCATTACCACGCCCATGAATTTTTGCAGGCATTCATTAGACTTGGTCTTTCAACTTGGACTGATTACCAGCAGCTTTGTGATAGAACCTGTCTCATAGATGGACCACTCTGTGGTCCATTTTAAGCTGAAGGTCACATTGGTTTTTGCCACATGATGTTGAACTGGTCTGTTATAGTGAATTCAGAATATCTGAGGTGGAAATTTGATGCATTTTGGTGCTCTTAATGGATAAGTTTGTGTAGATGGCCCAGATTCTTTGAAACTTATGACAGGCTGTTACTGGATGTGTTTGTGACAGAATGGCACATCTCGTGTTTTTGTCAATCCCTGTACAATAGATTGACGGCAGAAGGAGACACGTATATTTTACTGTCTCTAAAGTACATTCAGCATTCTGCTCCTCCTTATTCCAGTATTTTTCCTCACCCTTTCTCCAAATGTTCCATGCCCTCTTGAATACCTCACTGGATTCATCCAAGCTGGACTATTAACACTGCCATTAACCAGCATATGTATATGTTGACTAAGTGATGCTGACTATGTCAATATGTACATACCAGGAGGTGTGGCACAGAAGGACGATATCTCCGTGGCAGGTGTTATCACAGATATTTTATCCCCTGGATATCACTCAGATTCATTAAGTCAGAACCCTGTGAGGCTATCTCTTTATCTATAGCAAGGTGTAGCACATAGGATGTGATGTGCGCTCTGCATAGGTTTCCTTGAAAGTAATAGCAATAGTAAAGCTGTGGATTCAGCAAGCACCCAGTGGCAGCATTTTTGGTGTGAATGTCGAGTTCACAAGTTAGAGAAGATGCATTATGGTGTAAGAGATAGCATTTATTTTCCCTTAACCTATGTTTGATGGTGTGATATGACCCAGTATTAATGTGGTTATGGCAATGCATACTTTCAATCTTTTACATGTCTTAGTCCTCCAAGCCTGTGTCATAGAGTCATAGTCATAGATAAACTGAGTCATAGACTGATACATTAGGATGAAGCACTCTTACAGTTCATCTGTGAATGGCACATACAGAATACTGGTATAATTCTCAGTAATTGTTTTACAACTGTATACTATCTAACACAAGATCTTTGACATCAAACCTTGTGGCCAAAACTGACTCATCAAATTGGTACTGTGCAGTTGTGTTTTTATTTAGCAATTCATAAACATCATGTATCTTCAAGTCTATTTCTTGCACCATTCTCAATACACTGATAACATGAAGTTCCTGATCTAGGAATTTTATGGATATCATGAACCTTGTAAGTTGTTGTATATGAAATGTGACTTTCAAAGTGGTGCTATGTTCAGTTTTCCATTTTTGAAGTAATGTATTGCATTATGAAAGATACTACCAACAACATGCATAACTGTCACAGAACTTACAAAGTTCTGTTATCTTACAAAGACATGCATCAGGAGCGTTTCTACCCGGGGCTCTGCTGAAAATTGGCTTTGTTCCAAGTCAGATTCCCGGTAAACAAATGTTAAATAAATAAAAATAAAAAAACTTTGAAAGCTGTCTCATTTGAAAGCAGTGTTAAGTATTGGCCTGAATGCTGTGCCTTCACATGTCTGTATTTCAGTGTTCTGGAAATAGAATTTTTGTGCAAATGTAATTTTGAGATTATTGTAAACCTTAGAAAATGGTCTTAAACGAAGTAGCTTGATAGGTACTAGAACATTTCCTATGCTTTACTGTTATGTATTATATGACATAATATACTGCATCCTTCTTCAGACAGAGACAGTAGAATATTTCCCTGCTGCCAATTGTTGGAAATCATACAATGTCCCAACTACTTTGCATTTGCAAAACATTTCCAATTTTAAGCAATTAGAAATATATATATATATATATATATATATATATATATATATATATATATATATATATATCCATAAATGGGTTCATATCTAATGGCCGAATTAACTGTATGCCAAATTACACATTACCGAGACCACATTACCAAATGTACACATTGCCGAAAACTGAAATGACCGAACTACATCATGCCGAATAGCAAGTTCACTCTACTGTATAAATACGTAGTAGGATTGTCCTATAATGTACCTCGTGCAAGCCAACAGCATGGCGGACTTGACAAGCAATGCACCTGGAACCTTGGGTAGCGTTTACAACCGTAGTAAGTCGCAGAGAGGAAAAGACGTACTTGTCATAGATGGCATCATTTACCATTTGAACAAGAGAGCAAAACATAGGAGCTATTGGGCATGTAAGTTCAAACGTGCACAGCAATGTAAAGCAACATCTATCACTGACGTTGTAACTGACGGAGAGGAATTAATAAAGTCAGTAGAGCATAACCATGAAGGAGATCCATGGGAGGTGGAAAGGTATGCTGTCTGTGTTTATACAGTAGAGTGAACTTACTATTCGGCATAGTGTAGTTCGGTCGTTTCAGTTTTTGGCAATGTGTACGTTCGGTAATGTGTAATTCGGCGTAATGTTAATTCGGCCATTAGATATGAACCCATATAAATATATATACATAAACAATTGCCAGATTGCTGGGCTTTTGGTGCTCTATCTGGCTCCTTTTTGGAGCTAATGGAGGTGGAATGTTAAGGCTATTTAAGCACCTTCTGGAAAAAGTATAGCTTAATGAAATAATTTTGCTTTTAGAGTAACATTATGTATTTCATCTTTTTTATTTCTACTACGTTACACATTTATTTAGACCTTGGTGTTTGTAACCTAGGATTATGTAGAATATCATACAGACCTGAAACTGTACATATTGTCAAAATCTGAGCATATAAACCATGATGTACAGTATGGGAACACACTGTCTGAAACATTTTACAGGGCTTTATTGAAATCACAGTAGTTGTTCAAGAAAACTTCTGAACCTCAGTACTGCCCAAGTCATACTATCTGTGTGATGAGCTTGCACTGTTTCACAGTTTTCAGGGTTCAAACCCACACCCATCTCAGATCTTTTATACTGATGCAGAAAATAAACATTTGAAATATTTTCTTTTGCATGGAAATGCAACTGCCATCTATTAGGAGCGATAGGACGCAGCCATGAGCATTACTAAAGATGAGAATTTATAAGCAATATCCCCATATACCATTATCCATGCAACTGAATGAGAGTTGTGGGACATTCTTGATGTGAAGTGAATGACACTTAGGGTAGGTATAGCACTTAATCAGGGGTATATTGTGTCCTCTCTCATGTTTGTAATTTCCATGGATAGGATATCAAATAGCAACTGAGGTCTGTAGACTATCCAGTTTGGGTAATGTGTGTGTGTGGCATCTTTGTTGCTTGCAGATGCTGTTGATCTCTTAGCCTCAACTGACCATGCCCATCAGTGTATGGAATGAAAAGCACCGTCTCCCAATCAGATGCCACTGTTCTGTCACTGAGTGATTGGATTGCCCTGTGCAAATCATGGCAACAGCTAAGGAGTTAATGTATTTTGGGCTGTTGATCATGAGTGATGGTAGATGGTTGATGACAATGGCCAGTAGATAGCAGCAATGGCCACAGTACTGCAAGGGTTGTACTAAACTGTAGTGGTGAAACAGAAGCAAAGACAGGGGCTGACTATCTCAGTTTATGGACCACTGTCCCCACACTTACCTTTGGTCATTAATTCTGGGAAGTGATTAAACGGATAACATACAACCATCAGTAATGAGGATCTGATAGGAGTGGACCCATCCTCAGTAACATCTAGCATTAAGGCTGTAGTCGCTTGCTCAGCTTGATGTAACAAACTTTCCCACACTGTTGCACTCCTCCTTCTTATCCCATAATGCACCACAACAACTTACCTGTCCAGAACTGAATAGAAGACCAGGAAACCTGACCACCACAACCAGGAGAAAATGGATAGTTTATTACTGAAGATGAATCCACTCCTACAGATCTATCATTTTGGTAGGTGCATAACTTTCTTTTGTCCTTGGAGAATTATTCTCCTAAATTGGGTAAGAGTCAGGCTTATGAAGCAGCTGTAGTTATCGATCCCTGGTTCCTTAAAATTTGTTCTCTAATGATTCTAAACCTCTGGCTCATATATGCAGTCCTGGGGTGCATATTTAAAGCCTAAAGGTCATAAACCTGATTCTCAGATCACTGTACTTTAAAGTATAAATAAGAGAAATATTTTATTTTTAAATGAAAGTTTTACTTGGGGTGGAGTTCTGATGCACATGCATAGTTTTCAGGCCAGCAAAGGGGAAAAATCAAAATGATATACAGTAGTAATGTCACAGAAATTCCAAAGTTGTGGAGAATTTTTTCACACTCTGAGGTATAGGCGGGAATAAGTATCCTTTCTGCTTCCCAATTCATAAAGTTCCTTTGTTCAGTGCCTAAAATTCATAAACTTTTGATCTCTTCCTGTGATTGACATATCAAAATCTATCTAAGACTTAATAGCAGGACTGCTTTTACTGCTTCCATTATTTTACTGCTTCCAGATGGACCCTAACAAGCAGGATTGCCACAAGCCTTAGCCAGCTAACCCAGAGGAGAAGCTCCAGACCCGTGTCATTGAAAGGAAGATGGCATTTGTAAAAGGTCATAAATGCAAGGACCAGCATAAGGATTGTTTTACTGATGCTAGGTCAGTGCCAGACCAATGAGAAAAAGTTTATTTGTAAGATCATGCTTTAAGAAATGTTAATAACTAATTAAGTTATTTTCATTGATGGTACCTTAAATCTGTACTAACATATTTATAGCAGGTTCAATTCAGGATGCATCCCAGACAGGTATGAGCCTAGCATTGAGAAGCATTCTACTTTCTCCAATTATCACGCCAAATATGAATAAAAGATAATTGTCTTTAACAGCTGTTTTACTATTGTTGTCAATCAGAGGGGATGTAATATGTATCAGCCTGGGAGGATACGATTGATAGACCAATCTGCTATGTCAGGGATGGTCTGCACCTATCCCCTCTAGGCTCTCAAATATTGGCTAACACTTTTATCTACCCTCATAGTGACTTTTTTAGACATTGTCAAAGTAGTAAATCTTCTTAAATAGCTTGTCCTACCCAGGATAATCTTAATGTGTTACTAATCAATGCCAGAAAGCTACTTTTCTCCCTGCAAGCTTTCCTCATCCTGGAGAATGTAAATGTGTAGTTACTGAGACATGGTTTAAAGCCATGGAAAGTACTCCAGCAGTGCAAGGATACAACACCCTCTACATATTTAGACCAGCTACTGCACAGGTAGGGATAAAAGGTGTCAATGTCTCAATTTACATCAGAAACAAACACACCTCAAAGCTAATCAAGCAATATGATGCAGTTGAATTTCTCCACATACATCTCACCATAAGCAAAGTACCATGCCCTTCTTTGCAAGCTATAGATCTCCCTCTATGACCAGGGAATTTCATACAACTTACTTAAATATACTGGGACCACTCTATTCAACTCAATACCATACTCATGGGAGTCTTCAACTACCCCACTATAAACAGGTGATATTACACAACACCACACTTACAGGCCCAAAGATTCCTATACTTTGTCAACACAGATGCTTTGGACCAGGTAGGCGGTATGCCCACTAGGAGCACAGACATTCTTGATCAAATCCTCATGAACATGGGTGAACATTGCACCCCCTCAAATTTAATATCCTCACTGGTCTGGTCAGAACGTAAAGCTGTTTCCTTCCAAATAAATATAAGTCCTGTGACACCAGCTAACTCTGAACCTTTTTAGAAATTACTCCAAGTCAAACTTTCTAATATTAAGAGAGACCTTTGCAAAATTTCAAGCCCCCCTAGATGCAGGGAAAACTATCGCTTATGTGAAATTTACAGCCATGTATATAGCTGCAGAGAGGCAGCAGTGCCTACACAAAATAAGCAAAGAACAAACTTAAAAAACAAGTCAACCTGCTGGATTTGGAGCATCAATTCAAGCTATTGAGCCATCTTGTAAAGTTGCTTCAAGTAAAAAAAAAGAGGGATACTTCTTTTCCTGAAGGGATTCAAAATTCTGTATCTGAACAAGAAGAAGGAAACGATACAGGGTTTTGTTTTCAGATTTCTGATTAAGACTCAGAGGACAGCTCAGTTTCTGATTCTCCCATTGAGGGTTTCTTTTTCTCTAAGACAATTGGCAGAACGTACCAGTGTTTTCAGAGGGAGAATGCTGAGGTTTCTCAGTCTATTACAAAATACTATGAGCTGTTACAGAAGGAATTTCCAGAACGCACACCCATTTCTCCTACTTTGTCTGCTTTAGAGGATGTGTGTTTTACTGCCTGAAATTTTTCTAATAATCAGCCAAATGACCAGAAAAGTCAGATAGGATGTATCGGATTGCTCACTCTTTTAAGTGTTTATATACTATTTCCAAACCCGACCAGACAGCTATAGCTTTAGTTGATCCCACTGCTCCTAAACAGTCAATTAATTCCAATCTTTCTATTTCTGATAAAGGTGGTCAAATTAATAACTATGGAAAAAAGTGAATACTTTGCAAATTTGATTTTTAGAATTTTTAATCATCAGGCTCATATATTACAATTTGTTTTGACTAACTGTGAAAGTATAAGTAATGCTTTATCTGCAATTTCTCCTTGTGAGGAAAATTCTGCTGTAAATAACTTTGTTTCTTCTACTGTAAAGGTCACTGCTCATTGTTTACAGTGTGTGTGTGTGTGTGTGTGTGTGTGTGTGTGTGTGTGTATCTATGTGTGATTCTGTTGATTTTTCTTCTGGGACTATGGCCACTGGTGCTGTTTTAAGGAGGTTTGCATTGCTGCATTGTCAGAACCTCCTGGATGCTGTTAAAAATGAGATTTTAAATTCTCCTTTGGATAGAGATTTTGTTTTTGGCCTGTCGGCTGCTGAGGCATTCAAAAAGTGTGATGAAAGGGGTAAGCTTAATCCAGGGAGCCTGTAAGACTGTTCAGCCTTCCTTTTCCAGACTTTTTAAGGGATTCTTTAACTCCTCAACCAATTTTGGCAAGAAGCAGAACAAACAGTCTCAACAACATAAAGTTAAACAGACATTTAAGAAGAAATGGCAAGGAGGTTCCAAAAAAGGGCATAGAACCTCCCAAAACCAAGGATAGTCTAACAACTCTGAATAAATGTTCAAGAGACCTTGTGACCCTCTCCCACCCTGGCCCTTTTTTCTTGCAGTAAGTATGAATCTCCATTTTTCTTTTTGGCACAGATAGTTTCATGCAGATGGGCTCTGGTGATCATTCATTAAGATTAAACATGGCGGTAGGAGGAAACTCCTTCTTTCCAGGGAGTCATTCCCCATCATCCAGATCAGACTCGCTTGTTTTCACCAGTTCTTCTTCATATGCTACCACAAGGAGTGAAAGAGTCAGTTACTCCTCTGCATGCCGGGAAGGGTGTTATTCAAGGACATTCTCAGTGCCAAAGAAATAACATGCTTAGGGCCAGTTCTGGAGCTTTCTTTCCTAGAAAAGCTCACCCAGACTGTCACAGCTTGTTGTGAGGGAAAGGTTAGTTTATTTTTGCTTTCTTTTACTTTGTGTTGCTTTATTTCCTTCTTCTGTTTTGTATAGTGTGATTCATTTTCTTTACACTTTGCTTTACTTGTAGTCTGCTTTTAATTGCATATTTAAACTAGGAGAGAGACCACAGCTGTGTCTGTAGTGAGTCACACAAAAATTAAGTTTTCCCCCAGCCTTCCACCCTGGTGCTATTGTGTTTTTGAACTCAGTTGTCTTTCTAGTTGCCTGTCCCTTATGTTAATTTGACCACATATATTCTCCCCTATCCTCTTTCATAGATGTGAGTAAGCACAAAATTATCATTTTGTGAAATCAATCCCCTTCAACTATTTAAATGTATTGGCCATCACACTATATTCCATAGAACCAGAGTACCAAATGTCCATCCCTTCTAATCTATCTTGCTCTTTTAAAATTACTGGCTGTCCACTTAGATGGCTAAAGATTAAGTTACTCCCTATTTCCTATCTAACTGTAGTACACACTGCAGCTCTTAGGATATTAATTGATTTTTCCATCTTACATTTAAAATCTGAAATTTCTACTCCAAGACCACTAATTACTGGACAGCCTACATTCTGCCTGTCAGTAGCCATCTTGGAATTAGTGCTTCTATTTTGTTCCTGGTGAGAGAAGGAGGAGAGTGCATAGATTCTTGTGTCTTTCTTGTTGGGAAATGAGTGGCTGTGCTTGACCTTGCTGATTGGTCTGGTTGCTATTCAAGGCATCTACCAGGAAAAGGCTACAACAAGCCTACAGACCCTTACATCATCTGGGAAAAGACTGTGGGGTCACCAAACAGGCAGTGGCCTGCTTGTCATCTTGGGATTGGTGCTACTGTTTTGCTTCTGGTGAGAGAACAAGCAAAGGAGCATTGTATCCGAGCAGTGTGAAGGTGTGGTGAGACCAGCATTAGTAGTAACCAGGCAGTAGCACTTCTTTTGACTGCCATCTTTTCATCATTCTTGAAAGCTAATTCTTTGTTTTCAGTAAGTACTGCTTGATTTGTTTCTAACTTCAGAATATCTGCCTAAATACTTCATCCTTAAATTTTCAGGATCTGTGCATTAGTTTCCCCTCAAGTGTTTAGCAGTGCCCTGTATAGCCACAGACACCTTGACTTGACATTTTTCCTTTAAAAGCACCATTGAAATGTCACCAACTCCCAGTTGCACAGGCATAGCCGGCCTTAGGCATAGGCCAACTAGGCGGCTGCCTAGGGAGCTGCTGTAGCAGGGGTGCTTTTCCAGTATTTATTTGGTGTAGGTAGACCAGGATGGGGGCACCTGGGTTGTGTGGGGGGCTGCTGTGGAGCCCTTTTGCCTAGGACACCAGCTGACCTAAGGCCGCTGCTGTGCACAGGACAACTAGTTTGCAGTGACAGCCCCCAGAGTTGCAAACCCGATACTCCTGACATTACTTCATATTCTCATTGCAACTGTCTAATAAATAAAAAGGGTCTTTTGCCATAGATATGAACTTTCCCACTATCTTTGTCACCAGCTTGGTGGATATGTGCATCCTGAGGCAATGTAGAAATTGCATCATGTTTGTTGACAACCAGTTCTCAAACAAAACTAATATAGTATGTGAGAGATGTATTTACACAATGTCACTGGAGGCAAAGCTCTCACATAAAAGCACTCTAAATGTCAATAAGGTTGTGAGTAGTATACATGCTGCACCTACCACACACAATTCAAGGCAGACACATAGGCACACATATGCTAAGGCACTTAAATGTAACCTTCCTAAACGCCAAAGACCTCCTAGACAAAGTACATATAACAACCAACTTCAGCAACCACAAATGCATTCTTTCAAAACAACACCCACATCAACACATACAGCCACATTTCACAGAACCTCTGCTTCTAAGCCTATAAGGCAAGCCACTACAGAATCCAACATTCTAGTCATTGGAGACTCCAGTGTGAGACACACTGATGTCCCTCTCACCAGGCTGAGTAAGGAGAAAGTTATGGTCAGTTGCTGTCATAATCTGTCACATTACACACACTCAGGTCATTGGACTACAAGTACCAGTATGATTCAATCATAGTCCATGTGGGTGTAAATGAACTGAGACATACTTCCCTAGACTATATGAAGAGAGACATTATGGAACTCTCAGAATATGTGTCCCAAGCTGGTAGAGCCAAGCACTGAGCAGCATTTTACCTTCTCCAAGAATGATGCAACAATATTAACAAAAGATGACCGACTTTTATAACTGGCTTAGCTTCTGTTGTCATTATAAGGGGGTGCAATATTTGTCATCATGGAAATAGATGGTCAACAGACCATGCTGCTTTACCAGGCATGGTCTATACTACTCCCCTCTAGGCTTTTGAATATTAGCTAAAACATTGCCCTCCCCCCATAGTGCTTTTTAGGTAATGTCAAACTGAAAGTACTTCTAACATTAGCAAATCAAAATCAAGAAAATATAAAGGTGTTACTGCTCAATGCACTTTGGGAGTCTAAGCAAAAGACTTCACTCCCTAGAAGCTGTCCTCACCCTAGTGAATGCTGACATCTGTGCATTTCATTGATACATGATTTAAAGCTGTGGAGAGCACACCAACAGTGCAAGGTTGTAATGCCTTCCACACATTTAGACTAGTTACTACACTGGACAGGAACTAAAGGTGGAGGTGTCTTGATTTACATCAGAATTAAACATACCTCAAGGCTGATCAAACAGGTCAATGCATTTGAGCTTCTCCACATTCAAACTGCCACAGCCAAAATCCCATACCACTTCTTTGCAAACTATAGGTCCCCCTCTACAATCCAGGAAACCCACTGTATAACACTCACCATCCAACCCAATACCATATTCATGGGTGACTTTAATTATCCCACTATTAACTGGGAATCATATATGACATCAAATGTATAGGCACAGAGATTCCTGGATTTTGTAAACACAATCTCCCTGGACCAAATTGTCACTACATCAACAAGGGGTGCAGCCATACTGGATCTGGTCCTCAATAATATGTGAGAGTGCTGCACACCTCCTAGTGTAATGTCTTCTCTGGTAAGATCAGACCACAAAACCATCTCCTTTGAATTAAAACTAAAACTCGGGACCCCAGTAACCCTGGAATTCAGGAACTACTCTAACTCTAACTTCCTACTATTAAGTGATAACCAGACAAAATTTCAAGTCCCATAAACCCTGAGAATGATTCTGCTAACATAAACATTGTACTAGCATGTTATTAGCTGCATAGAGGCAGCTGTACCCACCAAGAGGAAGTACATAACTAACTCAAAAAAGAAGCCAGCTGGCGGAATCACCATATCAGTAGGATGTATAACAGGAGGAAAAAAATCATGGCAACAATTAGGAGGTGCATCACCCAGCAGAATAAAATCACTTTCGTCAAACTAAACAAACAACTCAGAGGACAAATAAAGTCTTCCAAAGCCAATTTTGATGTAAATTTGTCCTTCCAGGCCAAGGACAACCACAAGGCATTATTTAGCTATGTCCGCAGCCTCAAAAACAATACACAATTGTGTGCAGAACTCATTGTAAATGGAGCCACCTATGCTGAGTGTAAAGACTTCTCATCTTCTTCTTGTAGACAATTTAAAACTGTATAGTTTATCAGATGAGGAACTAAAAGCCCAATTGTAAGTGGTCCCAATGTTTTCAGATGATGCAATAATGCCATTTGGTCTTGATAAACGTGCAAAAGCAACCTTTAAAAGTAGGAAAGCTGCAGTACCAAGAAAACATCAGTTTGGGAGAGGAATGTGATATAAAAGAACTTTAGCAAAAGGGAATTTAGAAATATTTGGTAATTGATGAAGGATCAACAATCAACTTGAACAAATGTGAATAAAATTTAGTAAGGAATATTTTAGAAGACTAAAATTAATACTGAAAACACTGTTGACATCTAGGAACAAAGTCCATGCTATAAACCAATTTTCTATTCCTGTCCCATCTTACAGTTTTGGAGTGACTGACTGTCCCCAAAAGGTGTTGTTGGATCAGTTGTACAGGAAAACAAGAAGGATGCTTCATGCTCATCAAATGATTTATAAAAATCAGTGTGTACCAAGACTATATGAGCCCCAGTCTGAACATTCTGAAGAAGGTATGGGCCTCCTCGAAACTGATTACAGATATAGATCTGCAGTTGTGGGACTGCATACATATCTGCTACCTGACAAGACCCAAACATAGTGAAAGTTTTGAAATATGAGGAGAATAAGTCTAAGATGGCTTCCCTGCTTACTTTAGCAGAAGCATATTGGTGTTTTGTGGGAATGGAAATCAAACCAGAAGTAGATAACAATAAGGCAGCAACTGAATGTGCCAAAAAACAAAAGAAAAAAAATATAAGATAATGGATCAGACGAGAAGGCAAGAAATGTGGAAAATGCATAAATACAGTTGCAAGTACAGCAAACTTTGGAACAACCTCATGTTGATCAGGATCGAACATAGGAATGGTTAAGGAGAGGTGAATTTAAACCAAAAGATAAAAGTTAATATTGGTGGCCCAAGACAGTGGACTACACACACTTTGGTTTACAAAGTCCATTGAACATGTGGGAGAAACAAAAATGTAGGTTTTATAAAACAGAATAGGAAATAGTCGCACATCTTGTTGCTGCTTGTGACATACTGTACTAATCGCAGAAGGACTGTATACTGAAAGACATAATAATGTGGCAAGACTGCTGTACTGTGGATTGTGGAAACACTATAATATTGAAGTAGCTGAAAAACACTGGAATCGAGTCACAAGGCATTACAGAAATTGATGAGGTTTATATCACATGGGATCACCCATTATCAACAGTTCAAAAAACAGATGCAAGAAAACCAGATATAGTAGTCCATGAAAAGAAGACAAAAGTAGCATTGATCATTGAAATTGCATTGAAATAGTCACACCCAGTGTCTTACATACGGAGACACAAAAATCATAAAATACTATGATTTGCAGGCAGAAACAAGGGTGATGTGGAAGGATACCCAGACAGTTCCAATAGTAGATGGTAGGAGCAATGGGTGTTATAAAAAATAATTTACAGTTGTACGTAGATATGTTACTGATAAATATAACTCTGCATGAATTGCAGAAGGATTCATTACTGGGCACATTGCGGGTGCTGTGAAGAGCACTTCTAGCTAACATCAAAGACTGAAACAATACTGATTTCATGAACTTGAATCATACTTTGACATAGGACTAGGGTCTATTCCCATCATATTAGAAACCCAAAACCCTTAGTGAAATTAAAAAGTCAGAATATGTAGCAAACCTACTGGCCAACAAATTAAACTCAGACTTTACCCCTCTCTCCCGTCAACCTGCCCTCAGGAAATACCATCAAATATAACTTCCCCTGCTATCGCTAGGGAACAGGTCCTTAATGTTTTCTCTAAGGCCAAGAATACTGCATCAGATGGCCTAGACAGTATCCCAGGATGCCTTCTAAATAGCATAAAACATGACCTATCAGGTCTTCTGGAATTGCTATTTAACTATAGCCTCCAATCAGACTTCATGCCTCATGAATGGAGAAAAGCAACAGTCATCCCTCTGCACAAAGGTGGGCCATCTACAGGCCCTGGAAACTACAGACCTGTACATTTCACTAGTCTCATATGCAAAACCATGGAGAGAATTATCATGGAAATGATCAATAATGACATAGGAAACAACCAGACATTAGATCCAACCCAATTTGGTTTCATCAAGGGCAGGTCATACCTAATCAGCCTGGTGGACTTTTTTGAGTAGGTCATCAATGCAATGGATAAGGGCAGAATGGTTCACATTGCCTGTCTTGACCAAGCCAAGGCTTTTGACATAATCCTTCACTCAGTTATTGTTGACAAACTTAAGTGGTTAGGAACAAGCCCTCATGTCACCCAGTAGATAGCAAGCTGGCTCACAGACATGTCCCAGGAAGTTAGAAATGGAAAGTCCACCTTTACAAAGAGGCCAGATACAAGCAGAGTCCCTCAGGGTTCAGTCCTGGAACTGGTCCTTTTTGTCATTTATTTTTATGAAGTCAAGGGCAGCATCAGTGGCCTCTTGCCTACTAAATTTGTAGAATGTTCCAAATAATGAGCTGTTATTGAATCATCCAGTGACACAAATGTTCTCCAGGAAGGGCTGACACAGACAAACAACTGGTGCCAGAGCCATAGATTAAAACTAAATGCCAAGAAATACATAATAGTGTGCTTTGGGAAGAAATCCACACTTGGTAATGGTCATATTGACAACACACCCCTACAAGTTGACCCAGTCGTCAGGGACTTGGGGGCACACATAGACAGTAATCTAGCCTTTCACCATCACGTGTCTACAGTAGTGAGGAAATCATTCTGCGTCATGCAACTTGTTATGGCATCTAGGTCCAAGAAAGTCATTGTTTCACTGTATTCGGCATCCATCAGACCTATCACTGAGTACAATGCCCCCTTTGGTATGTACCTAACCAGGCATAGCTAACAATAGGAATGTCCACAGAGGTTCCTCACTGAAAGAATATGGGGTGTAAGTAACATGTCCTGTGCAAACCGACTCAAGGCCCTATCCCTGTATTCAGACTATTGAGGGGAGATCTATGCCTGGCATCCAAGGCATTGTCAGAAGCCACTCTGATGGCCCTCTTGGACAGACAGGTATGTATCCCAGAGACTACCCCTTCTCTGGAACAGGCTCCCCATCCATGTGAAGTAGAGTTCCTCCCTAAACCAATTCAAGTGTAACATGGCAATTTGATGGGGAACAAGATATTCAACCCTGGTTTGGCACCTATGTCTCTAATGGACACAGGCAGTCTGTAAATGGTTCATCTTCCAGGCCCCTGCTCATAAATGTTTCACCTCCCAAGCCCCCACTTACACTTATCAACGTTCCAGAACATGTCAAATTTGGGATGCATGGTTAGGTTTAAAAGGCCCTTGTAGTCATTAGTGTAGTAAATATCTATGAGCCTATAAACCTGTTTGTGAATGTTCCCAAATTCAAAATGATGTCTTCCCCTTTTGAGTTTACTGGTAAAACTTGAGTTACAAGATGCTTTTCACATACCTATTCATCCAGACTTCAGACATTTCTTAAGGTTTTGTGTGTCTGGATTACATTATCAATTCTCTACTCTGTGGATTATCCACTGCACTGAAAATGCTCATAAAGTGTTGTTCAGTTATGGCTCATTGCAGGTTACAGGGTAGCCACATTTTTCCATACTTAGATCACTTGCTTATCTTTTCAGGGTCTTTCTGAAAGTGCCAGGAATCTATCTTTTGCGTGAAGACTTCTCATACACAAGCTGAGATTCCAAGAGAACAATAAAAAGTCTGTCTTGACTCCTTCACACAGGATTTTGCTGCTGATATATCAGCTAGGCAACTCAATTCAAAAAGATTTTCTTCCCCTGGTAAAAAACAGACCTATATCTACATCTGTTTCGAAGGTTTTCCACTCTGACTTTGGTCCTTGCAGGAGAATACCTCAGGATTTTGGGTCTCATGGCTTCTGTGATTCTTATGATACTGTTGGCATGATTCCACCTGAGAAACAAATAATAGTATCTGAAGTCTATTTGGCCCTAGCACCAGCCCTCTTTTTCTTTTCAAATCCCAGTGCTGGGATTGTCAGAAGAGAAATCTTTTTGTGGAGACAACAGATATCCTTCAAAATCCAAGTCCACCCTTCTGTGTCCCTGTTCCAAAGCAGTAGATCACCACAGACACCTCAGACTTTGCTTTTTGTTCACTAACCCCCTTTTTCCCATTTTCTACACGCAGTCTGGGTGTCGTGTTAAGTATCGCCATTTCTGTCAGTTCAATGCCACACTCCTACCTTCTTCGACATTCGTGCCTGGCTGAGGCAGAACTTGTATCACACAATCCATCCACCTCCTTGATGGATGCCTTTGTTTTCCCCTGCCTTCTTCCTGTCTGTTCAAATTTTCTTTACCAGATTGTGTTCTGCTTTTCAGTACATCTGCCCAAACCACCATAATCTGTTATTGGTGATCTTTTCTGCAATTGGAGCTACTTGGACGTCTGCTTTTATGTTCTCAGTTCTTCATATGTCCCATAGTGTGCATCCTGCCACCCATCTCAGGCACTTTATTTCCATCACCTCTAGCTTCCTTATCTGCTTTACCTTTGCTGCCCAAGTTTCTGAACCATACAATAGTACTGGTCACACCACTGTTGTGTACACCTTACTTTTCAGCTTCTTTGGCATTCTTCTATCATACACTACCCCTGACACACATTGTGCCAGTTGGCTGCAGCCCCTCCAATTTTAGCTTTGATCTGTTCATTCAAACTTCCCTTCTCCTCAGCCATCCCTCACAGATACTTGAAGCTGTTAACCTGTTCCACTATCTTTCCTTCTATCTCAATTCTCAGCCTATTCTGATTCCCCCAATTGCTGCCATCATCGTCTTATCTGTACTCAGTTTCATCCCATGTGCCTTCAGTTTTGCATTCCAGTCCCCTATCCTTTGCTGAAGTTCTTGTTCAGAGTCTGCTTGTAATGCCACATCATCTGTGCACATAAATGTATTTATTTATTTACTGGCATTTGTTTACCGGGAAAGTCCACTGGGCCAAGCAGAGCCCATTTTCAGTGGAGGCCTGAGGAGAAAAACTCCACAAGAAACAAAAATTGAATATATAGCATATTGCAAGGCACATATTTTGAGTATCTACATCACAGAAGGAGGAAAAAATTCTTAACGGTAGTACAATTAGAATATATACACACACTTGATACACACATAATAAACTGTTTACAGTGTAGTACAACTATAGTTAGTCTAGTAGTATGAGTGAATATAAAATGATTAGCACACAGATAATGACTAAGATTTAGAGCTAGGAAAGACAACAAGAGGCTGTAGTAGTGATATTGTAGATGTAGTATGAAAGGAGAAGAACAGAGAAATGTGAGAAGGTACATGTAAGAAGAACAGAGGAATGTGAGAAGGTACATGTAAGAAGAACAGAGGAATGTGAGAAGGTACATGTAAGATGCTGGAAATGATAACAGTAGAGGGAAGAAGGGTGGGAGTTGAAGAGATTGATGTCAGGAGAAAAAGGTTGTTAGTAGTAATGGGTGAAGAGATAGTGTGAAGAGATGTAAGTGCATTTGAGATAGATATAGAGAAAAAATGTGGGTACAAGAGAGAAGGGGAGAGGTAGGATGGCACTAAGGTCTAGATAATGGCCGGAGGAGGCTTAGTGCAGTTACAGATCCATTTGGAGTGAAAGTGCATGGTTAATGCAGTTTTGAAGGAGGCAGTGCATTGCATAGTGCAAATGGCTGGAAGAAGGCTGTTCCAGGTTTTAGCTGTTACCCAGGAATATAGTAGATGACCCGCAGGTAGTTTAGGTTTCTGAATTTGGAGGAGGTGTTGGCTTTCTGAACTTAGGGCTCTATTGGGGTTATAGTGGGAGAATAAGGACTTTAGGGCAGTTCAATCTTGTGGTTTTGTAAGTAATTTGTGTATGGTAGTTAACTGGAGGTAAGTAAGATAGTGGGGAAATTTGACCCAATTTAATGTGCTTAGAGGTATGCAATGGTGGGTGGATTGGTGGTTGTTTGTTGAAATTTGGCTATCATATTGTAGCATATTTCTAGTTTAGTTATGAGGGAGAATTGGAGGTTTGTTAGTAATGGGGCGCCATAAACTAGAGAGGGAAGTAGATAAATGGAACCAAGTACTTGTTTTGTAGGGAAGGAGAGGAAATGCTTATTTCTGTAGAGTAGTCCAAAATTTTTGTGAGTCGTACTGATGTTATTTTGTAAGTGAACATCAAGTCTTAGGTTGTAGCCAGTTATGGCACCTAACAGTGTTAGTAGTAGAGAGAGGGGTTGGGGCTGTATATTATCTGAGAGAGAGGAGTATTGCTTGGGAAGTTAGTTGTAGTGAGAGGGTGAGAGAATGTGGCTGTGATATTAGCTATACTCTCTATGAACTTGTAGTTGAAGATGCTTGCTATTTGATCTGATGTTTTGCCTGGGTGGGGTAAAGCATGATTTTTGTGTCAGGGTTTAGGAGAGCACTAATGGAGGACCAGAATAGCTTTGGGTTGCTTTTGTGTGTTTTTTTTTGAAGGTCCAAGTAGTATTCTTTCTTGACTTTGGATACAAGTTTTTTTTAATCTGGTTACTACGTTGCTTGTTGATCCATTTCCTCTGACCTATTTTATAATGTAATCCATCCTCAGTATGAACAGCAGTGGGCTCAGGGTCAAACCCTGATGTACACCCAGTTCCACTGGGAGCCCCTCTGTGAGATCGAGCACTGTTTGTACTTGACATCCCATGCACTAAGACTTTGCTTAAGGAGCAGTCTCAGTAGGGATTAAAGTGCAGGGTGTTTGGGACACCAAGGACAGATGCAAGTATATAGCCATCAATAGAAACGTGTCTGAGTCATCTTTGGTCTCCAAGACCTCTTTAAGTTCCTACAGACAATACCACAATTGTAAGGTACATCAACACGCAGGGGTGAATCAGATTGTACCCCCTCTGCAGAACAGCCATGTTAGTTTGGGGTATACCTTCAAAGCACAATCTCACTCTACAGCCATCCTGCATTCCATCAGAGCAAAATTGTGTGGCAATCAAGCTGAACAGGGCCAGTGCAGACCCACGCAAATAGAAACTAGATTAGTGAGTGTTCCAAGATTTGATCCAGCTGTGGGGAGTTTCTCAAGAAGAACTCTTTGTTTCCACTCTAAACAATCAACTGGAAGATTCTGTTCCAGGACGCCATGCAAGAAAACCTGGAAGGCAGATGTCTATTATTTTCCTTGGACATGAATGTTCCTGTATGATCTTCTCCCCTTTCTACTAATATTCAGGATACTTCTGAAAATTCAAGAAGAAATCCTCCATGATCATTGTGCTGACTCCCTTCTGGCCCAGGCAACAGTGGCTCACCCTTCTTTTGGAAATGGTCAGGAGCAATAAAAGAGTGATGCAGTGTGAACAGTGGCATGTAAGATAATGAGATCAAGTCTGTTTCTAAAGTAAATAGACATGCCCACAATGATAAAAAAGAGACCACCGTTTTAACCATATATTTTAAGTTGCAGTGTGGAAGATATATGTGGAATTGACCCAGATGTTACCCACAAAGCTGTTAAAAAAGCATGCCCTTAATGGTTATGACACATAGATTCCTGAACAAGATGAGCATCTGTGGAGCAGAGCTTTCCTGAAGAAGGGCACCAGTGGAAAATTAAGGAGGCATGGATAAGTTATTGGGAAAGAGGCAGCTGTGTGAGAAGGGCGTTATAGACAGTTTCATAAGGAAATGAAGCCACTCCAGGTCAAAGAGCAGATTACAGGAGTGGGCTCCAGAAGGGGCTAGGAATGTAAATCTAGCACTCTAGTGAGAGTGGAGTGTAACTGGTTAAAGAAAGGCCTGATAATATTACTGAACAAAACAAAACAAAAAGTAATAATAGAAAATATATAATTGTACAGCATTACTAAGTATTCGAAAGTAATCCAAGCAAGGCAGGCAGTCTGTTTCCAGTCGAAATTCCTTTATTAAGTACACATACAAGTGATCCAAGTAAAACAAAAATAGAGTAATAATTTCCTCACAAGCTTTCTAAATATATATGTATACTTTTTATCAGGCATGGGAGTGGTTTATTGTGCTGTAAAACAAAGTGTTATTGGTACACATGTTAAATTCACATCCCTTCCCCCACCAGTGTGACATTCGAGCTGGTCCTGCCCTACTTAGTAGCTGTCATAATAATATATAACCCTTATGTACTTTAAATAAAATTATATAATGATGTGGTACCTCTTATTTAACCAAATTATTAGGTAGATTATTAAGTCTGTGATTTTATCCAAGACAATATACTACATGGCTGGAAATATATCAACCTTAGTTCATTTGGCAATCAAAAAATATATATAAATATATATACATATACATTTTGCGTGTAAAAATCAATTTCTATTTTCATAACATATTGTTAACAAAGATCGCTTTCGTCCTTCTAGACTTCTTCAGGTCTGTGTACAAGAACCCTAAAAAACCTATATAATTGTATACTTAGTTAGTATTGTTATTACACATCATTTTGAATAAAGTGGAAAAAAGAACCAGAAAAAAATAAAAATAAGAAAAAATGTATGTATGATGATGGAAACAAAATATACAGTTAAATTTCAACTGATTTAAAATGGTATTTAAAACCAATTTGTAGAATAAAATAAAATACAATTAGTCATGTAAACAATGTGGCAATTTTCTAAGTTCCAGTGCACTTTTAATTGAACAGTAATAGTTTAGTCCAGGCTTCCTAAAAGAGTTCAGCTTTAATTGCCACATGAGTTCATGTTTCTCCAGAATATTCAGGATGTCTCCTTCAAGATCACCCATGTCTATGCGATCCAGGATCTGGAACTTAAAACCTGTGTGTCTTTTATGAAGAGAATGGTGTTTGGCTAGTGCATTAATTTTACATCCAGAGTGGATTTCTGACAGATGACATGAAATCTACGCTTGTGTTTATTTACAGTCACATAGAATGCATCACATTAATTGCACTGTGCCCTGTAAATTGCTTTTTTAGTGTTACAGTCGCCCCCTGCACTGATTTTAATGATCTTCTTTAAATAAGGGCAATAAAAACTATCACCTTGCTGTATAAATATACAAAATGTACAATTAGTTTCACATCTTTTAGTGCTTTTCTCACATGGTCTAGGTTTAAATTCAACAAAACTTCTAATGTTTCTGGCCTTCCTATAAACAAATGATGGGGCTTCACCTAAGATGTTAATCAGAAAAGGGTTTCCTGTGACAATGTCCCAGTTTTCTTCAATAATATTTTTGATACTGTGATAATCCAAAGTGTATGTCAGGATGCAGCTATTTTTGTATTTGTTATTCTCTGTGGAATTACTTAACATTTTTCTACTGGGGAGGTTGAGTGAAGGTGCTTCAGTCCTTTTCAGTTCTATAATGGGTTCCAGGATGTTTTTTAACATCTGATTTTCATTGCCTCTCACTAGAAAATCATTCTCTAAGTTGTTCAGGTTTCTCAAAAATGGTTCCATCTCTGTGGTAATTCGAGCTAATCTATAGCCTTGGGACTTAACTACATTATACTTGATTTTATTAACCCTATTTAATTAATATGGAAGGGGTAAAAAAATTGTGTAGAACTGTAAATATCTCTTTTAAGAGAAGTAGAAATATTAAAGACATGGTGGTACACAATGGATTTGTTTCACCTGGTGAAAAATTAAATCTACAGGTTGGTGAATGTGGCACCTTCCCTTGTGGAAGGTGTTCGGTTTGCCCCAACATTTCCAAATGTTTTGAAAAAATAAATAGTGTAAAATTCTGTTCCACTTCTGCTTTTTCATGTATAACTAAATCAGTGGTATATGCTCTGTCTTGCCCCTGTAATTTGTATTATATAGGGGAGACTAAAAGAATATTCAAGCTACAGTTGCAAGAACACATTAGAGACATAAAAAATAATAATGCTATGAGCCCTAGAGCTTTACATTTTTTTACTTGTCATAGTAGTGACTTTTCACTGTTAAAAGCTTGTATTTTGGAACATATTTCAGAGACAGATGAAGTGTTAATGAAAAAGAAATTATTGTATAAAGAAACTTTACATATTTTAAAATTTAATACACTATCTCCCGCAGGTTTAAATAATGAATGTAACTGGAGAGTGTTTCTTTAAAATGTATATATGATTATTTTAAGTGATGGTTGACTAATTAGATGATTGTTTAATTAATTGTGTTTAAGTGAATATGTGTGTGTGTGTGTTTATATATATATCTATATATATATATATATATATATATATATATATATATATATATATGGATGCATGGTGTGGCATATTTTGTAACTCTAGGAAGGCTGTGCCGAGGGGCCAGAGTGTTATTTAGTGTGAATAAACTATTTATTATAAAACTGGTGACCTTCTTTTCGCTAGCTTTGTAGTCTGGTGAATATCTTAATTTTATTTGGGTGTAGGATATAACAGAAAACTATTCAGTGTCTGAGAGCATTTCTTGGCACGGAACTTGAGCAGTAGTTGCAGTGTGATTAGATTGCTCTTTCAGTAGCTCCATAGTGTAAAGAGACAAAGCCATGACTTTGACCAAGATAAACCATGTTCAACTATCTGCTCAGGTACTGAAGGAACTTAGAGGAAGTGAGAAGAATGATGACCCTGCTCTCCTCTCTCTCTCTGGGTGGTGGTTTGGGAACATATCCAGACAGTGATTTCCATTTTGATTCCCTGCTGGAGACTGGAGAGGAATGGAGATTCTTGCCTGTGGGGGAGGGGTGGCTGACCAGGGAGGTAACATCGCTTGTGGAAGTCAAAGCATAAACTGTTATACTGATTCCTTGAGATATGTTCAGATGTTGCAGTTCTCCTATGTTTTATCTGTTGCATGCATTAATATGAATATCTTTTAACCCACCATGGTAGCACAGGAACTGTCAAGGGAAAAAGACAGGAAAGTGCTTTCTGCAATATGTATTGGTGAGAGACAGGGATTATGCTGAATATCACAACCTAGACATAGTAAGACTTAGGGTAATGTGCCTTCTGTTTGTAAGACTTTTTTTTTTTTGTGGTGGCTACAATGGCTGAATTTTAGGAAGGATGGACAGGATATGACTTAGCAGAGCAGGAGTACAGTTTGTCATTAAACACCACTGCTGATTGGCTAGTAGAGATAAACATAATTTCTACAGGAAGGTCTTCAAACTGCTTCCTTACTACTGGTGTGAAATGCGCAATTTTAGATATTATATTTGTTACAATTGATGTGAGTTCACTTTTCATGGTTATACCCAGTGCCGAAGGGATTGAGAGTGTCAGATCATTCTTGACTAGGCACAGTAGTTTTTCAAAGAATAAATTGATACTGATATGTCAGCTGTTGGAACTCACTTTGGAAAACAGTGTGTTCATTACTGAAGAGGTGTTTTACATATAGAAAGATGATATAGCGTTGGGGACAGTTTGTGCTAACAGCTGTGCGAATATGGTGCTGGCTGACTGGGAGCAAGAGAGGGTCTTGAATGGCAATGCTTATGTTAGAAAGGCCAGTTTTTTAAAGACATTTTGTTGTTGATATTTTTATCATCTGGACAGGAACATCTGAGGATTTGATATTTTTTATAAAGTTTTTACATAGTACTACCGCTTTCTTGAAATTTGCTCGATGCCATTCCAAGGACAGTATATACTTTCTGGATGTGAAGATCCATAGAAACATGTTTTGGGATATGCTCATAATTGTCTTTATAAGAAACCATGTAAAATGAGCAGCATACTCAATAAATCTAGTATGCACACTAGACATGTTCCCAGGAGCGTCGTGAAACATGAAAGGACAGTTTGCGAGGGCAATGAGAATAAATGATGATAATCAAGAGCTTGAACGACTTTTTAAACATCTCACTGAGGTTCCTCCTTGAGTGAGCTCAATGATGTGATCAAAGAGGTACAATCCCTTAGACGTACTTCAGCCAGTCCATTTTTTTTGGATGCTGTTAGCAGCAATGTCCCTGAAACACAGGTTACTGGGAATAACCAGAAGGTGATATTTACTTATTCTAACAATGTGGGTACTGTAGGTGACATCATCTGTAAGAACTGGCCAATACAGCAGATGATGGATTTAGAAATGTATTGGGTCCTAGACCAATGTTCACTTTTAAGAATAATAAATCACTCAAGCATCATCTTTTCTATAAACGATCCACTGTACCTGTGACTAGAGTGACTGCTCGGATTGGGACTTTTCCATGTAGGGGATGTGGTGCTTGTAAATATATTTGGAGTATGTCACAGTTCATACCCCCCCACTGGACAGACTGTGCATGCATATTCTTATAAAGACTGTAAAAGCAAGAATCTCATGTATTATGCATAGTGTATAGCCTGTAAATTTCTATGTAGGGAAGACTAATAGAACTCTGAAGGACAGGGTGTTGGGGCATAATGGAGGCATTAGGAACTTAAAAATGACTAATGCTTTGGCTAAACATGTTAATAATTGTGGAAAAGAACACACTGGTTTAAGTTCTTGGCACTTCAGGTTATGGATATGAGTATTAGAGGTGAAATGGACTTTAAGATTACAGGGGAATAAGCCCCCCTGGCTTGAATGAGCATGTCTCCTTGAAGCCGGTGCTAAAGTTATGGGACATCCCCCATTGTTTTTGATTGACTGTTGCTATTTTAAATTTAGAGTATCTGTTTTGTATTTTTATGTCTAAAGAAGCGGCATTGTTTGGGCTTTGAAACCCCTCACCTGTTAATTGTTTACTTGTTTTATTAAAGACTTAATGTTTTTATAGCCATGGTGGTTGTCTAGCATTTTTATTCTTAAATTCTTAGATTAAAAATTGTTTTTTGTCATATACAGTTCTAATGTATATTAATTGTTCTAATGTATATTAATTCTGTACGAGCCTACCTTCAGACATTTTTTACATATCCGCAGACACTGTCACTAGAGAAAAATAAATTCACATATCCATCCATACATACATGCATACATGCATATAAATATTTTAGGCATGGGAAATAATGCCTTTCATGCCTGACGGTATATCAAAGTAATCATCTCCATTGTAGGTGTCCAAGTTCTTAAATACTTGCTTTAATATCATTTGGTAGCCTATTCCAGGAATCGGTTACTGTCCCAGAGAACCAGTTAGGACAGCTCATTCCTGCATACGTTGCCTGATACTGCTCTACTACTCCTTGATGACCTCAAGCATTTCCTTAGGAGGCTCTCTCTAAATACACTATATACTTGACTGCGGCCTTCTCTTAACTATCTGTATAAGTCACTGTACAAATTCAGATATTTTAATCTTCTGTAATGACCTTAACATTCACATTGATAAATATATTTGCTGTTTTTCTGATGTTGTGACTTTTGGCTTTTCCCGGTTAGGGGTCGCCACAGCGGAACTCCGGTCTGCTAATGATTGGCAGTTGATTTTTATGTACCGAGTTGCCAGCCCTGACGTATAACCTTCAACGAAGGTACGCCCATTCACGCATGTCTCCATGCAGAGTATGTGCTAACTGAGAGTCGAACCGGACAGCGTCTTACTGTGAGGCGACAACGCTACCGCAGCACCACCACCACGGATTTTTTTTCCAATTTAGTCATGCTAGTTTTCTTATAAGATTTCCATACAATTATTCCATACTCTAGTTTGGGCTATTTCTGAGTTCCTAGACTTTATAAATCTTTTTATGTAGGTAATACTTTTATAACTGAGGCTAATCAATTCATTGATATAATCATTAAAAATCAAAACTGGATCTTCCCATATACCCCCAGTTTCAATTACTGTGTGCTGTATTACATATTCACCCTACAGTCTATGTCTCCTAATACCATATGCTTAATTTTTGGTGTATTTATCAGCATATTATTCTCATGTGCCCAGCTGGTCAATTTAGTCAAGTTCTTTTGCAGGCATACTTACCTATAACAGATGTAATCAGTTTTCCAGTTTCAGGTAATTTGTATATAGTCTATAGAACACCTCTGATGAAAAAGGTAGATCAAAAAAGCTACAGCTTAAACTAGTATGGGCCTCGGACAGAACACCCTGACTGTAACCTAAAATTTCACCTGTCCAATTGCAATGATATTTGTCATGCAACTATCCATCTTATCAGAGATTACATTAGTAATTAGTTGTTCTAATTTATTAATCAGTGCTTTGTGTATGACCCATTCAAATGCTGAAGATAGGTCCACATAAATTACATCGTAACACACTTTTTCATTTATGGCTGTTATTAAATTATTACAGAACATTATGTTACTGGTAGTTATAGACCTATTTACAATGTATGCATGCTGATATATGGTTTCATGTCTCAGGCTTTCCACTTCTGGCAAAAGTTATCTAAAATAATTGTATCCATTATTTTTCCAGGACAAGAAAGTAAACATATGGGCCTGTATGACTCAGGGCTTTCTCATTCCGCTGTATCCTTAAAGATGGTTTTAAGAAGTGCATGTCCCCACTCTTAAGGAATCTCTCCATACTTAAATGTCTTAATGAATAACAGATGCAATGATACTGTAAGTTCACATTTGAGTGTTTCCAGGTCATTATTACTAATTCCACCCCCCCCATTGCTTTGCTTGGGTCCAGTTTGCATAGCACTTCTACTACACAACCTGACTTAATTTTACTATCTAAAGTTGCATGGATGTTGCTAAACAAATTATCTCCACGTATGTGGAGTAAAAAACTGTTTTGCATAAGATTTTATAAAGTTTAGAATCTTTACACAGTTTAACAATTTGGAAGAGTTTTCTTACATGCCAAGGAGAACTGATTCCATACACATCCAGTATGTCGAATTCCAGATGATGCTTCAACAGGTCATGCAGCTGCTACAGCAATTAATTAAAGCATCATTAAGAACATTTAATATCTCCCTTCTTAATACATTTCACTCAAATAAAAATATGTATATGTATATATATATATATATATATATATGTATATATATATATATATATATATAAGCGCTACAGAATCCTGAAAGACCAAAATCCTGAGACCAAAATCCTGAAAGTTCAAAATACTAAAAACTCAAAATCCTGAAAAGACACAGGATACCAACACTTACTATATTTCAGCACAAGTACTTACAGAAACAATAAAACACAAACTATATTACTGTTGTACAAGTATAAGCAGGGGGCAAGCCCAAGCCCACCCCTGCTACTTAAATATATCAACTCCCCCTGCTACTTAAATATATCAACTCCAAGATTGCACATAGTGTAATGAAGTGCAATCTGGATGTTGATAAATTTAAGTAGAAGAGGGTGTGGGGGTGCAGGGGGGCATGCCCCCCTGCATATAGTTGAAGGATAATATGTTTCTGCATGTACTTGTACTGGAATATAGTAAGTGTTGGTATCCTGTGTGTTTTCAGTATTTTGAATTTTCAGTATTTTGAACTTTCAGGATTTTGGTCTTTCAGGATTCTGTAGCACTCCTATATATATGTGTATATATATATATATATATATATATATATATATATGTTAAACATAAAAAATAGAAATACAAAAATATAAAATATTTTATGGAGAATGTTAAAAAATTTTTATTTAATGCAATTATGCAAGTGATCAAATTCAGGTTTAAGTAAAAACACTTCATTGAGACCTGGGGGGTGTATGTATTAAAATACAGTATCCATTTGTTTTCTTTCCTCTCAGTAAAATTTTTGATATCCCCTCCCCTTTGTGACAAAAGCACATTTTCTAGAATTAAAAATTTTAAAGTGTGTTGCTCACTTGTATTTACTATATGCTTATATAAAGAATTAGTAGTGACCTTTCTCCTAATCTCTGACATGTAACTGCGTATACATTTTTTAACATCTGATTCCTTTTTCCTGTGTAAAACGATGAGCAGGATACACATCTTGCCATATAAATAAGATTGCTTGTATTACAATTGCCATGTGCTCTAATATAGAATTTAGTCTGTCTAGCAGGATCTATAAATTCTTTATTTATATATATATATATATATATGAATTTACAGAAACCACATTTTCCACATCTATAAGTACCTACATATTTATTCTTTGCAGCTAGGCTACTACCATGTTGCTCCTTGTAGCAGAGTTTATTTTTTAGTGTGTTACATCTTCTATATACAAATGTTGGGTTAGCACCTATATTGTTGACCTCTGGTATAAGTGATAATATAGACCAGTGTTTACGTATAATATTTGTTATATTAGTTGTGTTTTGATCATAATTGATGATGTATTTACATTCACTATATGCAGTAGATTTATTTGCTGTTTTATTTGTTCATCTTTTACTTGAAAAAATGGTGCATAAGAATTATTTCTATTTTGCATAATATCTGCTTTTACTTCTGCTTTTTGTCTATTATAACCTCTCTCTTCAAAATCATTGGCTAGATTATATAACTGTTGAATGCAGATAGCATCAGAGGTAGTAACTGCCCATCTGAAATTTCATAATATTTGTAAAAATATATGGAGGGTGCATACTATCTGCTGCTAGATATGTATTCTTTTTACTTTTTTATATAGGGAAGTGTTTATTTTCCCTTTGAAGTCTTTCTCTATATGATTGTCAAGAAAGTCCATGTTCCTATAGTGAATATGTTTTTTGAAACTTAAGAACGTGGTACTATTTTGTAGATATTCTATGTATTCATTTAATTGATTTAATGGACCATCCCAGATGAGAAAAATATTGTCCACAAATCGCTTATAGAATAATATATTTTTGCTTATATATTGATTAGTTGAACTTGAATCTAAGATGGCATCCATTTCCCAACAGCTCATGACTATGTTGGCATATGTGTTTGCTACTGGTGTCCCCAACACAGCACCTGAAGTTTGTTTATATTTGTTTTGAAATAAAAACACATTATGCTCAACACCAACTGTAACAATTCACATATTAAATCCACTTTTAAATCATGCATAACATCATGAGCTTAGATGTAATTTTTAATCATGTCTATACCCACTAGGTTTGGAATACAAGTGAATGATGAATCCACATCCAGTTTGACTAAATAACATGTGACTATAGAATTAATTTCATTCCATTCATATAGTTCATGTAAGAAATCCCTACTGTCCTTAATAATGGTAGAAGATGTCTCTTAACACACATTTTAACTCTGATTCTAAATATTTTGATATAGCTTCTATAGCCCATCCTTGTGCTGATACTATAGGATGTAAGGGTGGTTTAACTTGGTCCTTATGTATCTTTGGGACCCCATGTATTACTGGAATAACTGGTGTTGTAATTAACAAGTACTTGTACAATTGCTCAGTGATGGTACCTTGTGTAAACAGTTCTTCAAGTTTGTTGGCAATTGTTTGTTGCATATGTATAACATCTGACTTATTAATACATGTATAGTCATTTGTATCTAACATAGCATAGTACTATTATAATAATCTTTATCTAAAATGACTATTCCCCCTCCTTTATCTACAGGTTTTATAATGATAGATCTGCGGTGGTGCAGCGGTAGCGTTGTTGCCTCACAGCAAGTGGTTCTCCCATTCGATTCTCGGCTGGAGTGCAGGGAGTGCCTTCTGTGTTGAGTCTGCATGTCCTCCCGTGGTGGAGTGGCATTCTGAAAGACATGCATGAATGGGCGTGCCTTCATTGAAGGTTGGGCGTTGAGCTGGCAACTCGGCACCGTAAAAAACTACTGCCAATCATTAGTGGACCGGAGTTCCGCTGTGGTGACCCCTAACCGGGAAAAGCTGAAAGACAAACAAACATAGTCATTTGTATCTAACATAGCATAGTACTATTATAACAATCTTTATCTAAAGCGACTATTCCCCCTGCTTTATCTGCTGATTTTATAATGATATTATCATTATATTGCAGGGAGTAGATAGCTTGATATTCTGATTTATTTAGGTTAAAAAAAACTTTCTTGTGGTTATTAAACAATGTAGGTATATCTTTTCCAACCATTCTTTCAAATATACTTATAACCTGATTCTGAAGGGGTACAAAGGTACTATTTCTATAATATTTGTTAGAAAAACTTTGATTACATTTTTTTTGTTGTGAAGAAGAAAAAAACACATGTAAATTCAATTTCCATATAAATAGTTTAAAGTCAGTTAACATTTTCTAATGTCCATGCTAGTTGCCGGAACAAACATCAGGCCTCAGTTAAGCACTGCTTTTTCGTTATCTGTTAATTCATATTTGGAGATGTTAAACACAATATTCTCATGTACAGTATCTGTTTTGAATTGATTTAATCAATCTTGTTGCTCCTCTTGCATTTGTGTTGGCTGTAGGAGCATTTTTCTTTTTGGTGGTATTGGAAATGTTTCCATTTTCTGGAATAAAAAATTGCCTTCCCTTTGGTTAACATTCTTTAATGTACCCACGGGATCCAAAGCTGACACTTTATTAGCATATATAACCACTTATTTGTTATGGATATGTATCTGTGGGGCATCAGTAACAATTTCAGTTGTTGTGTCTTGGTTTCCAGCAGCATTCTCTCCATTTTGCATTGTCGGTGCTGTGTCTTCCTTTCCAATATCTACATTCCGAATGACGGATGATCCTAAGGTCTTCTCGTGTACATTGGCATTCTTCTTTTTCGGCCAGAAAAATACGCTACCTAGTTTGAAATCATTTAGATCTCATCTGAGTTTACAATTTTTCTGTTGAATGAGCATATTTTCAAACTTCATGATTTTATCAATTGTCTCAAATAGGGTTGAATATGCTAAATTTTCCCTCTTTTCAGACAATTCATAATATAGCCCAATGATTTCTTCTTTGAGCTGTTTTTCTTTAGGCTCAAAGAATTAATTCATTAATCTCATGTATTGCATAGAAAGGTTCAGATTTAATTGTTGCCATGTGTTTAGTAAGTCTATATGGAGGTTTCCGTACGTGGACATTTTAAGTATACGGAGACCTCTAGGGCAGATGCTACGTTTTAAATATGCATTAAACGACAGTTTCTGCCACTGCAACCTTTTAAAGTTTTGAACTATCTTTTCAAAGTTTGTAAGCTTACATTTGTATTCCTTAATATCCAGAACTGATTACATTTCATCCGTGTTATCTTCTACTATGGTTTCCAAGTCTTTTAACAAAGGGTTATCACAAGCCTCTATCAGTTGATGTATATGCTGAATAGATGTATGAGATGCCATACTTGTAGATGGTAAAGCTTGGACTCGTTGCATACCAACTTGTTGAACCTCATGAATAAGTAAATAACAAGAACAATTCCAAGTCATTCGGTCAGTAACAGTCCCAGTAAGTGTCCAGAAGTATCGACCACAAGGCAACAAGCTGAATAATTGTTATCTTTAATCAAACAGGCAAAAAATAAACAACACAAGTATAAATTACTTTCACAGAGTATATATGCTTCCTCAGGTGACAATTTCAATGTACTTCTGTTACTTGGTTATATACACATTTACTAATTTAATAATTGAATAATCAATTAATTAAAGCATTATTAAAAACGTGTATCTCCTTTCTTTGTGTGGTGTGTGTGTGTGTGTGTGTGTGTGTGTGTGTGTGTGTGTGTGTGTGTGTGTGTGTGTGTGTGTGTGTGTGTATATATATATATATATATATATATATATATATATATATATATATATATATATATATATATATATATATATATATATATATATATATATATGTGTGTGTGTGTTAAACATAAAAAATAGAAATATAAAAATATAAAATATTTTATGGAGAATGTTAAAAAAATGTATTAATGCGATTATGCAAGTGATTCAATTCGGGTTTAAGTGAAAACACTTCATTGAGACCTGGGGGGTGTATGCATTAAATTACAGTATCTATTTGTTTTCTTTCCTCTCAGTAACATTTTTGATATCCCCTCCCCTTTGTGCCAAAACCACATTTTCTAGATTTAAAAATTTAAAAGTGTGTTGCTCACTAGTATTTACTATAATGTTATATAAAGAATTAGTAGTAACCTTTCTCCTAATCTCTGACATGTGACTGCGTATACATTTTTTTAACATCTGATTCGTTTTTCCTGTGTACACATCTTGCCATATAAATAAGATTGCTTGTATTACAATTGCCATGTGCTCTAATATAGCATTTAGTCTGTCTAGCAGGATCTATAAATTCTTTATATATATATATATATATATATATATATATATATATATATATATATGAATTTACAGAAACCACATTTTCCTCATCTATAAGTACCTACATATTTATTCTTTGCAGCTAGGCTACTACCATGTTGCTCCTTGTAGCAGAGTTTATTTTTTAGTGTGTTACATCTTCTATACACAAATGTTGGGCTAGCACCTATATTGTTGACCTCTGGTATAAGTGATGATATAAACCAGTGTTTATGTATAATATTTCTTATATTAGTTGTGTTTTGATCATAACTGATGATTTTGAACAGAGAGGTTGTAATAGACAAAATGCAGTAGAAGTAAAAGCAGATATTATGCAAAATAGAAATAATTTTTATGCACCATTTTTTTCAAGAAAAGGACGAACAAATAAAAAAGCAAAGAAATCTACTGCATATAGTGAATGTAAATACATAATCAATTATGATCAAAACACAACTAATATAACAAATATTATACGTAAACACTGGTCTATATTATCACTTATACCAGAGGTCAACAATATAGGTGCTAGCCCAACATTTGTATATAGAAGATGTAACACACTAAAAAATAAACTCTGCTACAAGGAGCAACATGGTAGTAGCCTAGCTGCAAAGAATAAATATGTAGGTAGATGTGGAAAATGTGGTTTCTGTAAATTCATATATATATAAATAAAGAATTTATAGATCTTGTTAGACAGACTAAATTCTATATTAGAGCACATGGCAATTGTAATACAAGCAATCTTATTTATATGGCAAGATGTGTATCCTGCTCATCGTTTTACACAGGAAAAAGGAATCAGATGTTAAAAAATGTATAAGCAGTCACATGTCAGAGATTAGGAGAAAGGTTATTACTATATTATATAAGTATATACTAAATACTAGTGAGCAACACACTTTCAAGTTTTTAATTCTAGAAAATGTGTTTTTTGTCACAAAGGGGAGGGGATATCAAAATTTTTACTGAGAGGAAAGAAAACAAATGGATACTGTATTTGAATGCATACACCCTCCAGGTCTCAATGAAGTGTTTTCATTTAAACCTGAATTGAATCACTTGCATAATTGCATTAAATACATTTTTTTAACATTCTCCATAAAATATTTTATATTTTTATATTTCTATTTTTTATGTTTGACACATATATATATATATATATATATATATATATATATATATGTGTGTATACATATTTTTGAGTGAAATGTATTAAGAAGGGAGATATAAATTTTCTTAATAATGCTTTAATTAATTGATTATTCAATTATTAAATGAGTAAATGTGTATATAACCAAGTAACAGAAGTACATTGAAATGGTCACCTGAGGAAGCAGATACACTCTGTGAAATACTTTGTACTTGTGTGGTTTATTTTTTGCCTGTTTGATTAAAGACAACAATTATTCAGCTTTTTGCCTTGTGGTCAATACCTTTGGACATGTACTGGGACTGTTACCAACCCACTTACTTGGAACTTGTTCTTGTTATATACAGTTCCTGAAAAGGACACTTTTCTAGTGGGATGAGGTGCTTACCCAAAGTTCTCTCTGAAGGAGAACTGTCTTCATGTTACTTATCTGAAACTAAAGGCACTGTTCCTCACTCTAAAAGATGTGATAGTGGAACTAAAACCAGATTCCCCCCACACCATTCCAGTCAGAGAAGTTGGTTGTCATATAGTTTATAAACAAATGGGTCATCACATGCTCATGGCACCTCTGCAGACAGGCAGTGCAATTCTGCACACTGTAGCATCACTTTGATGGCCCTACATATTCTAACATTCTGAAGGATTACATACAGACATCTGGCCCTTTCCTAGAGTACAAATAAGAGATTTGTGCCTTTTTAGAGTGCTCTGGAGGTGGGACTCCTTAGTTACCTTGTTCTCTACTTGGGAGAACACTTAACCTGTTTGGCTTAGTTCAACCAGAAAATGTCAACAAGATGGTGAGAATATTTTTAGTAATTCCTCTGCTACCACTACAAACTGGATTCCTTTTTACAGTCCAGAGCAGGCTTTGCTAAGACCATTCTTCAGGAATCCTGGATCCTCTTCCTTCCACGTCCCAGGAAGGGTAAGCTTTGGGAATCTTCCCAAAATGCCACTGAGGCAGTGGGAATGATGAACCTTGTACAGCTGTACAAGTCCTACTTTCCTGCAACAGTAGATATTTACATTTTTCCATGACTCAGTGAGAATGCCCTACTGCCATCCCCCAGATTGTGCATCGTTAAGATGGGTTTCATCCTGTGATTCAGCTGTAAGAAAAGGGCTTTTATATGGTATAGTGATTGGCTGTGAATTTACTCTTGCTAAATGATTCTGGATTTTCGTGCTTTCCTTCTTTTTGTAGAAGTGAAAAAGCCTGAACACGTGCATCATTTTACAGCTGAAGGCATCCTTGTCAGGATATGCTCAGCCAAGTCAACTGTCATAAGAAGAGAGAGAAGGGGGAGCCTAAGCTTTTGAAAGCTGGCCTGCACTGGATTACCTTGGCAGGTATTCCATAATGCCACTAATGTAGTGAGTAATTCGAGCACCTACTGTTACAGGTAAGTACAACTTGTGCAACTCTTCTTATCACAGGGTTCTGTGCTTGATCCTATTTTGTTTACGTTCTGTGTTTCTGATTTCCCTTTCATATATGGGTAAGCAAATTTGCAGACATGAAGGTTGGTTCATCAGCATGAATTTGAAAGTTCAGTATACCATGCAGGGATTTCTGGGTGCCTTCAATATATGGTTTAAGATGAGGAATGTGAACTTTAATGGGAAAAAAAGCTACATTTGAGGATAAAAACACTTGCTTTCCTTGTGATACTTGCAGATTGTGTTTATTAGTATAAGTAGATAGTATAAAGAACCCTGTGGGTGGTGATTGACAAAGATCAGGCAATCGAAAGAAACATATTTTGGTCACAAGTCTGTTACTGTGGTTTTAGGAGCACATTATGACATATATATATATATATATATATATATATATATATATATATATATATATATATATATATAACTAGTAGGGATGAAGGGGTGTTGATCTTTGCCCCATTCAGAGGTAAGGTCCGACACTGAATACTGTGCATTAGTTTGTTTGTGTAATATAACTCAAATGAAAACACTTGTAAGGTGGATTATTGAACCAAATTAAACTTAGTTACAGACAAAGGCTGGTGAAATTGTCCCTATACACTGTTAACTACAGGTTAGTGAGAGGTGACCTCATAAAAAGTGTGAATAACATTGTTTGCAGCTGATTTGAGTATCAAAATCCAATGAACAAAACTGTTACTTATTGATGCACCTGAACAAAACTGTTACTTATTGATGGACCTAGGTTTAAAACCAACAAATGATAAGTTAGAAAATTGGACAAATTGTATGCCTTTTCAAGATGTTGTTGAAATGCTGGCTGGGTGTACAAGAGTTTATGATCCAACATTAATTTGTGGCAAAGTCTTTGAAGGCCTATAGTAGACTTTGAGTTTGATCATTCTGAATATTGAGTAGTGTATTCCATCGTCATCATAGTGTAGATCATCACTGTAAATATGATAAAAAAATTCATAAAAGCTGCTTCTTTGAAAGTAATTGAATAAACTCCACAAATTAAAAAAAATGTTTAAAATGACTCCGCACAAACCTGGAGTATAGGTTAGCATTTTCTTATTTAATTGGTAAGATTTCATCCAGAAGCAATCCAATAGTACAGCAGCACCCTTTAGTGAAGCAAGCAAAGATTCAGCAACCCAACATTCAACATAACTTGTGATCTTCATCTTTCTAACTGTATGATCAGAATGTATATGTACATGTTTATTTTATTCATCTCTTAACCTGGTAAGCCCGCTAGACAAGAGTGCCTCTCTGTAGGGGCATTCCATTCATAAGCAGTGTGTGGCTAAATGTATTGGTCAGTCACACCGCTCATTTGTGGTGACTAAGGGACGGAAGCCCAGTGCTACATGATGAAACTCATTAGTAGTCCATAAATCCCATGCGGTAAATGGCTACCTTTCTGTGTTCTTTCATCTCTTGCTTTTTGCCCTTTGTGCTTTCACGTACATTAGAGTAGTTCTTTGTATTGCTAAATTTGATGTTCGAATTTCTAAACTGCGATGGTTCCTTGTTACTCTTACATTTTCTAACCTGTTTGGTACAAGCCATTTTCTAACCCGTTGTGATGCAAAACTTTACCTTTATAGTAATCCTTTATAATATCAAAATATTTGACTGTTTAAATATAGTCCATTGATACAATACTGTACTATTTGTAACTTAATTGAGATTAGCAGAGAATAGAAGTATGTACAATTATGGGGTCAGTAAATTAGACACTACTTAAGTTTATACGCGATGTAAAAAGTGATGACACTTCATACTTTAACCCAATTACCATATCCAGAGGTGAAATTATTAAAAAAAAGTGATCATCGATACAAGTCACCACTAAAATGTCTGGTTTATTTAAATACAAATTAAGAACAATTAAATGTGGTACAGTCATATGTTGAGCCCTGCAGTTGCAGACATGAAGTGAAAGACAATCACAGGCAAGGTGGTTGAAAAGAAGTTAAATGCCACCACTGTCAAGGCCGCAGTTAAAGCATATCACAAGAAACTAGTGCAAAGTCATACTGTGATCAACCACTTGCATGAGTACTTGGTATTAATCCATTAAATATTTGGACTACCTTGGCTATTAGTCAAAACTTCTCTTGTCTGAGACACTATCCATATGTGCTTCATAGAACAGGCTATGATGTGTTCATTCGTTTCCAGTCATTAATATTAGTTTTACTTGGTAATGTGCATAGAAGGCTATGATGTGTTCATTTTCCAGTCATTAATATTAGTTTACTTGGTAATGTGCTTCATAGAACAGGCTATGATGTGTTCATTCGTTTCCAGTCATTAATATTAGTTTTACTTGGTAATGTGCTTCATAGAACAGGCTATGATGTGTTCATTCGTTTCCAGTCATTAATATTAGTTTTACTTGGTAATGTGCTTCATAGAACAGGCTATGATGTGTTCATTTTTACTTGGTAATGTGCTTCATAGAACAGGCTATGATGTGCAGTCATTAATATTAGTTTTACTTGGTAATGTGCTTCATAGAACAGGCTATGATGTGTTCATTCAGTCATTAATATTAGTTTTACTTGGTAATGTGCTTCATAGAACAGGCTATGATGTGTTCATTCGTTTCCAGTCATTAATATTAGTTTTACTTGGTAATGTGCTTCATAGAACAGGCTATGATGTGTTCATTCGTTTCCAGTCATTAATATTAGTTTTACTTGGTAATGTGCTTCATAGAACAGGCTATGATGTGTTCATTCGTTTCCAGTCATTAATATTAGTTTTACTTGGTAATGTGCTTCATAGAACAGGCCATGATGTGTTCATTCGTTTCCAGTCATTAATATTAGTTTTACTTGGTAATGTGCTTCATAGAACAGGCCATGATGTGTTCATTCGTTTCCAGTCATTAATATTAGTTTTACTTGGTAATGTGCTTCATAGAACAGGCTATGATGTGTTCATTCGTTTCCAGTCATTAATATTAGTTTTACTTGGTAATGTGCTTCATAGAACAGGCTATGATGTGTTCATTCGTTTCCAGTCATTAATATTAGTTTTACTTGGTAATGTGCTTCATAGAACAGGCTATGATGTGTTCATTCGTTTCCAGTCATTAATATTAGTTTTACTTGGTAATGTGCTTCATAGAACAGGCTATGATGTGTTCACAGTCATTAATATTAGTTTTACTTGGTAATGTGCTTCATAATAGAACAGGCTATGATGTGCAGTCATTAATATTAGTTTTACTTGGTAATGTGCTTCATAGAACAGGCTATGATGTGTTCATTCAGTCATTAATATTAGTTTTACTTGGTAATGTGCTTCATAGAACAGGCTATGATGTGTTCATTCGTTTCCAGTCATTAATATTAGTTTTACTTGGTAATGCATTGCTAAACCAGTATTGATACAGAGAAGGAACTAACATTTCTAATGTCCAAAGCATTGAAATTCTTCTATGTAGAATTTGTTTGAGTATTGCAACAAAGTTATTTCGTTGCAATCATTTAAACATAATATTATTTTAGGTTGCAAACATTCATTGAAGGTTACAAAGAATGTTTCTGATTTGTATAGTTCATGAGGAGGCAGAGGTGAATGACTCTCTACTTCTGGTAGCTGTAAAGCTAATTTGTCATTTAATGTGTGATAACTGTTTGTTTTATAGTATGCAGCCATTATGCTATTGGATAGACTTCTGTCATATGCCCAGAACAAAAAGATAGTCTTCTTCTTCTTCTTTCGGCTGCTCCCATTAGGGGTCACCACAGCAGATCAACTGTTTCCATTTCTTCCTGTCCTCTGCATCTTGCTCTGTCACACCAACCACCTGCATGTCCACTCTCACCACATCCATAAACCTTATCTTAGGCCTTCCTCTTTTCCTGTTACCTGGCAGCTTCATCCTTAGCATCTTCTTCCCAATGTACTCTGCATCCCTCCTCAGCACATTTCCAAACCAAAGCAATCTCGCCTCTCTGGCTTTGTCTCCAAACCTTCCAACCTGGGCTGACCCTCTAATATACTTATTTCTAATCCTGTCCATCCTCGTCACACCCAGTGCAAATCTTAACATCTTCAACTCTGCCATGTCAAGCTCTGACTCCTGCCTTTTTGTCAATGCCACTGTCTCCAACCCGTATAACATAGCTGGTCTCACTACCCTCTTGTAGACCTTCCCTTTCACTCTTACTGGTACTCCTGACAGTCTTCTCCACCCACTCCATCCTGCCTGTACTCTCTTCTTTACCTCTCTTCCACACTCACCATTACTCTGAACTGTTGATCCCAAGTATTTAAATTCATCCACCTTCACCACCTCTACTTCCTGCATCCTCACCATTCCTCTATCCTCCCTCTCATTCACACACATATATTCTGTCTTAGTCCTGCTGACCTTCATTCCTCTTCTCTCTAGAGCATATCTCCACCTCTCCAGGATCTCCTCCACCTGTTCCTTGCTCTCACTACAGATCACAATGTCATCTGCAAACATCATAGTCCACGGGGACTCCTGTCTGATCTCGTCTGTCAACCTGTACATCACCATTGCAAATAAGAAAGGGATCAGAGCTGATCCTTGATGTAATCCCACCTCCACCTTAAACGCATCAATCACTCCCACCGCAGACCTCACCGCTGTCACACTACCTTTGTACATATCCTGTACCACTCCTACATACTTCTCTGACACTCCCGACTTCTTCATACAATACCACAACTCCTCTCTAGGCACCCTGTCATATGCTTTCTCTAAATCCACAAAGACACAATGCAACTCCTTCTGACCTTCTCTGTACTTCTCCATCAACACTCTCAGAGCAAACATCACATCTGTAGTGCTCTTTCCTGGCATGAAACCATACTGCTGATCACTAATCATCACCTCCCTTCTTAACCTAGCTTCCACTACACTTTCCCATAATGTCATGCTGTGACTGATCAGTTTAATCCCTCTGTAGTTACTACAGCTCTGCACATCACCCTTATTCTTAAAAATCGGTACCAAAACACTTTTTCTCCATTCTTCAGGCATCCTCTCACTTTCCAAGATTTCATTAAGCAATCTAGTTAAACACTCCACTGCCATTTCACCTAAACACCTCCATGCTTCCACAGGTATGTCATCTGGACCAACAGTCTTTCTGTTCTTCATCCTCTTTATAGCTATCCTTACTTCTTCCTTGCTAATCCACTGCACTTCATGGTTCACTATCCGCACATCATCCAACCTTCTCTCTCATTCTCTTCATTCATCAGCCCCCTCAAAGTACTCTTTCCATCTGCTCAACACACTCTCCTCACTTGTGAGTACTTTTCCATCATTATCCTTCATCACCCTTACCTGCTGCACATCTTTACTAGCTCGGTCCCTCTGTCTAGCCAATCAGTACAGGTCCTTTTCTCCCTCCTTAGTGTCCAACCTTTTATACAACTCTTCATACGCCTTATCCTTAGCCTTCGCCACCTCTCTCTTTGCCATGCACTTCATCTCCTTATACTCTTGTCTACTTTCTTCATCTCTCTGACAATCCCACTTCTTGGCCAACCTCTTTCTCTGTATACACTCCTGTACTTCTTCATTCCACCACCAGGTCTCCTTGTCCTCCTTCCTCTTTCCAGATGTCACACAAAGCACCTTTCTAGCCATCTCTCTTACTAGCTCTGCTGGAGTTACCAAGCAATTCGGTAACTCTTCACTGCCACCCAGTGTCTGTCTTAACTCTTCCCTGAACATCACCTCACAATTACCCTTTTTCAATTTCCACCATTTGATCCTTGGTGCTGCTCTCACACTCATCCTCCTCTTCTTGATCACCAATGTCATCCTACAAACCACCATCCTATGCTGCCTAACTACACTTTCCCATGCCACCACTTTACAGTCTCCAATCTCCTTCAGACTGGCCCTCCTACATAAGATATAATCCACCTGTGTGCATCTTCCTCCACTCTTGTATGTCACCCTATGCTCCTCCCTCTTGTTAAAATACGTATTTATCACAGCCATGTCCATCCTTTTCGCAAAATCCACTACCATCTGACCTTTTGAATTCCTTTGCTTAACACCATACCTACCCATCACTTCCTCATCCCCTCTGTTCCCTTCACCAACATGCCCATTGAAATCTGCTCCACTCACCAGTCTCTCACCCTTGGGTACAGTCATCACCACTTCATCCAACTCACTCCAGCATTTTTCTTTCTCATCCATCACACACCCAACTTATGGATAATCTGAGGATGAAAAAAGGAATCAAGAAGTGCACCATTTTGTGGGAGAAAGTGCTGGGCATCAGTATAGAAGAAACTATTTATACTTCCTAGGGTATCATGCAATGGTTGGCTTTCCCACATCTCTCCACACGTTTGTAATCTACTGACTATATAAAGGGTGAGGTTCTGTAAAACCTAGTACCTGCCCAAGAAAGTTTCACCTCAACCAAGTACCACAGTACAGTCAGTGCAGCTTTAATTCAGATCACAAAACACTCCATTACAAGTGAAAATAATATATATTTTTTTAAAAATGTATTACAGATCAAACTTAAGGGGCTGAAGTGCCATAGTACAGCCTCCCCTGCAGTAGCACATTCTGTTTTCCTAAGGTTCCTCCTGAGATAAGCGAGAACTACTGTATCTGTTTAAGGTTATACAGCAGTTAAACAAGTATTCACCACTGTGACAGTAAACATTTGATACTGCTGTCTTAAAAAAAGAGGGCTTCCACCCCCACCCCCCAGTCTTGTTTGTGCTCTTCACCCTTTTGTGCATTTCTTTCTGTTTGGATTTTCTGTTTAAATAATTTCTCCTCCTTATCTTCAGAACTAGTTTGTACCAACACCTTTGCCCAACGGTTCTTGGAATTCATAAATTCCAACACCCTGGATCAACTAATCCTTAGTCCCACCAGGAGCTCCAATATCCTAAACCTGGTCATTACCAACATGGGAAATCGATGCTCCACACCTATGATCACCCCCTCGTTAGTCAGGTCTGAACATAAGCTAATCACCCTTGACATCAACATCCCACCCCCACCCCCAGTAAGGTAACCTCCGTAAAAAACTTCTCCAAAGCCAACTTCATGCTACTCAAGTCAGACTTCATGACACCCATGCAGACGGGAACTGAAAGTTCGACTGAATCCTTCACTAAGGCACTGTATGAGCACATCCACTCATGCATGAATCGTTGCATCCCCAATAGAACCAAGACGCTCTCCTCCAGAAAAAGGAAGTTAATCTGGTGGTCCCTTGCCATGAACAAACTTTACAACAAAAGGAAGAAACTGTTGCAGAAAAGAGGAAAATCCCAGGATGCAAAAAACTCCCTTACCAGCCTCAGTAAGAAGCTGAGTTCCCCTCATAAAATCCTCCAAAGCTAGTTATGAAAATAAAATTGCCAAAGATTCCAAAGACAACCACAAGGCATTCTATAGCTGTGTCAAGAATCTAAATGGCAATGCTCAGATCTGCTCTGACCTACAACAGAATAGCATTAAATATACTGATCCTAAGGATATTGCCAGTATTCTGGCAGATCGATCAGTGCAAACTTCACCCCCTAAAGATCCCATCTCAATACCGAAAGATTGCCAAATTCTGATAATAACGGCCACACAGGTAAAAAACGCACTCTCCAAATCTATAAGAATACAGCATCCATGGGACCAGATGACATCCCAGGCTGTGTACTACATGAACTACAAAATGAACTGGCACCTCACCTAAGTGGCATGTTTATTCATAGCCTCACCTCAGGTTTCGTGCCCACTGAGTGGCACACAGCTACAGTTATCCCACTCCACAATAGGGGATCCAGAGCTGTGGACAAGGGTAAGTGGGTCCAGCCAGCCTATCTGGACCCCATGCCCTTGACACCCACCCCCCCCCTAGAAACATAGATAATAAGCTTACTACAGGCATAAACAAATCTCACTCAATGGGCTGCCTGGGTTGCCAACTGACACTGACCACACTGTAAACACTGTAAAACTCCAAACCCAAAAATGACAAGCACACAAGTAGTACCTCTGGACCTCTGGTCTTTTCACTCTCACCACTCTTGTTTGGCATCTAACCTCTCTGGCCCAACACTAACTCTGGCTAGCAAAGGTTCAGCAATGACTGCACAGATATTTGCAAACTAGGAGCCATTAATGAATCCCCCAGGCCTTGTGGATATTTTTACAAAACCTTGGCTGCCAAACATGGGCTCAAGCTCAATGCCAAGAAATGTATAGTTATCCCCTTTGGGAAAAAAAAACATGTACCCATGAATTACCACATAGGTGACAGTACACTAAACACCGAAAGTGTTTTAAGAGACTTAGTGACACAGGTGGATAATGGTCTCACCTTTGATAACCACATTGCCACAACAGTCAGAAAATCCTTCTATGTGGCACACTTCATCACTAAGGGCTTTTAATCCAGAAAAAAGGAGGTCATTGTCCCACTGTACTCATCCCTCATTAGACCCATTATAGAATACAATGCCCCGTTTGGTATGTACCTCTCAAGACTCCTGCAACAACTGGAAAGGCCGCAGAAATACCTTGCTAAAAGAATCACGGGCCTAAAGCAGATGCCCTATGCTGACTGTCTATAAAAAACTTCACCTATACTCTGTCGCATATCGTCTAATCAGGGGCGAACTCTGCTTAACATACAAGGCCATGTCAAACCCGAGCTGTTGGACATGGACATGCTACACTTAAAGAAATCCCAATCCCTCAGAGACACATGCTCTAGGGATCTAAACCTTGTCATCATAATGAACAAAACATGCTGGAGGGATAGGTTCCTGACCCAGAGACTTTCCAAACTCTGGAATAGACTGCCCATACATGTCAAGTACAGTGCCTCTTTGGCCCTCTTCAAAAGGAACCTTGATGATTGGATGGGGAGATAGGAAATTCACCCTGGGGATCACGTCAGTCGCCCTGCTAGACAGGGGTCCAGGGAAGAAAATACTGTGGGAAGAAATATCCAGGGAATTGTTAAGGCTAGGCTTGTATAGGCCCTAGGGCTAATAGCCTTGTACCAACCTATGAACCAATTTTCATTGTAAAATCCAAAAGTAGAAAGACAAAACTGGTCTTCCCTTTCCCATGATTGTCAGTAAGACTGTTCTTCAGGTTAGTCAGTCACAGTAAAGAAAACTATTCCGTTATGAACTGAAAAAGTTCCTCTTGGTTAGGGGTGACAACTGTCTCTTTTTTAGGACTTGGTGGTTCCATTAGATATTCTGCTTCTACTGATGATCTAGTGAGGATCTTGTAGGTTCTTGCAGCTGCCAGGATGCCATCCACTTGTCAGACGTACTCTGTTAGGTTGAAGAGATTGTCTGTCTAGGCAGAGATGAAGTCTGTGTTGCCTTAGCTGTGTAATTATCCTTGATTCTGAATTTTGACAGGTTTTAGATCTCAGTTATGCCAAACTCAAGATGCATCTTTGGCATCTTCTCATATCTTGGAGGATAAACGTATGTTCCAGCACTGATTTTTAAGCGCTTCCTGAAGGAGTAGTCCACCACAGCTTACCTTTGAAGATCCCATCTCTACCTTTGGACTTGGCATGAATAGCTGACAGACTTGCTCATTTTCTTTTCATACCAAATGGTCTGGGGACACTGAAGTTCTTTTATCAGAACATGATATTCTTTGTGAGCATTGGCTCTACTTGCAAGATGTCTGTGCTGTATGCCTTTATATGCATGGAGCTCTGCCTGATCTTTCAGAAAGATTGAGTCAGCTTTAGGACTTACCGTCACTTTTCCCCGGAAGTGGTGTCATATATATCTTTAAATTAGTCTATGTATATCTCTCCCTCTCTGTCTTCTTTACAGGGGCAAAATTAAAGAATGCCAAAACCTGTTATACCTTGTACATTTTTAGCACCAGCAAAATTTTACTTGAAGGCTACGTACCCATAGAGTGGCATACAGCAACGGTTATTCTGCTCCACAAAGGTGGAGCCATAACAGACCCAGGGAACTATCACCCTATAAGCCTGACTAGCTTGGTCTGCAAGGCTATGGAGTGCATCATCATGGAACTCATTAACAGAGACATTGGGAACCTCCAAACATGGGACCTTACTCAGTTCGGCTTTGTTAAGGGCAGATCATGCCTCCTAAACCTGGTGGACTTCTTTGAGACAGTTACCAAGGGTATAGATGAGGGAAAGGTGGTACACACAGCCTACCTAGACCTCGTTAAAGCCTTTGACACCATTCCCCATTCTGGTATTATAGACAAGCTCACCAGCCTGAACATAAACCCCTACATCTCAAGATGGGTTGCCAACTGGCTCATGGACAGAACCCACATGGTGAGAGTTGTGGGAGCTAGGTCCGACTCTAAACTGGTTACAAGTGGAGTTCCCCAGAGCTCAATCCTAGGACCCCCCCTGTCCAGCATATACTTCTCAGAGGTACAGGCAAGCACAGGAGGACTATGGCTGACCAAGTTTGCAGATGACCGCAAACTAGGGGCTATAATTGACTCTCCAGCTGACACAGACATCCTCCAAAAGGGTCTCACTGAGACGGATACCTGGTGTCAAAATCATGGCCTCAAGCTTAATGCCAAAAAGTGCATAGTCATCCCCTTTGGAAAAAACAAAGTACCCACAAACTACCACAGAGGTGGTAGTCCCCTAAATATGGAAGACGTAATAAGGGATCTGGGGACCCAAGTAGATAGTAATCTCACCTTTGATAATCACATTGCCAAAGTGGTTAGAAAATCCTTTGACATGGCCCACCTAATCACAAAAGGGTTTGCATCCAGATCAAAAGATGTCATTATGCCCCTCTACGCATCACTCATCAGACCCATCATAGAGTACAACGCCCCATTTGAGATGTACCTTACAAGGCACCTGCAACAGCTGGAAAGACCACAGGAGTACCTCACCAAGAGGATCACTGGCCTCAAACAGATGCCCTATGCAGCTCAACTGAAGAAACTTCAGCTGTATTCAGTTACATACCACCTACTCAGAGGTGATCTCTGCCTGACATACAAGGCCATGTCCAACACAGAATTGATGGACATGCTCCACCTAAAGAAAACCTTCTCCCCTCGAGCCACACGCTCTAGGGATCTAAACCTCACCACAACAATAAATAGATCATGCTGGAGTGATAGATTCCTGTCCCAGAGACTTCCCATGCTTTGGAACAAGATCCCAATCTACATTAGGCAGAGCTCCTCGTTAACACTCTTCAAAAGAAACCTTGACGAGTGGATGGAAACAGAAAGTTTACTCCAGGGATCACTTCAGTGGCTCTGCTGGGCAGAGGCACAGGCAACTAATCTAGGGGGTGGTGAAAGCCAACACAATCTGGCTAGGCTTATAAATGCCTTCGGGCAGATAGCCTAGTACCTTCCTATGAACCTATGAACATATGAAAGAGTGCATAAGTTCAGACAGACAGAACATTTGTTTGTCTCCTTTGCATCAGGTAAGGAGGGACTTATCATGGCAAAAACAGATTTCACATTTTACTGATGACTGCATTATCTTTTGCTATCAAGCAGCTAAGTGCATATTGGAATGCTGCTTTTAAGTGCCATTTTACCAGGGGTTTGACTGCTTCCATTTTTTGTTTCAAAAGCTTCTCCATTGGGAATATTTCTTCTGAAGCCTTTTGGTTATCAGTTTGCTCCTTTAGTAAACATCATGGTTTGGATTATGGTTCCAGCAGTAAGAACCCCTTTGGCAAGTCATTGGTTCAACCCTTGTCCTTTTCAGCCCCTATCATTTGACTATACTCCATCTTGGACCTCCATGACATTTTTACATATCACCTTCTCAGCAGTTACGTGGCATTCAGAGTCGGGGTTGGGAGGGTGGCCTAATGGTTAAGGTGTTTGCCTTACAAACACAAGGTGCAGCGTTTGAGTCTCACAAGGGAAAATTGACTAGGCTTAAAATGACCCACAACGGCAGTTAACCTAGTACTAATCTATAAACCTATGAACCTAAGATATACAGCTATCTGCTTATTATTTTAGTTGATCTGTGAGAAAGCCTCCTACAGTGGGTGCTAACTACCTTCCTTCCACCTCATGTCTCTGGTCTGCATCTTCATGAACTTTTTGGAGACAGATTGTATTGTATGCTGGAGTAGAACATAATTTTTTGTATTTCTTTGTCTGTCTTTCATCATGTTGTGGCATGCAGCACCTGAATCTACCCTTCTAGTTGTGGTTATGCTATTCAGAGTTCAGAATTGAAAATGCCCATGAACAGAGTGGATGAGAGCTCTGAAATATGTCAGACTGATACTATTAGAAAAGGAAATTCCAACAGTTACACAGTACAGAGTTTTTTCTCACAGCAGCACTACTGTATTGAGTACATACCTGTTTTACCTAAGGTAAATGGTGCAACCCAACTAAAATGAGTAGTACCCTTTCAAACCCTTAACCTCTTGGTTGTGTGAGAAATGCGTCTTTCTTTTGTGAGAAGTGGGAATGATGTGAGGACCCCTAATGGAGGATTGCTTTTTTTCTCCCATGTAGTGCTGCCTGCCACTGCAGAGACCCAGTTCTCTTCCCCATTACTTGAATGATTCATCTGTTGGGCCTTTTTAACTTTAAGCCAGTATTATTCTTTGAATTACAGTCAACTGTACATTGTATTTTAGTATTATTTATTTGCTTTGTCAGTATTGTATCATTCTTATACTATACCTCTAAAATGTGTTGGTAGTTGTTCTGTAGTCTGCATTTTTTTCCTTTTTTTTAAGTACTTTGCCCATAATATTGATAAACTCAGTTGTAGTTCTTTGTGTTTAGACTGTTGAACTCACTAATCTCCCGAATAACCAACTTGTCAACAGACCCATCTATCGTCTGTTGTGTTTCAGTATTGGAAGCTGACTAACTGGTGACTGTATCCCACACAACCCCTCCTACTTATATATGTCATCTCTGAGATTGTACTTTCATGGCAAAAGTGGTGATGCCTGATCTTTGTATATAGAAATGCCTCTCTCCATCAGCAATTTACTGAATCAGTTACAGTGTCTGTGTGTTTGGGCAGTGGATTGAGAGGCAGGAGAGGCAAGTCGGTGAGAGAATTCAAGCATCTGCCTCTAGATGAGTTGTCCCTCAAGCAAGCATACAAGGAGGTCTTGGCACTGTGGTATAGAGTGAAGAAGACATGCCAATGACCCACGATGATGACACAGACAATTTAGGTTTGCCTAGCGGCTTAGATGCTAGAAGGAATGATGTAGCAGAGGATGGGTGTGAGCAACTCATTTGCTATTTGCTCCTCTATGCAGGTGAGAGTCTAAGAGTCTCTTATTCTTTGAAGTGAGTGTTAATTGGTATGAAGTAGACCAGTCTTGCAATTACATGGGCTTCTCACCTTCTGCTCTAGCCCTAAACCACTCCTAAGATGGCTAATGGCATGAATGGACTGATAGGTAGGGGATCTATTGCGTGGATCAGACGGGTGACAAAAAATGGGCACACATTATTTAATTCTGTTTCCATAGTGTGCTGTTTGCTTGCACCGTGTTGTATCATGTTTTAGTGTAAGTAGCTTTGGCCTGAATAATTGCTGACATTGGTTTATTTGGATTAATGCAGCTACTTGGCAATGAAAAGAATACATAGAAAGATAATGTTGCATTGATTTACTGTCACACCTTTTCTGTGTGTCTTGCTCTTTCAACCTAGTTCTGAATCTCAACTTCCAGTCACAGCCTGTATGGTGTCTGCATGTTCTGCTCATGTGTGTGTGGGATTTCAAAATAATCTTCTGGCCAACTCCCAGCATGGATTTAGACCATAGCACACTACCACTTCAACCCTCCTCTCCTTTGCTAATGTCATAAATTCCAACCGTAACAACAACAAACTATCTTCTGCCCTGTTTCTTGATCTTTGTAAGGCCTTCAACATGGTCAACCACCAGCTACTCTTACTTAACCTAAATAAAATATCCCTAAACAGCCATTCCATACAATGGTTTCAATCTTATCTTAGTGGAAGACAGCAGGCTGTCCTTTGGCAGGACAAACTCTCCACCCTTCTCCCAGTTACCCTTTGTGTCCCTCAAGGCTCCATATTAGGTCCCCTTCTTTTTTCCCCCTTTATCAATGACCTCCACACTGTAATCACAGATGCAACCTGTATACAATATGCCGATGACTCCACCCAGATTTACTCAGCCTCTACCCCTACAGATCTTCTTAGTTTAACTCAGAAAACCTTTAATACAGTGGAAAACTGGATCTCTAATGAACAGCTGATATTAAACCCTAATAAAACAAAGCTATTGCTCTTCTCCCCTACTCGGAAATCCTCTCAACCTTTGTTTACTATAACATCTAACAATGGGATCATAATCGCACCAGATATGTATACCAAACTCCTGGGTGTTATAATCGACAACAACTTCAAATATGATATGCATGTAAACCAAACTATTAAAACCATTAATAAAAAACTTGAATTGCTTTACGAAAACAAACCTTTTCTCACCCCTCTGGCTAGAACTGCCATTGCCTGTACCCATTTGCTTTCAACTGTACTCTATGCCTCGCCAATACTCACTAACTTGAACAAAACAGATCTCAGCAAACTCTCTAGCTGCTACAATCAAATTGCCAGGTTTGCCACAGGAACTCCCTACAGGACACACCATTGTTAAAATCTAAACCTCTTAGGATGGCTAGAACTCCCCAGGCTAATTAAATATAATCAACTTACTGTAGCATTCAAGGTTATTAACCAACTAGAAAAAACGCCCTCCCTTAAAAACATTATCCATCCCTATAAAAATGCTAGGCCATTTCTTTCCACTACAAAACTTTTGGTTCACTCTGTTAAAGCTAACAACCTCTCTGAAGAATCTTTGCAAATTCAGTAGGAAAAACCTGGAACCCCTCCCTTAATCAGTTAAAAAAAAAATCTAACCCAGTATTTTAAAACTCACGGGTTATGTCCTTGCTCTAACCCTGACTGAAGCCTCATCTACTTCCATATCCCTGCAATTTTTTATTCACAGTGACTAACCTCTTACATTAAAAGGTTTGAAAAGAGAAACTGTAACATCCTTGGAGATACTCTGTATATAAGCTGCACCTATAGGTTTGATAAGAGAAACTGTAACATATTTGTATATATTTCTGAATATAAACTTTAGTCTTCATAGGCTTGAAATATGAGACTGTAACTTGTATGTTAATATAATATGTTTGTGCATATACTGTAACTTGTTTGTCTTTATCTGTTTGTAAGTTTGGAGCTTTTTCTCCCCGGGCCTCTGCTGAAAATGGACATGTATCCAGTTGGATTATCCCATTCAACAAATATAAAATAAATAAATAAAATAAAAATACTTTGGCTTCCTCCCATTTCCACAAACTTACTAGTTAATTAGTACTTTAAGCTGTCTATACTTGTATTTCATAGGTTCATAGGTAGGTACTAGGCTATTGGCCCTAGGGCCTATACAAGCCTAGCCAAAAAGGTACCCAGGATTTCGCCACCCAAGAAAATTACTTTCCTGTGCCATTGTCAAGCAGAATCACAGAAGTGACCCCGGGGTGAATTTCCTATTACTCATCCAGTCATCAAGATTTTTCTTGAAGAGTGCTAATGAGGAGCTCTGTTTGACATAGATAGGTAGTCTGTTCCAGAGAATGGGAAGTCTCTGGGACAGGAATTTATCCCTCCAGCATGTTCTGTTTATTGTGGTGACAAGGTTTAGGTCCCTAGAGTGTGTAGCTCGGAGGGATGGGGATTTCTTTAAATGGTGCATGTCCAACAGCTCTGGGTTTGACATAGCTTTGTATGTTAGGCAGAGATCGCCTCTGAGTAGGCGATATGCGACGGAGTAAAGCTGGAGTTCTTTGAGATGGTCTGCGTAAGGCATCTGTTTGAGGCCAGTAATCCTCTTTGTGAGGTATGTTTGTGGCTTTTCCAGTTGTTGTAGATGTCTTGTGAGGTACATACCAAAAGGGGCGTTGTACTCTATAATGGGTTTAATGAGTGATGATATCATATTTCTGGATGAGAAACCTTTTGTGATGAGGTGTGCCATGTAGTAGGATTTCCTGACCATTGTGGCGATGTGATTATCAAAGGAGAAACTACTGTCTACCTGTGTCCCAAGGTCTCTTATCACACTTTCGGTGTTAAGTAGACTATCACCTATGTGGTAGTTCATGGGTACAGAGTTTTTAGCAAAGGGGATGACAATGCACTTTTTGGCATTGAGCTTGAGACCATGGCTTTGACACCAGGCATCTGTCTCAGTGAAGCCCTTTTGTAGGATGTCCACATCATTAGGAGTTTCGATTATGGCTCCTAGTTTGTAGTCATCTGCGAATTTAGTTAGCCAAAGACCTTCTGTGTTAGCCTGTAATTCAGAGAATTAGATACCAAACAGGAGAGGACCCAGGACTGAACCCTGTGGTACTCCACTTTTCACTGGTCTGAAGTCTGATTTGGAGTCTGCTTCTTTCACAGTGTGGGTTCTGTCCTTGAGCTAGTTGGCAACCCATCTTGTGACATAGGGATTTATACCTAGTTTAGTGAGTTTATCTATAATTCCAGAGTGGGGGATGGTGTTGAACACCTTGGCGAGATCTAGATAGGCTGTGTGAACCACCTTACCCTCATCTGTGGCTTTGGTGACTGCTTCAAAGAAGTCTGGGAACCTGAGCTACCACTCAGAACCCAAAAAAGTCTATTTACCCTTTGCAATTGTGGGCCAAGCCATTGCTGAAAACAATCTGAAGACTATGTCACTTTCCCTATTAACAAATTAAGTAAATTAAAAAAAAAAAAGATTTGATCTGTTACCTACAAGTTGGATGGTATAGTTATGGCAGAAATATATATAATGCCAGTATAATTTAGAGTTGGTGGTACATTTAATAGTTACCTTGTACCAGCCATATTATTTTTATGAGCAGCAGGACATGCTACTTATTGTGAACTACAGTTAAAACATTAAATTGAATATTATGTTAGTAATATCCACAATTTATGACTTTTACCTGTGTAGCTGTATAACGGGCGGCCACGGTGGTGCAGCGGTTAGCATTGCCGCCTCACAGCAAGAGGCTTTCCGGTTCGATCCTCGGCTGGGGTGCCTTCTGTGCGGAGTATGCATGTCCTCCCTGTGGTTGCGTGGGTTTCCTCTGGGTGTTCTGGTTTCCTCCCACATCCCAAAGACATGCTGTAGGTGGATTGAACACTCTAAATTGGCCCTAGGTGTGAGTATCTGCATGTGTGTGCCTTCTGTGGAAGGTTGGGTGCCGGGCTGGCAACTCAACACCGTAAAACTCCACTGCCAATCATGAGTGGACAGGTGATCTGCTGTGGCGACCCCTAATCTGGAAAAGCCAAAAGATGAAGAAGAAGAGCCTGTGTAGCTGTATAACCCACCGTGGGCAGTATGTCTCAAGAAGTATTCTGTGTCATATTTAATACCTTTTCGTGACTGAGAAGGGTATCCCCTATTGAGATGTGACTAATATTCTGAGAATTAATATATTGGTAAAAGTACAATTTTTTTATATATTGAAAGACTTGGTACTTTTCTGCCGTTTATGATTCCTGTGTAACACTCACTAAACAGATTACAGGGGATGTTACATAGCTTAAGAACGTTCGGTTATTCCTGTTCTCACCACATAAGCTGACATTCATACTTAATTTGCATAGTATGCAGCTTGCTGTTATGTGGAAAGCAGGCGCACACAGTCATGCTGCGATTCATAGTACCACTAGAGCTACTGAGCAGGGAGGAAAACAATGCCAGAAGAGGAGTATGCAAACAGTCATATAACGGCAAACAAATGAAAGCATGCACTCTAATGAGATGCAAATCATGTCCTTTAAAAGCAGGTTGTAGTTCATACGTATAAGTTGCAGATGGCATGCGGCAGTTTACTTATCAGTATAAGTGGGAACCTCAACAGACGCAAGTAGCAAAGATGATAAGACGAGAGGAAGTTATGGGCAATGTATTACCTACCACAAACTACTTACCAGTATCTAATAAACCATTTCTGAGTGAAAAGAGATATTATACAGGAGTTGGGTGATGTGTATTGTGCATAAACAGGATCAGGAAGAATGCATAGACATCAATACCAATGGACACTAAGGGACACACATCACTTACTATACTAGCTGCAGAGACTATTCAGAGGCACACAGGAAACTCACTACACATATTAAAGGTATCAGCCTGCAGAATATTCAGTGTGCTTCTCAACACATTACTTTTATATGTGAATTTGCATATCTGTTTTGCCAACAAACCAGGAGAGACAGCCACCACCATGTGTTGATTCTGTGGCACAACAAACCAGGAGAGGCAACCACCACCATGAGTGGCTTCTGTGCATTTCTCACCTCATAGAAGTACTGGGTGCTATAGACTGTACACATGTGACAATAAAGATGGCACATGGTGTCTGTAAACAGAGGCATATTATTGGGAAGTGTTACAATTTAACCAATTAGCAGGTAGTGTAAGTGTACAGCAACCAGGGGTTGATTCGCTCAACTCTCATAAGGCTATATGTATAACTGCTTCCTGTTTAGTGAGAGTACCAGGCCTCCTAGTTGGCAGGTGCAGGCACTGTTGTAATTGGACATACATAAAGCCAAAGATAGTGTGAGCACATGAATTAGTCTCCACTTTATTTCAGGTAATGCAAGTTACCAACTGTAGACCTGCCTGATGACACATGTACACTACCCACAAAGCATGGCTGAACTGCAGAATTACACAAGTCACATGCAGAGCAGAGACAACATACAGCATGCATTTGGCCTGCTGAAGTCTTGGTTCTACTGTTTGGATATTTCTGTGGGAAGCTGCAGACCACCCCCTCCGCCACAGCCTTCTTCATTCCACATAATACTGTTAATGAGAAGCTTACAGACAGGCCATCTGTCCATGGACATTCCAGACCCTCTATAGAATACATCAGCATCATCCAACAATTGGACTGTGGCCAAAAAACAGCAAGAAGCAGTTGCACCACACCTCTCTGGACAGCACAAAGTACAGTACATAGCAGCATAGAAGATATGGCAGCTTATGGGACCATGACAAGATAGTGACAGTGTGGCATCCCAAGAACAAACAAGGTGCATGCAGTGTTAGTTAAAGGCTGCACTGGGCAATAAAGGTCAAGTCACAGATATTTCCACATGCATCACACAGGAGGGAAGGTGAAGACAGCCATAATCTTCATCATTTGCACAAGTGACAACAGACAGCATAATATGTGGCTGACATCATAGCCCAGAAGAGTGTCCATGTCGCTGGAGGTAGAGACAAATGTTTTGTTTCAAGATGCACTCTGTCATAGTTAATACCCTTTAGCCACAGAGAATAGTTCCCCTGTTGGATCATGTCAGGTAAAGGGTGCCACTGCATGACTGTAATCTGTTCCACCCCCTGATATAAAAAGCTAAGCGCATTTACTAGGGCAGCACCGTTAAGCAGATTTAAACTATTTGGGCTACCTAAATTCCACTCTTCAAATTTTCCTTAAAGCTACCTTCCTCGAACTATACTGATCTAATAACTAAAAGATCATCTCTACTTGACTCCAAGTAGACTATTCTCTATCTGTTAAGATTGCTCCTACAGTTTATTACCTTGATACGGTGCTCTTGTCATAGATAGTACCCCAAAAGGCAAACCCCATTTCTCGGTCATACCGTCCCCGGAATCTTCTTTAAAGTTTTTATTTGTCTATTCCTTCTAGCATGTGAGATCAGTTGCTAGTGCCCTCTCCTGCTCAGCTGGTGAACCTGGGAATATTGAGGCAATGTTACAATTGCCTCATGTACAGACCTCTCCTCCTCCCACAAAACACAAATACATGCGAGATGCAACTATACAGCCAAACTGGAGGCTGAGCTCTCTCAACATAGGACTGGCAAGACCAGTCAGGAGGAGAAGGTTACACACTATAGACCCAGTCTCACATAGTACCATCACAACCTCAAATCACACATAAACACACAAAGACATACTCGAGGCTCTGATCAAAAATCTACCAAAACAGCAGAGGCCACCAAAGCAGACACCCAAACAACCACCTCAGAACACATCACCTGCAACACATACACCTCACCGTCAGAGTGTTAAACAGTCACAGCCCTTCAGGCCAAACAAAATGCCAGACACACTAGTCATTGGTGACTCCATAGTCAGACACACTGGCGTCCGCTCACCAGACTGAGTAAGGAGAAGGTCACAGTAAGCTGCCTTTCGGGCGCTAGAATCCGCCACATAACGCTCAGGTCTCTCAACAGCAGGTACAAATACGACTCAGTCATTGTCCATGCTGGTGTAAACAACCTGAGACGTACCTCCTTGGACTACATGAAAAGAGACATCGAGGAGCTCTCTGATTATGTAGCCCAGGCAGGTATGACCCTGACCTTGAGCAGTATCCTACCTTCACCAAGAATGATGCCACAATACAGAGATAAGATGATCAGCTTTAACAATTGGCTTAAACACTGGTGTCATTCAAAGGGGATCCAGTGTCTGTCTGCCTGGGATGACATGCTGGACAAGCCACGCTGCAAGGATGGCTTGCACCTGTCACCCTGGGATTCGGATATTGGCAAGGCTCTTGCCACCCCATAGTGCCTTTTTAGGCAAGGCTCAAATTCTAAACCTACCACCCTAGAACACAAAAAGGAAAAAACTAAGGGTAATGCTGCTCAATGCCAGAAGTCTGAATCTCAAAATGCACCGAGGCCCTTCTCAGTATGGAGAACATCGATGTCTGTGCTGTGACAGAAACCTGGTTCAAGGCTCCTGAGAGCACCCCAGCACTATCAGGTTTTACCTCATATCATGCGTTCCGCCCAAAATCCGGACAATACCAAGAAAGGGGTGTATCCATATTCATCAAGGACTCCCACACCTCAAGACTGGTTGCAACGCACGATGCATCGGAGACCATCCAGGTGCAATTAACCATAGGCAAGACTGCTCTGCAAATTGTAGCATGTTACAGGCCACCTCACAAACTCAGGAACCTCACATGGCCTTCCTGAAAACACTAGAGGGATAAATGTATCACCAAACACCATCATACTAGGTGACTTCAACTACCCTAATATAGACTGGGAACACTACTCAAGCCCAAACACCCTAGCCCAAAAGTTCCTGGAATTCATAAACTCAAATGCCATGGAACAACTAGTTACCATCCCCCAAGAGGAGATAACATACTTGACCTCATCATCACGAACATGGGAGCACAATGTTCAACATATACCCCTCACTGGTGAGATCAGATCACAAACTAATCTCGCTGGAGGTCCTCATCCCACCCCACCTGAAATAAAAAGACCACAGTAAAGAACTTCTCGACTTCACACTTCTAAAGACTAGTGTGGTCTCCTTTAAGGCCCCGGAAAACAGTACACATGCCGCTGAATCACTTACAAATGCCTTCTACCAGCACCTGCAGGACTGCATGGATAAGGCAATCCCAAGCAAAACAAAGACTCTCTGTACCAAAGGCAAGCGTCCAGTCTGGTGGACCCCAGCCATAAACAAACTCTACAACAAAGGAGGAAGCTACTACAAGATAGAGCAAAATCCTTAAAAGGTAAGACACCCTTGATCACTATAAGTAAAAACTAAGAGCTCTCATAAAATCATCCAAAGCAAATTTTGAGAGAAAAATAGCTAAAGACTCAAAAGACAATCATAAGGCCTTCTTTAGCTATGTTAGAAACCTGGGAGGAAACTCCCAGATATGCTCAGAACTAGTTCAAAATGATGTGAAGATTACTGATCCTACGGACATTGCCAACATACTGGCTGACAGGTTCAGTGCAAACTTCTCCCCTCCCCAAAGGAGATATCTACCAAATGATTGCAGCCCCCAAACATCTCCAAGCCCAAGTGAGAACTGCTCTCTCCAAAGCAAAAAACACAGCATCCATGGGACCTGATGGTGTCCCCGCTGTGTGCTCCACGAACTCAATGAGGAATTAAACCCACAGCTAGGACAGCTGTGTAATCAGAGCCTTACCTCTGGATAGCACTGCAACTGTGGTCCCACTTCACAAAGGCGGTGCCTCCACCGACCCTGGAAATTACCGGCCCATTAGCTTGACAAGCCTTATCTGCAAAGCCATGGAGAGGATCATAATGGACCTCATAAATAAAGACATAGGGAATTTGCAGACTTTGGATCCAACCCAGTTTGGCTTTGTCAAGGCAGATCATGCCTTTTAAACTTGGTTGACTTTTTGAAACAGTCACCAAAGCCATTGATGGGAAAGGCAGTCCATACAGCCTACCTCGATCTGGCATACAATACCCCACTCGGGTATCATTGAAAAACTCATCAGCTTAAATATTAACCCATACATCACAAGATGGGTTGCAAACTGGCTGAGTGACAGAACCCACAGGGTCAGAGTTGCTGGCGCCATGTCAGACTCAAAGCCTGTCACAAGTGGTGTCCCACAGGGCTCAGTCCTAGGCCCACTCTTGTTTGGCATCTACTTCTCCGAGTACAAGCAAACCAGGAGGTTTATGACAACAAAATGCAGATGACTGCAAACTGGCCATAGTAGAAAACACATCTGACACAGATATCCTACAGAAGGGTCTCACAGAAACGGATAACTGGTGCCAGAGCCATGGCCTAAAGTTAAATGCCAACAAATGCATAGTCATACCCTTCGGGAAAAACAAGGTTACCCCTAGCTACCAAATAGGTGGCAATCCACTGAGCACAGAAGAAGTTATCAGGGACCTGGGGACCCAGGTTGATAGTAGTCTGTCATTCGACACCCATGTAGCTAAAGTAGTTAGGAAGACCTTCTACATTGCCCACCTTATCATGAAGGATTCTCATCTAGATCAAGGGAGGTCATTGTCTCCTCTCATCACTCATCAGACCAATGATTGGTACAATGCCCCATTGAATGTATCTGACCCGACACTTGCAGCAGCTGGAGAGGCCACAAAGTTCCTCACCAAAAGGATAAAGGGTCTCAAAAATCTGTCCTATGCTGCCCGACTGAAAGAACTCCAGCTCTATTCAGTCGCTTACGCTGCTCAGAGGTGACCTTTGCCTAACATACAAGGCCATGTCAAACCCAGATTTGATGAATATGCTTCACCTCAAAAATCTAGATCCATCAGAGCCACAAGGGCGGGAGACTTAAACCTCGACACGGCTATTAATACTGGAGGATAGACTCATCACACTCCTATGCTGTGGAACAAAATCCCGGTATATGTGAGGCAGAGCACCTCGCTGGCCTTGTTCAAGAGAAATCTTGACCAATGGATGGGAGATCGCAGATATACCCCAGGGATTACCTCAGTGTCACTGCTCGACAGAGGCACAGCAAAATAATGGGTATAGTTCCCCATACTAAAGGGGTGGCGTAAGCCACAAAACTATGGGCTAGGCTTGTAAATGCCCTTGGGCAGATAGCCTAGTATGAACCTATGAACCTATGAACCTATGTGGTGGGACTAGTGACACCTTGTGACAGTGATATTGCAGTACTGCAGAACTGGGACCTGTAAGGAGTCTGCTGGTGAGAAGCCCTGCTCTGGAGGCTGGTAGGCATCACCAACTCCATGATAAAGTGAAATACTCATAAACCTGCAAGTGCAAACTATGTTTACCCTGAAATGACTTCTCAGCATGACTATTCCATATATGTGCCCACTCTCACCAGTGGACAATGCTGCCAGACAGAGCAGTGATGGTGACTCATGCTATCCTTTACATGGAGGTGAAAATGACAGCAATGTGTGCCAGCACCATTCTAATGAGATCTAGCATGGCAATTTCCATTGTCTCCATGGCCTCACCAAACTATTGGCAATGATGAGTGACATGCTCATAGCGGCAATGTGACAAACCATTTGAGTACCAGCAGACTGTGCTAGAATAATATCCTTGTGTATCTGCTGACTCAGCCTTAGTGCTGAAAACATATCAATGGCCATTTGTGACACTTGACAGATGTGTCAGCTGAGAAATAATGATAGGTGGCTGCATGCTGGGTATACCCACACCACTCACATTATGCTTCTCTGTTGTGGCACCTTCAAGGGAAGCAGGGCTTGTACCATCTGTTATAGGGGACACCATCAAACCTGAACTCCTGCTATATAGCTTGTAACTCGGATATGAGTGGGACCATACATTTACCCCAAACAAGGACTAGAAGACCATCTAGGAAGAAGACAGACAGTACCAGTGTGTCATCTGACTGTGATTTGAGCTGTGCCTTATGGTAATCATTAACCTAGCAATGGTACTGTTATCAGCCCGTTTTCCTAACCCAGCCTGTAGAAGTTTCATCATAACAGTGGTCTGGCCTTTAAATATTCAAGGCATACGGTAATGAATCTGAATACCAATGCTACATGTTAGGCCATGCAGTTGTTCATGTAAACAGTGACAAATATTTTTGCTGCCATTCCTCTGTGCTTGCACTCCATACCTGTAGAAAACATATGCAGTGGAATATGTGGACTGCCTATATCCTGTATATGCATAGCTGCCTTATATGTGATTAGTAGCTTATTAACCTTAGGCACCTTCCTCTGAGACATATGATGGTTTTCCACTCATGGTACCTGTGTTCACTCATCGATGTATGTAAATTGTACCCTTAACATCTCCATGTTGTGACACTAAGAACTCCTTTTCATTATTTAGGTTTGCTGTGAGAGACACCATCACCCAGTGACCAATATCTCTTCTGTTATGCTGTGTGTCCTCTTGCAGGCCCACATGATCACATTGATGACATGCATCTGACATTGCTGTCTTCTGTAATTCTGCTCACTAGAAGCATCAGTGTCATGGACTATTATCTGTAGGATGTGGTCTCATAGAGGCTGTTGAGCTCCCACTGTCCCTAGTAGTCTTGCACATTTGTGTTCCTAGTATCTGTAGTGGGATGCAGTTCTCAGCTTTGCTGAAGGTGTCCTCTTGCTGAGATAATAGTATCTATGAAAACAAGAAAAGTAGATGTAGGCCAGTGAGTGTTGGGCATAGTAAGGTACAAATTACAAACAGGAGTAGCCATGTGTAAATCAGGTTTGGATAAGGAAGAACAAAGTAAGTGTAAAAAAAGCTATTCTGTGGACATTAACGGTACTCCAGTGATGCCAACAAGCAGAAGATGGGAAAGACATGTCCACATATTCAGCTGAAATGACTACCGCACACAGGCTCATCTATCTGTTTATATAGACAGATAGATAGATACTTGAAGGGTTAAGAAGGGACACCCTTGAGTGATCCAAATAGTGTGCTACTGGGCTAGGATGTCAGGATTACCCATGGCTGATACACTACAGGTGTCCCTACAGGTTACACATAGAACATGTCTACGTATGACATACAGGGTAGTACAGGAATAGGCAGTCTTGATAGGTGGCTGAAATCTCACACACAAAATGTATATATACAGCTACATATATCACTTCTGAGCTATATATTCAGGCACAGGTTACGGATAATGACAATATTGTTTAGAATATGTACCTGTACTCTGTTCCAATGCAAGGGCTTACATGTGCAGCAAACTTGAGAAATTCATCTTATCACACTTTTGCAGAACACATGTACCTTTGCAGGGCTGAGTCTTCTTTAAAATCTACTACTAAAGTGCCATAAGTTTATTTCAAACTGCTGTATTAATTCTGCTGCTTCTCTTTAAGGTGCAGCATGTTTTTACACTGGATGTGCACCTGCTTAAGCTGCAATTGAAGCAGTCCGTGCCTGTGAATTCAAATGAAGGTGGGTTTCCTGTATGCCTGTGAATCATCAGTTTCCATCGAAGCACATGGATGACATGATGTGCAGTTAGGTACAGTCACATGCCACCCATATGCTGTGTTTAATGACTTGTGCAGAATATCTGCACATGTAAGTACACTGCACTTTGAGGTGGCACAAGGCTGCTACGCTGGTGATTCAGAAATCAATTTTCGAACATGAATCACAGGCTGCCATTTTGCTTTACAAGATATTCAAGGCAATGGTTGCTAGTACTAGTGTCCATGAAGCACATGTGTCTGATGTATAAGGAAAACAAAACATGCTCTTTCTCCTACTCAGAAAGTTCAGAAACTGGCTGATGGGTACCTGTATGGGCCCATTTAGGAAGCTGGATGCCTAGTTTGACCTGACTGAATTAATGATTCAGGCTTCTGGCATCTTTGTGATCAGTACGCAATGTGTGCACCTGTATAATGAATGACCTGCACTGCCCTAAAGATCTTGGGCAATGGGAAGCAGAGGTTAGGCACAGATGACCTAATATTATAGTAATTGTTTGGCATTGCTGTTTTCAAAGTTTTTTTGTCTTCCTGAACAGTATTCCTAATCAATACCGTCTGTCTGACAGATGTTAGAATACACCTAGTGAGCTGCTGTAGAGGAATAAAGTACAGTTGTGAAGCAAACTTATCATAACAGTAGATGTTTGAATGATCAGTGCTGCAGTAATCTTAGCTATATGGGTTATATCCTGCCAAGGATATAATATTTGGCCAACTTCCAAAGCTTCAGGGTACCTTCTACACACCCAAACAATCAAGCAGCTTGAGCTGAGCTGTCTACAAGTTTGGGTGCCAAGCCCTTCAGAGCTTTCCCGCCAGCACAGAGAGGGAGGCTGAGCCTTGAAAGGACAATGCGAGGAATAACAAAAAAAAAAATCTTCACATCCTGGCATACAAACACACCAAAAAACAAGGGGATGGAGTGGCTACTGCAGCAGGGATCATTGGATCATCTACTGTTATGGTAAGTTCAACTTATACAGCTGTACGATATTCTTTATTTATTTATTTTCAGTTTGATTACCGGGGAAGTCCACTGGGTCAGAGTGACCCATTTTCAGTGGAGGCCTGGGGAGAAAAGCTCCAAGATACATAATACAGATAAGGTACAGAAATACACGGATGTCAGTCTTACATAATATGGAAACAGTTATAAGTACCTTGCTGCAGTAGCCTTAGCTGTATGGGTAGATTACTATGGCTGACTATATTTGGGAGGAGGAAGGAGAAGGGTCCAGAAGCCCCTGGAGAATAGTCCTAGCAAAACTCGATCTAGAATACCACATTTTACCACAAATTACAGGGGTAGTATACGATTTTTTAACTAACAAACATCCAAAAATCCCTGGCATATTTGGTATACCTAAAGTACATAAGCAGAACATCACACCACCTTATAGACCTATAGTGGCAGCAACTGGGTCTAAAACCCATAATTTATCTGTGTATGTGGACAAGAAGATCAAACATGTTCTTGGGACTTTGTGGGTCAACTAAAAAGTCATATATGTAATGCTGAAGGTTATTTTGTAACCATTGATGTAATGGATTTGTTCTCTTGTATTCCTAAACAAGAAGGTTTAGCTTATTTTGTGGAGACTTTATATAATCTGTCTACTATGAATGGTGATGAAATCAAGTTAACTTGTGAAATTATATTAGACCACAACTACCTGTTTTTTGAGGGAGAATATTTCCAGCAGGTTAGAGGTGTGGCAATGGGTGCTACTTAGCCCCAACTTTAAACATCGTTTTACTAGGATGGGAGAGAGAATATGTGTTTGGAAGTGAATATTTTGATTACATTAATTACTATTGTAGATTTTTGGATGATATTTTCATTTTTTGGAAGGGAACAGTTGAGACTATTCCTTTATTCATCCAATATCTTAACAGTACTACTAGTTTTTTGAAGTTCACTTTTCAATTTGATGCTAATAAAATTAGTTATCCTGACACACTCATTATTAAAGACAGGGACAAATTTAAATCAAAAATATACCGTAAAAAGGCTTTTTTTGCAATTACCTACACTTTAACAGTCATCACCCTTTCAGTCAGAAGAAAAGTATAATTAAGGGTCACGCAATTAGGGTAGCTAGAATGACATCTTCTGTGGAAGATCTTCGTCCTGAGTTTGAATATCTAAAAAAACATGTTTTTGGATAGGGGTTACCCTATGGGTCTGGTGGAAAAACTCTTTATGAAGTGGTGTTGTGATGGGGGGTAGATATATACCCATTTATTAGGTATAAGATATTAGATAAAATCTACTGGTAAGACTGATAAAAAACCTAATGAAACCAATTTGAGCATACTTGTATTTTACAATATAGTCCCCTATATCAACAAGTTAAAGATGTTTTGCACAAGAACTGGAGTATATTTAAAGTTGACCATGACAAATATGAAGTTTTGGGTGAAAAACCAGTGTTTACCACAAAAATTGGATTTAATCTAAAAAAGATTTTAGAAAGTGGACCAAAATGTCTTGTAACAGATGAAGTTATTAACAATGGTACTAGGTGTTGTGGGAGATGTAAATATTGTTCTTACATCTTACAGGATACTAAAATATGTTTGAAAAACCAGAACAACAATATAGTTTAACCTAGGAGAGGCAACTGTTTTTCTAGAAAGTTAGTTTATATTGCTATGTGTGATACCTGTAGTTCTTTCTATATTGGGAAGACTGAGAGGCTTCTCAAGACACATTTGTATGACATAAAAAATAAAAAAGTTACAAATGCTTTGTGTAAACACAATATCACATGTAATGATTATGCAGGCTTTCATTTTGCTATTTTAGATTTAGTTCATTTGGAAGCCAAAGGTGGAGACTGGCAAAATCTATTTTTGAAAAAGGAATTGATATGGCAGCTTAGGCTTGCAGCAAATGTTCCCCCTGGCTTAAATGAATGTTTGAATTTGGCACCAGTTTTAAAGGAAAGGGCAGAACAAGTTTAAGTAAAATGAGAAACAGTTGATATTTGTATACAAATAATACATATTTATTTACTTGTGATATTTGTGCTTTTTACCATTACATATTGTACTATCATAATGTTTTAAGAACATCAAGAATTTTGCAGAATTTTATTAGATGTGATAAATTAACCTTTGGTATTTTAAATTTCAATTAAGTTAATGGACTTGTTAATTGTTTAAATTACTGGACCAATCACTGACTAGTAGTCCATATATTAAAGCAGGGTTTTATTTTTTGTATTTAATTCTGATGAAGTCAAGTTTTAACTGACAAAAGTGCTTAATTCATTTGTTGTTGTAATAAACAAGGTATTGGACTCGCAACGTATAGTGCTTTTTTTGGGTTTTACAGTTTCTTATAAGCACTATTGCACCTTTGTTTGGTTCAAAACTCGATCTAGACCTAGACAAGGAATCAAGCTTATAGTGCTTTTTAAATGCATGTACAAAGGACCAAGGAGCAGCTTCCAGAATAATCCTAGCATCCAACCCTTTTCAAAAAGCCATAGATGAAGCCAAGGCCCTGGTAGAGTGGGCTTTGACCCTGCCTGGAGTAGATTTGTCATGGTGATTATATCAAATGGTAATACCTTTAGACAACCATTTGAAAATAGTCTGTTTTGAAACAAGTTGTACCTTCTTTTTACCTTCACAAAAAATGAACAATTGCTCTGAAGATCTGAAAGATTTAGTTCTGTTAGGTTCTGTCAAGATAGTACCTGAGTTGTCTGTGGACATCCAGGGTATGGAGTACCCCTTTCCCTCATTTTTAATTTCAGGAAAGAAAAAAGAAAGATGGATAGTTTGGCTTAAAGTAAACTGAGATACCACCTTAGCATAAAAGAATGATTAGCTCTAAAAGAAACCTTGTCTCTGTGGAAAATGAGGTAGGGTTGACTCACCATAAGAGCTTGTAACTTAGATGTTTTCCATGTTAAGAACCTCAAGTCCACCAGATTGGCTGGTTCAAATGGAGCAAGTGTTAGCTTTTTTAACAGGAAATTAGGATCCCAACAAATGGACACCAGATTACTTCTAGGTCTCTTATGCAAAACCCCTTTCAAGGTCATTTTGTTGTGAAACTATCTTGAAAGAGGAGGATCCATAGGCAGACATGCTGAAATGGCAAATAAATGAACCCTGACAGAGGAATAAAAAAGGCCATAGAATAGTAATGCACACAAATACTGTAAAATAGAGAACACGTAGCCCTGAATGGGTGCTGGTTATATTGCTGCTACTGCTTAGAAACCCTTTTCCATTTGCTGATGTATGATTTTCTAGTAGCAGCTCTCTTGCCTCCATTAGTACCTGCTGCATGTCCTCAGAAAATAGGTGCCTAAAAGGAATTAAGACCCTACCATCCAGGCAATAAGTTGAGGTAGACTGATGCTGAGTGTATGAAATGCTGTTGATCTTGTGTGAGTAGATCCATTCTATGAGGAAGCTTGTGGAAGAAGGGACAACCATGGTTGCCTGTGCCAGAAGGGAGTAACCACAGTGATCTTGGGAGATTCCTTTTGATTCTTCAGACGTACCCTGGATATTTGCAGAATGGGTGAAAATGCATACAGAAACATTCCTGTCCAAAGGGAAGAAAAGGCATCTGTCTTCCAGGCCTTCTTGCATGGAGTACTGGAACATAAGTTTGCCAGTTGATTGTTCTGAGAGAAGGCAAACGGGTCTACTTGAGGAACTTCTGACAGATGGATCAAATCTTGGAAGACTCCCTGATCTAGTTTCCATTCATGAGGGTCTGCTCTGGTTCTGCTCAGCTTGAATGCCACACCATTTTGCACTGATGTAATGTAGGATGCCTGTAGAGTGAGACTGTGCTGAGAAGCTATATCCTAAGCTAACATGGCTAGTATGCAAAGGGAGTATGACCTAGTTCCCCTTACATGTTCATATACCACATGACTGTGGTATTGTCTGTAACCACTTCAGTAGGTCTCAGGGACCAAAGATGGTTCAGAGAGTTCAGTGCCTTGATCAGGGCAAGCATCTCCTTGATATTTATATGCTGACATCTGTCCTTGGTGTTCCTCACCCCCTGCACTTTTATGTCTCCGAAAACTGTTCCCCAAGTAAAATACAAGGCATCTGTGGTGACTGACTGCTTTGGAGCAGGGATAGAGAAGAAGAAACCTGGATTTAAGGATATCTGTTGTCTCCACAAAAACATTTTTCTTCTGATAAACCCCAGTACTGGAATATGAAAAGAGTGTTGCTGCTGGGGCCAAAGAAATTTCAAATACCTCTGTATATTTCTCATGAGGAGTCTTGCCGGTCGTATCATGAGAATTATGGATGCAATGAGACCCAAACTTCAGAGGTATTCCTTTGCAGTGATCGAAGTCTGAGAGGAAAACCTTAGAAATAGATATAAAGACCTATTTTTTCCTGTGGAAGAAAATCACTTTGAACTGCGGTGTCTAGTTGACTTCCCAGGAACACACTCGTGTGACAGAGCCAAGAAAGACTTTTGAATGTTCTCTTGGAATCCTGGCTTCTGTAAGAGATCTCTCACCGAAGAGTGAGACACTCCTAACATTTTGAAAAATGACTCTGCAAAAATAAATACGTCATCTCAATATGGAAAAAATGTGGATACCCTGTAGCCTGCAATGAGCTATAATTGGAGCCAGACACTTTGTGGACCTTCTTGGTGCAGTGGCTTTTCCAAAGAGTAAGGCAGAGAACTGATAAAGTGAACTAGGCACACAAAATCGTAAGAAATGCCTGAATCCGGATGGAAAGGGTTGTGATGATAAGCATATTTTAAATCTACTCTTACAAGGAAACTTGAAAGAGGAATAAGTAACAGGTTGTGAGGTAACATTATTTTGACTTTGGGAACTATCACAAGCAGGATTTGGAAAGAGAGATCCTAAACTGGTCTCCATGCACTCCTAGCAATTTTTTTTTTGACACTAAGAACATGCTTTGAATAAAACCCCTGCTGCACCTGGGAAGGGGGGACTGGCTCTATCACTCCTTGGGGACAGCATGTGATGACAAACAGGAGGAAACAAAAGACTCTGATTAACAAATGAGGAATGACCCATGGAAAGGAGACATTTCTTCCCACTGCCATTTGTAACCTTGTTGAATGATTTTCAGAACCCAATTGTCTGAAACAATGTGTTGCCAAAGAGAAAAATGGAGATTTAGATTTTCTGGAAGAGAATAGGGGCCAGGGCAGGAGGGTGTCACAAGGTCTCTTGAATAGTCATTCAAACTTATTGGACCATCATTGGTTTTGGGAGGTTTGAGACTTCTGTTTGGAACCCCCTTGCCATTTCTTCTTAAATGTCTGTTTACCTGAATTCGGTTGGATTTGATGATTCTGTATTTTGCCAAAACTGGATGAGGAGAAAGTAAATCCCTTGGACAATTTGGAAAAGGAGCGCTGAAAAATCTTAGTGATTCCCTGGATCAGCTTGCCCTTTCATCACACTTTTTTGATCACCTTTGCAGCAGAGGGGCAAAACTCTAAATCTCTAGCTAAGGGAGAAATTAAAATATCATTTTTAAATCATCTGGGAGATTCTGAGAGTGGCCATAACTCTGTAAGAAGTATCAACAGAATAATAATAAAAAAACAATATATATATATATATATATATATATATATATATATATATATATATAAACAGAAAAAACTAGTGGTCTTACAACTTTGTTGATGAGCTCATTCACAATAATTCACAAAAATTATGAAAACCAGTTAGTGTTCCAAAGCAACAAGCATTTATTCATTTGTCTGTGAAGAATAAAGGCTTGTTGCTTTGAAACACTACATGCTTTTCATGATTGTTGGGAATTATTGTGACAGAGCTCATCAATGAAGTTTTAAGACTGCTAGTTTCTCTGTTTTTTATTTTTTCCTTAATACTCATGGCGAAGTTGGAAGTAGGCAGATTCCTATGCTTGCTTATTTTTTAACTACCAACAGAATCACACACATACTGCAAACAATGAGCAGTGACTCGTGCAACAGATAAAACTAAGTTATCTAAGGCACTATTTTCTTTACAAGAAGAAACTGTAGATAGAACATTCCTCATACTTTCACAATATGTCAGAACAAACTTTATCATATGAGCTTGTCAATTTAAAATTCTGAAACTCAAAGTTGCAGAAGCATACACTTTTTCCCATACCTATCATCAATAAGTTTTCCCATCCATATTCGAAAGAGCAGGATTAGAATTAACTAAGTGATTATCAGCAGTGGAATCAACTAAGGCTATAGCTGCTGGGTCAAGTTTGAGAATAGTGTATAAAAAGGTAAAAGACTGAGGTACTTTATATATCCTACCTGCCTTATTAGGAGCAGCTGGGTGACTATCAGGAAAATTGCAGGAAGTAGGACACACATCCTCTAAACTAGACAGAAAAGGAGATTCTGAAAAATCCTACTGTAACAACTGAGTGTTGCTGCTGGGACCAAAACTGAAAACACTGGGAGATTCTAGCAACAGTCTCAGATCAAGAGAAATATCCACAGGAAGAATCAGAATCTGAGCTCTTCTCCGAGTCTGAATGAGAAAACTAAACCCTGAATCCATTCCTGCATCTTCCTGTTCGGATTCAGAATCTTGAATCTCTTCAGGAAAGGCTGCATCCCTCATTATTTTACTGGAAACTACTCACCAGGAAGGATCAGTAGTCTTAATTAAACCCTGAGCCAGTCCCAGTAAACTACTCCTATCCAAAGACATTTGAGGAGGAGCAGTAGGTACATCTTTGGGTTTCTGTTTCTTTTTGACAGGAAACATGGGACCATCTATGTTACTAATGGCAGCTGCTGCTTCCCCAGGGATGGGCACAGCATTCTGACAAAACAAGTAAACCTTCCCTCTTCAGTCTCCCAGGACCAACAAGAGTGTCTCTCACTTGCCCATTGAGGGGACTCCAACAGCTGCAGAGGACATGGTTAACTCATACATAGTGGCTTTATGTGCTACACCAGAGGGATTCGGGGTAAATGATGAGTGGTCTATGGTACAACAAGTGGCTACAGCAGAATCACCCACCTGTGGTGGAGACAAGTTGCTAGCCTGCTGTGGTGGCAAAGGCTGTTTGCTTAACATTTTCTTTCTGTGGCTGGAAGAAAGACTGACCATGGGACTAACAATCTGTTCCATGGTCAAGCTGAAAATGGTGCCTCTTTCTCTGGGAAGACAAGCAGCTAATGCCAGTAAAACAACCAGTCCACAGAAGTTAACATTTTTGGACAGAAAAAACACAATAACACTATGGCATCTCCACAATGGAAAATTAAACAAATTTTCCACAGAAGATAGGTTATCAGTTAGTTTACACTACTTTAAAACTGACATTAAAAATGAGTGCTACACTTAAAAGTGTGTTACAGTCTTGAGCCAGTCCATTATAACATAAAAACACAATCCTCCTAGCTTTAAAATAGCATTCCTGAAGACAAAAGTAAAAAAAAAAATCAGACGTGATAGTTGCAGGACTGCAGAAATCTTGAGGAGAATGATTACAAGAAATGTTTTAAAGTATTTATGATTTCATTTCTTACTTGCATAAAATGCACATTCCCTGAATTGTGTAGGTGTACACATTTTATGATGAACAGAGATTTTAAAATTTTCAAACCATAACCTACATTATAAATTAGGGTAACAGTCTCTTTGTCCTGATTTCCAAGAACATCAGGTGCCGTAAAGTGTGAGCATGGACAGTCGAGTCATGTCAAAAATCTGTCTTTGTGACTCATACTATTTCTGGAACTAAAATGTTCACACACATGTGCTCACACACACACACACACACACACACACACACACACACACACACACGAATATATGGTGCAATTATGCTGCGTATATTCATGCCCTAGCCTAGCCCAATGCATGTGTAGTCTTTTAGCACAAATGAAATTCCATTAAACATACAAACTTCTGCCAGAATATAATTCTCATACCCATTGTACATCAATGCCCAGAATATCCTGTCCAATCCCTACTGACTTCTTCCATGGTGCTACTTACAACTAAAGTATTGATATAATAAAGAAAGTGAGTGTCAGGTACTGAATATTAAGTTGTTCTGTTATGAGTTTTTATTCATAACAAAGCATTTTAAATACCATCCATTTCATTTGAGCACTTATATTTTGGGTTAGTGAGATTTGAAAAAGGAAGACAAGCTCTCTGCATTTTAACAGTCTGTTTTGAGTTACAACAGTATGCATTGAAATAATATACAACAAATTGGCACAGCTGAACTAGATAAACCCAACCCTGGACTCAAGCAGTTTAAAAGGTCATTATTTAAAGGATGTTAATTCAGCTCTTCTTGCCTCCTCTAATGTAATGGACTTACTCAGCCCTTTTAAAAGTTCGCCGTTAATTGCTGTGTGTTGTGCCTTCCCCTTTTAATAGTTATTCACAGTGTTTGTTAGTATATCTTTTAAACCATACATTATGAACTTTAAATGGAATCTTTTTGTCTGCTATACCACCTGGCATCCAAAGTGAGCTAATGCATAAGCCAAGCCTGGAATCTGAAGCAGGAAAGTGCTAATTGCTACAGGAATGGTTTTATCACCACTCAGATGATAAGACCGTTGAAGAAATGGCGCTGTCACCTTCACAGTGATTCATGCAGCTGTATGTCACTCATTAGGAATAGCAAAGAGCCTCCAGTGTTCGACTACATTTCTGTGTTGTTCCATTTACTAAGGACGCTTAACAATATAAAGTGCAAAGGGACAAGCTGAACAACTAAAAATATGCTAGATAAGTGTATAACTTCAGTCACACTACCCTTCCCTTTAATGATATACATTTATAACTGAGCAACAATGGAGTACCATATTAGAACACTATATTTTCCAGCAAACCCTGCTGATGGACTTTTGTTCATAGAATCAACTAAGTAAAGTTTTTTTTAAATATTGAATATATGTACACTATATATATATATATATATATATGTGTGTGTGTGTGTGTGTGTGTGTGTGTGTGTGTGTGTGTGTGTGTGTGTGTGTGTGTGTATGTATGTATATATATATATATATATATATATATATATATATATATATATATATATATATATATATATATATATATATATATATATATATATATATATATATATATATATATATATAAATATATATATATATTTCTTTAAATAGATGCGGAAGTTTGTGTCAGCACTTTTGCGTGGCTTTGCAACACTATGAAATAACTCAACATTCTTTAAGCTGCCAAGTAAAAATAATAAATGGCTTAGGAAGAATCTTCCAAGGTTAAGAATAATGCAAATACTTTTTTTTCCCTTTGCAAACATAAAATGTGTTATTAGTTTCTTTTATAATGCTATTTATAGGGAATCAGTCACATGGCAAGTGGGGCTGTCTGTGAATTTACTGGATTTCTGTCAGACAGTAAAATAATTATGGCGATCATAAAATACAGTAGTATATTCCGGAAGAGTGCTTTAGAAAGTACTCTTAAAAAGTATTGGACCAAAAATCATGTTACCTTCTTCAGGCGATAGTATGACTGGAAACAGTGGGAGAATCAAATAATGTTTTTAGAGGTATTTAGTCTGTTGGTTACTGTGAAGACCACTTGGAATTTGGCCACAAATAAATGATTTCGGTGGTAAAATTTCCTAGTTGTGGAAACAAGTGAACCATGAATCATTTTGTAGTATACTACAATGGACTGAATGTGTTCCTGCCCCAGGCCTTGAAGACAATTGTCTAGTTCATAATATGCATGCAGAGTGAATACATATATTAAAAGATACACTATCAGTTGTCACAGTGGTGTAGCTGTAAGCATTGCTTTCTCTCAGCATTTGGAACTACAGTCGATGTCCTTGCTTTTGTATCCTCTGTGTGGTTTGTGTTTTTTTCCTGTCTACATATGGTTTTGTCAGGGGTTCCAGTTTTCTTCAACATCACAAAAACATACACGTACTTCAAAAGGTTATTCTCCATACTGTCCAATGTTTGTGTGCACATGGTGTGTGAATATATTTGTGTGTGTGCATGAGTGTGTGTGTGTGTGTGTGTGTGTGTGTGTGTGTGTGTGTGTCTCCTGCAGCTTATTAAGTCCTTCCTTTCTTTTGCCAGTTGTTTCTGACACAGGCTGCAATTTCCAACAGCCTTCAACTGCATGAATTGAGAAATGAAAAGAATGTATGACTGAAGAAATGCACAAATTAAATATTTCAGATGTCCTTGTCCACAAAAATAAATAAGTAAATAGAAATGCATGATTTCTTTGTGAACAGATTAATGCATGAACCAGGGAATGCAGTTCTCTGTAAAGTGTGACCACCAAATATGCCGGAATATGTTCAGGCTAGAAAACCTTGACCAATATGGATTCTAGTCAGGAAAGAGCAAGGTTTACACTTTTTTGGTTTTTGCACTTAGACTTCCAAGTTAAAAATATTATGCTTTTTGTGTTCTGGAGAAGTAGTTTCAGGATTACAAATCAGTGAGCAAGTCAGAAGCACACAAGACTAAGGAGAAAGGCCACACTGAGTGATGGTTGAGGCAGTGTATAGACACTGTGTAATTGATGTCTTTATGGAAATCACAGAAACATTTGGCCTGCTGCAGAAAACTCCTTCTTGCCAAACATTCCTTTCTTTTTTTAGATTTAATCTTTCAATCCTACAGTTCACAGGCTATCACTGTACAAGAGCAGCTGGTGAAATCTGTAGGGGCTGAGGGGTTGTGCTTAATCAGTAAGAAATCGAGTTGCCTGAATGGAACACTTGGCCCAAACCGAGTAAAAAGCTGAAGGTGAGAGACTCTAGAACAAAGAAGAACTGTGGCAGGGCTCTTCTGAGGGGGAATAGCAGATGGAGGCACAATGGTTATTTATATATCAATCTGTCTGTCCATTTGTTTGTCTATTTGTTGTTTATTCTGAGTGAGTAAGTAGCTAGGGTGGATCATAACAGCCTATTTTCAGATACAACTTATAATAAAGTATATCAACCACATATCTTTAATTGTACTTTGTACTAAACCTAGTTATAGTGTGGCAATCAGAGGGCAGAGGTTGTAGCGTACCTTCACAGGGCAGTAAGCACTTATTCAGCGTTATAGTTACAAACAGAGCTGGATTATGGTCAAACAGGGCCCTAGGCAGGGTAATGGATTGGGGGACCCTGCAGCCATTCCAGAGTCCCACTACTTGGCTATTTCTCCCCAGTTATGTTAAACACTATTCAAAGCTCTCAGTGTGTATACTGTTTTCTGCTGTACTTCTACAATGATTACAGTAGAGAGTCAGTTATCCGAATGCCGATTATCTAAAATGTCAATTACCCAAACCAGCCTTCCAAAGTTTGTGGCTAGGAAAAATCATGATGTCTGAGTTTGTAAACATTATACATATTTGCTTGAGCATGTTATTTTGAGCTTGTAGCCAGTTTGTGTGTGAAAAATATTCTTTATTGTCCACTGGAATCACTCAATGGTTGAAAAGTATAGTCCTGCATGCAGAAAAAACAAGATTTTAGAAGTTTTTTTTTATCCATTTCAGTTATATGTTTGATTATCCAAACTACCCAGATCCCAATTCGTTTATATAATCAACTCTGTACTGTATTTGGATTTAATTTAAAACTATTATTTCAAATTTTGTAGCGCAAACACTGATATATATTGACTAAACAAAGCAATACAGTATGACATTGAAAACAGACAGCATTAAAACTTCTCTGCCCTTGAAACTCACATTCATTGAAATAGCATTGAAACACACATTCAAAGAAAATGCATCTGACCAGTGGCAGATAAAGTTTACCTTTTTGCTGTTTTTAAATTATAGGTCCCTTGCACACATTTTTATTTTTAGGACCATGTATACATGCATGTGTTCTTTGATTCACCTTCCTGGTGGTATTAAATTATATTCCTTTTATAATACAACACCACTTGTTAGAGCATGTTTTAAATTTGTAGTTTTGAACATTTTCCAGTAAGCACTGAAACAAAATGTATGAACCAATAATGAAAAACTGTCCAATTCAGAACATTTCAACCATAAAAGGCTGCTCAAACTTTTGTCTTTACAATCCACCAATATCAGTCAATATGCACAATCTCTATAGAAGTAAAAGTCATCTGAATAATTCCACATTAAAGAGATCTCTAACTACCTATTTTTTTAATTTGAAAAGATTATTATGTTATAAATCAGGTTACAAACATAAAGCAATAGGCCTTACAAGACCATGTGGCACTTGCAATTTTTGCAAATATATTGATAGTTCTGACATATTCTATCACCCAGACTTGGGTAAAGATTTTATTTTTCAAATAGAGGCCAACTGTAAAACATCTCATCTTGTTTATCTTGCAGAATGTCAAGTTTGCCATTCTTTTTATGTTGGGAAAACAAATAGGTGTTTTGGTGATAGGATTCGGGAGCTTATTTATCATATAAGGAAACGCTCGGAACATAATGCTCTGGCCAAACATGTAGATGGTGATGACCACCATTTTTTGTTCATAGTGATTGAGACCATTCCTGTTAGTATAAGAGAAGGGGACATCAGGAACCATACAGAATTTAAGGAAAACAACTGCATCATCCTTAGGGCTGATAGAGGCCATGGCCTGAATGAAACGGCCACTCTAAAACCATTACTTAAAAAACGTAGACTCCCAAAGTAAAGTGAAATACTTAAGGGTGTCTCTTTTATTTTTCTTCAATATTCTGGTTATAATAGAGTATGTTGTTTAAGATAGATTCATATATGTCATATATACTTTTTGTATATATATATATATATATATATATATATATATATATATATATATATATATGTTTCGTATGAATATATGTCTTAATACCCTTTGTTATATAGCAAGTCAATATCAGGCTGTCTTTTTTGTATTTTGACATCTTTAAATGTTTCTTTCACTTAATTGATGTACTTTTGTGATTGGTTACAGCTTTCTATATAAGATGGATCTTCTTTTTTAATGGTTGTCAGTCTGAAGAAGCTCTTTAGCGAAAGCGCTTACTGTTTGTTATTTTAATAAATATTTTATGAGTTTTAATTACCTGGTGATACTTGGCTGCTTCATTGCTATTGTTTGTCTATTTTAGAAATATTTTTATGCAACACTGTTGTTAGTGGACAACACAATATATTTTTATTTCAGTTGGAAATCATATTTCCATTGTTGTTTGATAAGGACCTCAATTTGTGCTAGCCACACTGTGTAACCAGAGTCAAATCCAGCACTAGGTGACCAAGGCAGTCACCTAGGGCCCACTGGCTTTGAGGGAGCCCCTGCTGGCTAGGAAGGGGGTCCTGCTTGCTGAGGGACTATCACACTTACTGTTTTAATTACAAAAAAATATGTTTTTAAGGGATTCTTCTTGAACGCCATCTTCATCCGGTCACACACATCTGTTGCGTCTGTGTGAACGTCATTACACAGACCATTTTTCCTTTCCACAAGCACAGAATTTAGCATTCCCTTCCTGCATCTGGTTGCACACACCTGTTATGTCTGTGCATATGTCGTCACACAGATCATTCTTCCTTTCCATGATTACATAATTTAAAGTTCCTTTCCTTCTATCTACTGCTTCCACAGAATGAACCTGGATGGATTTATGCTACTGCTGCTTCCACAATGTTTTCATCTAGTAAGGTACATATGTGGGGGTAGGTGTGTGTGTGTGTGTGTGTGTGTGTGTGTGTGTGTGTGTGTGTGTGTGTGTGTGTGTGTGTGTGTATAAAATGCCCTAGAGAGGGATAACTGGTTGTTAGTTAATTTGTTAAGGCTCAAACAGTGTACCTGGTTGTTAGTTAATTTGTTAAGGCTCAAACAGTGTACCTGGTTGTTAGTTAATTTGTTAAGGCTCAAACAGTGTACCTGGTTGTTAGTTAATTTGTTAAGGCTCAAACTCTGTACCATCAGATGCAAGAAGAATGAACCTGAATCCTCTACCCCAACCACCAAGATGCTAAAATATTGTTTCAAGGAGTTGAGTGCTTAGCCCTCAATTGTCCAGATTTTCAGAGAATGTCCAGCTTTTTGCCTCATATTTTATGTCTTTCCCTCATAAAACGTGGCTTTCTGTCAAATCAGTGAAGACTGAATTCATTTAATAATGAGAGACATTTAAGTTTCAGTCGTCATACTCTTCAGAAAATGTATGGTAACACAACGCCTTTTATTCTAGCAATTTTCTAAGATTGTCCAAGCAATATTTAAAATTTGTCCAACATTTTGGGCCTTTGTCCCCCCCCCATTGATTTTGGTTTTGTCCAGATTTCTTTTTACAAGGTTGAGAGGTATGACTGAGTGTCAAGTGGATTTTATAAGTAATTCAGAACTTCAGGGTAAGAGAAGTTTAGGGCTGCTCATGCTAAGTCTATTTGCAATTTGCAGTGGTTGTACAGCAAATTGTATCCTTGTTTTGCTAAAGAATTTAAAAGGTTTGTTAGTAGCACAATAGATCGCAAAAGGCTATAGGTTATAGTCCCACAGCATGTAGATGGATTGCTGGCACTGTTGTAATTTAAGGGGGGTGGGGTGCTGCACTCCTGAGTATGTCCTCCTTTGGAGGAGATGCAATACCTAGTAACTATGAACCTGTTGTCAGTTTGCCATCCATTCCTTACTGCAATATTACCAGCTTACCATTTATTTAATGTAACATAAGCAATTTATTCTTCAAGGGCAGCAAGCATTGATTTTGTAGATGAAACACTGAAATATAAAGCTGAATGTTTGCGTTTTTGTCTTCCTCGGCTCATAGACCGGGTCCGTCTCCCCCCTTTTTTTCTCTTACATGTAGGGGAAAAGGGATGGCAAACCCTTCGCCTAAACTAGTAGAACCTTCATTTTCTATGCAAACATTCAGGGGAGTTCAATCACAAACAGACACTCAAGAAGATGTGGGGAAAAGCAGTAGATCATTAGTCATGAATATATCATCTCATACACTTTCAGTTGAAGAGGAAAATGTGTTGTCCAAAGGTTTAAATTTTATTCCTACCTGCAGAAGTGGGCTGACAGATACCATTTTAGATTTAAAACTTTTTTGTTGCAATATTATGCTTAGGCTAACTTTTGGTGATAGTAAAAAACAGAACGAATCCATACCCCCACCAATGACTTTTTTCTTTCCTTTGAAAAGCCTGAGTAACTATCTTCCTGTCAATCATTCTATAGTAGAAGCGTATATGAAGCTTACAGAGGATGAACTATTAAAATTTTATGATAATACAGCTTCCAACTCTAGTCTGTATCATAAAAGAAAATATAATTTGACCTATAGAGAAAATGTAGCCCTGAAACAATTACAAGACAATGATGCCATCATTATTAAACCTGCCGATAAAGGTGGCATGATCATGGTCATGGATAGCACTTTTTATTTAAAGTCTATGCTTGACTTATTGAAAGATGCTCAATTCTATACCAAAATATCTGTTAGAGATGTACATAGGATTATGCACAATGTCCATCATTCAATACAAGATGTATTTGAGGGTTCCCTCATTTCCAAGGATAACTTTGGTTATTTACATGTTATTAATCCCCTTATTCCCATCATACAGGGGTTTCCAAAAATTCATAAAAATCCATCCAAACCACCAATGAGACCAATAGTTGCTGGTGGTGGTTGGGTTATGGAACCCCTTTCAGTCTTTGTAGAAAAACATCTTAGACATGTTATTGATTTAAATAAGATGGTCTTGAAAGACTCAAAATAGTTTTTAGTAGATTTATATGGTTGCCTTAAAGACGTTCCTGATTCAAGTAATGTAATTTTTGTCACTTTTGACATACAATCTTTATTTACGGTAATACCCAATGATCTTGGTATACAATTTGTCCATGGATATCTTACTCAACACAGTATCTACTCTCCCGTTCAAATTGATTTGATTACATATTTTTTGGAACAAGTGCTAGAAAATAATGTATTCACATTCAATGATGAATTATATATACAACGACATGGCGTCGCCATGGGTACACCATGTGCGAATAGCTATGCGAATATGTTTCTGGCACACTGGGAGGAGACAACACTTAGTAATCCTCCTGAATTTAAGACACATGTCTTATTCTATCGTCGTTTTGTAGACGACCTTTTTATGTTATGGGAAGACACCCCAGGTGAACTTATGGATTTTTATAATACACTCAACAATTTGATAGAGTGTCTGAAATTCACAATAAGCTGGTCCTATAATAGAATAGAATATTTAGATTTATTCATAGAAAAGCTAGGTAATGGTCTATTTAATGCTGGGGTATTTCGTAAGCCATGCTATAGGAACACCTATCTATTGAGATCCAGCATGCATTCAGGATATGTCTTTAAGAATTTGATAAGAGGTCAAGGGGTTAGGATTTCAAGACTGAATGTATGGATAAATGCTTCTCTGAAGAGATCTCTGAATTTAAAGATAGACTCCTATCTAGAGGTTATTTTGTGAATGAGATATCACAGCATCTAGCAGATATTCAGTCTCTACGTGATGGCAGTGCAGCTCCCTACTTCAGAACACAAATAGAAACATCTAGAGAGCCTGTTGTAAATAGTTTTCATTATTTGAAAGTACCGTTATATTATACTATGGACAATAAAGAACTTACAGGAATTTTTGGCAAATACTGGTCTGTCTTAAGGGTGAATGAAAAGATTAGTAAGATAGTGGGGGACCACCCTAGATTTACATTCAGAAACAGGAAGAATTTGAAAAGATTATTATGTTATAAATCAGGTTACAAGCATAAAGCAATAGGTCTTACAAGACCATGTGGCACATGCAATTTTTGCAAATATATTGATAGTTCTGACATATTCTATCACCCAGACTTGGGTAAAGATTTTATTTTTCAAATAGAGGCCAACTGTAAAACATCTCATCTTGTTTATCTTGCAGAATGTCAAGTTTGCCATTCTTTTTATGTTGGGAAAATAAATAGGTGTCTTGGTGATAGGATTCGGGAGCATATTTATCACATATTGAAATGCTCGGAACATAATGCTCTGGCCAAACATGTAGCTCGCTCTGGTGATGACGACCATTTTTTGTTCAGAGTGATTGAGACCATTCCTGTTAGTATAAGAAAAGAGGACATCAGGAACCATACAGAATTTAAGGAAAACAACTGGATCATCATCCTTAGGGCTGATAGAGGCCATGGCCTGAATGAAAGGGCCACCCTAAAACCATTACTTAAAAAACGTAGACTCCCAAAGTAAAGTGAAATACTTAAGGGTGTCTCTTTTATTTTTCTTCAATATTCTGGTTATAATAGAGTATGTTGTTTAAGATAGAGTCATATATGTCATATATACTTTTTGTATATATATATATATATATATATATATATATATATATATATATATGTTTCGTATGAATATTTGTCTTAATACCCTTTGTTATATAACAAGTCAATATCAGCTGTCTTTTTTGTATTTTGACATCTTTAAATGTTTTTTCACTTAATTGATGTACTTTTGTGGTTGGTTACAGCTTTCTATATAAGATGGATTTTCTTTTTTAATGGTTGTCAGTCTGAAGAAGCTCTTTAGCGAAAGCGCTTACTGTTTGTTATTTTAATAAATATTTTATGAGTTTTAATTACCTGGTGATACTTGGCTGCTTCGTTGCTATTGTTTGTCTATTTTATTATATTCTTCCTGTTTGCAACGCAGCACTTATCTCGTGGGTTTGTTATCTCTTGCTATATAGTAAAAATATTTCTGTTTGAAAAACCACAATTAGTAAACCTGGATAAATGTTGACAATATGTTAATTCAGTCAGTATAGAATACCTACTCCTTGAAGTTTCAAAAGATCTGATGATTACAATTAGATTGATCCATCAAATAAATCTGTTTGTCCTGATGGTCTCCCTTTTGACTATTATAAACAATACCAGGGTATTTTTCTTCTGTATATGTTATGTTTGTATATTTCCTTGCTTTTAAACTGTACATCAGATGATTATTTTGCTTTGGAAGTTAGGATAATTTTATTGATGAACACAGAAAAAAGATCAACATTTAATTAAAAGTTATACACTAGTAGCATTGCTTAATTCTAATTACAAGATTCTAGACAAAAATAATTAATAATTATTTAGTAATAAAGAGGTATTGAATTGTTCACCCATTGCAATTTGGGATCCTGAATGGGAAGTCTAGCACTATGGCTAATGAAATACTGTAGACTTTTGGCTCAAAAATACACATGAGAAGTCTAAAGACAATCGTGTGGATACATCCTTTTCTCAGTTCATACTCATAAGACATTTCACACAATAAATAGAATATATCAATATAAATTACTTGAGTTTTATAAACTTCTTTTGGAGATTATACATTTGATTAAGGCTTTATTTGATAAAACAAAAAGTATTAAATTTGCATCAGTACTGTTATTTCTCCAAGACTGGATCAGTTTGGTGGAGTCAGACAGCAATGCCCTCTCTCGTTTTCATTGTCCTTGTCAGCTATAGATCCCATGATGTGTTTTACAGAAGCAGCTCATCACATCAGTTGAACAGAGATGCTTAGGATAAAATTTAGATTTGTTCCCCATGTTTATGATATTATTCTCCCACTCTCTGAGATGAAGGCATCAGTAACTCAATTTTTCAATATTTCAAAGTATATTCAAGAAATTGCCAACAGTATAATTAATCTTTATTAAACAAATATATTTTTATTAATACACAGAGTTCAATAGATTCTAATCTTACAGTTGTAAATATGATTTAAATTTGTGATTGGTTTTATTTAATTCAAGATAAACATGTCTTCTATGCATGATTTATATATAATTCAGTGCTCAGTTTATCTAAAATAGTTAAATATGAAACTCTAATTTTTGAGTAGGATGCAATTTTTGGAAATTGAAGATGTATTCTTTAGGGCCTTTTATATTATAAATGTATTTATTCTGTCTAGGTCATATTGGTATAACAAATGTGAGAGAATATGGAAGAAATTTATCTCTGGTGGTGGATCACTGCAAGTTTCTTTGAAAGATTTAACTGCCCCAGGTATAATGGTTGAAATAAGATTAATGACACAATATCTATGCTTGTGCAATTTTGAATTAATACTTACAACTGGCAAAAAATTGACTTTCTAAATATTTTTTTCAGAATTATGGCAGTTAAGACCTTCATCAATATTGGATGGATCAAAAGCCCATTGCTCTAAAACTATCCATGTTTTTCTATTCAATAAATAAACCAAGTGCAGTATTTATTACCATTGATATATTTCGTCTGGCAGGAACAATAATTATCATTCTAAAGCTGATAAGAATTGTAAAATATGATCATATTGGGAAAATTATAAGCAAATGAAACCATGAGACAATTTATTTCATATGACTGTAATCTATACAGGCACTCAGTTTTGAAGAGGCCCATACCTCCTTCAGAGCAAGGGTTTTATAATCTTTGTATATACTGATTTTTATATATCATTTGATAAGCATGAAGCATTTTTCTGGCAGTGAGTATATTTTTTTTCCTGAAACTTTGTTGTGTATCACAACAAAGGCAACAGTTGAAGATCTGATCTAAAATCAGATGTTGTATTATATTTTCAAGTGCTTTTGTTATGGGACATAGATTTGCCACAGTTCACAAATTCATATTTTTGTAGTTTTAGAAATAAATAAAACATGGCATGCTTTAATTGATTTGGAAGTTTGACTGTGGTTAGAGAAAAATAAAATGTGTGTGCAAGAGGTTTAGAAATACAGGATGAAGCCATGCAGAGCAAGGTGGGATGAATGAGACACAGATATTTGCTCAACTTGTCTCTGAGTTTTTCTAAATATTCATGTATTGCTATATAAGAAGCAGCTTTGAAACAGAAGTAAGACAGTATTCTAAATACAAGATGTTTTGATGGCACATGCTTAGGTGAGGTGATGAATCTGAATTAACATTTTCAATGAAGTCTGTTTACAGATTGTGGTCTATGAGCTTTGTTTTAGTAGAAGAATGGTTTGTTAAAAGAATGAGAATTGTTATGGCTAGGCTTGTATAGGCACTAGGGCCGATAGACTAGTACCAACCTATGAACCTATGAATCAAGATTGGCTGTATTCTTTGTTATAATCCAAAAATAGTTTTGGCTTATAGGCTGTATTTGCTTCTTTTATTTTGTCAGTTGTTTTCCACTGTACGGTAAAACATTATGCTCTTGTGAATTCCCATCCATTTTCCATTTAGACTAAACTGTGCCTGTAAGTTTCAGTTCTTCATGAATATCAGCTGTCATTCAGGGGTACGTGCTACCTCTGAATCATTTTGTTGGAACAGAATACATTTTGTTAATTCTCCATTGTAAAATTGCAGTAAATATTTGCAATGCCTTGGTGGGACAATCTTGTTGATAAATTGTTCTTGGTCTACATCATTACATTCAGAGTGCACTTGATATACCTTTACTTCTGAGATTATTATTGTGTAATTATAGAGGAAATGTTCATGGTTTTAAAGAAAATAATAGTGGAACAGGGTATTGGTAACTGACAGTATTTGGTAGCATGCTGACTAGTTTTCATTTACTTGGAATATTAATAACTGTCAGATCCAGAAGTGTTAAGTTATTTTACTGTTGGTTAAGTCTTGTACCTGTAGTAATGTGATACATTAGCCTACTGAGGGCTAGAATGCCATTTAAATCTTTCTACTATATCTTCGGAAATTAGTGTCTTTGATTATTATTTATCTCTTTCTTTCATGTCCTCAGAAGTCATAGTCATAGTTGGCAGGAATGTAAACTATTGTTATATTTAATTTTGAATGATTGCCTAAAAAGGTCATTGATGATGAAATCTGGATTTCTAATGTTATATTTATTATCGTCTTCTTTCCTAAAAGGAGGTCAATGATTATTGAATTTGGAATGTTTTTGTATTCTGTTGTACTTTGATCTGTTTTTAAAAGTCAAATGTTAAGTTCTACTTTTCAGCAGTGCAAGGAGTCAGTCTTTTGTCTTTTTCTCAAGGCTATTCTTTCAAAAAAGGGGATATATGTCCAAGGTAAAATAAGTTGTGTAGGTATTGTGTTTCATCCAAGTATATAAAATACATAGAATATCAATGTTCTCATTTATGATTTCTGCATCTACTTTGCCCCATTCATTATTTATGCTAAGCTTTGAAAGTTAACAAACTGTTTCCTGTGGTCCTCTGGTGCAAAGCTTAATTCACTCAGCTTCCATTACCTTGCTCTGTGACTCAAAGAAAGTCAGTTAACCAGATACTTCTCCCAGGCTGAGTCTGAAAAAGGTCCTTGGAGATCACAGCTCTGCTCCAAAAAATAAATACAAATAAATTACTTTTCTTAGTGAAACCTACTCTTCTTTTTTTTAAATAAATGTTGAATCCCTATAGCAAGACATGTTTTTAAACATTTTTATGGGTGGTATTATTGTTAGATGAATTTTGTGCCATAGTCTTGAGTTAACATTCACTGTTGTCTGCTGCTATTTTTATGTTAATGTATTTATTCTGTTTTATATGAAAGATGATGAATTGTAGTTATCAGTTTCGCTTTTATAAATGAATGTTTACTTGACAGTGAAGCAGTTGTTTTTATGGTGTTGATTTAGTTGGGAAATTGTATTTGTAAGAGTTTGTTGGAGTTATTTTAGTTTGATTACTTGGGTACTTTTTTGCTAAGACTAAATCAATAATTATCTATTTCTTGAGGGAAAGTAAGGAAAGAAGTAAATTGACAGGTAGGAAGTAATAACGGATGCAGTTTTTTTCTCTTGTCATAGGTTTATATGCTTACTAGGCTAACGACCACAAGGGCCTTTTTAAGTCTAGCCATGCATCCCAAATCTCTGACAAGTTCTGATACCCTTGATAAATGTAAGCAGGGGTTTGGGAGATGAACCATTTACAATTTACCTGTGTCCATGAGAGACATAGGTGCCAAACCAGGGATGAATTTCTGGTTTCCCATCCAATTGTCCAAGTTGCACTTAAATTGGCTTAGGGTGGAACTCTGCTTCATATGGATGGAGCCTGTTCCATAGACGCGGTAGTCTCTGGGATACATATCTATCTCTCCAGGAGGATCTATTTATATCACAAAGTTTAAGTCTTTACAATGGGTAATTCTGGTCATATAGAGTTTGCAGTGCTTTATAAGGGGATAGAGTAGATTTATTTGAGGATAACTAGATTTTGTAAAGTATTTAAGAGATTTTTGCAAGATGTCTTTGAATATGCAGCTGTTGATTTTAAAAGGAAGTGTTTATTAGTTATCTAGCTTTTTTATAATCTGTGAAGTTGTATGCTACCTTTTTATTGTATAGTGCTGTGCATAAAATCAGCTATTGAGAGTAACATAAAAGTTGAACAACTATAGCAAAATGTGTGGCAAGATCTCCATATGAGGAATATTGTGCTCTCTGGTAGTACTGTGTGTAATAACAGAGATTAGTGTGCAGTGGAGTTGAAACTAACTATTAGAAATACAGGAGGTTTAGTATTTTGTGTGGAATAATTATTTTATTCCTATAAATGGAATATTTGTCTAGAAAAACAAAACAAAACAATGCAATCTTACAATGAAAACAGACTTATCATGAGCAACAGTGAACATCTCTGCCCTTGAAACTCACATTCATGAAAATGCATCTGGCCAATGGCAGATTAAGAGTATTTTTTGGCTGTTTTCAAACCATGGACCCCCTGCACACATGCATGCATTCATTCATTGATTCACCTTCCCGATATTAAGTTATATGTCTTGTTTGATACAGCACTACTTTTGTAGCTCTGAACATTTTCTTGTAAGCAATGAAACAAAACATATGAACCAATAGTGACAAAATTATCCATTTCAAAACATTTGAAACTGCTGTCATTATAATCAACCAGTAGCAGTCAATATGCACAATCTCTGCAGAAATAAAAGACATTTGAATAACTGCACATTACAGATAACTCTAACTAATAAAGAAGTTGCTGCTGGCAAACAACTTTGCATTTCAGTGTTTCATCTACAAATTCAGTGACTGTCGCCCTTGATGAATAAATTACCTATATTACATAGAAAAATGGTGTGCTGGTGATATGCAACAGGGAATGTCTGGAAAACTGACAACAGATTCATAGTTACTAGGCACTTCATCCAAAGGAGGACATACATGAGCGGAGGGCACACAGGAGTGGAGGGCACACAGGAGTGGAGGATGCACAGGAGTGGAGGGCACACAGGAGTCACCCCCTTTTATGATGCACAGTAGTTATCAGCAATTTATCTATATGGTGAGGGAAGACAAACCATGGCCTTCTGCAACAAAGGCAAGTATACTACCTGTGGAACCATTGACAATGAACAACTATGAAGCTCTGTGACTGACATTGATAGACTGTAATCCTAAGTGATATATAAAAACAAAAAAAGTAAATCAAAGAAGATCTGTCAGTTGGTGTGGAGGTTCACAAACACACACACACACAAAGACACACACACACACACACACACACACACACACACACACACACACACACACACACACACACCTACCTTGGCTCTGGCTCCATTTTACACAAAATCTCCTTCTCTCCTTTCTATAAACAAATATTGTACTCACTGAAATGGCTGCTGTGGTGGGTCCATTTGCAAACACATGCTTCATTTGCTGCCTGCACAACTCCCTTCCTTCTAGAGACATGCTTACTTGGCTACTCTGATGTCCTAAATCAAGTCACCCATGGTTTCTAATGATGACATGTTATGACATTGAGGTTTCTGGGGCTTGTTGTACCTTACAGAAGTCTCATGTGAGGTCCTAAAGCCCTGCAGTTTTACAGGTCTGTGTCTTATAGAAGTATTCCACAAGGCTTATTTATGGAAGATTTTATTTTTAAGTGAAGCCAGAGCCCCCAAAGCTAATATGGGCCCCTAAAGCCAATACAAGCCCTAGGCAGCTGCGTAGGTCACCTAGTGCTGGATCCAACTCTGCTAATATTAAAGTGCACAGTACAGGTGACAATAGTAAGATATGGTCAGAGTAAGAAGGGAAGAAAAAGAAGAGAGTGAAATAGTGAAGGGATAGTGTATGAAATGTAAACAATAGTAAAAGTAAGGTTAGGGCACACAGAAATTAACTATATGCAATATATACAATGCGGAAGCAATGTTACACATTAATGTAGGGAAATAATGTGATGAAGACAAAAGTGCCTGACTGGTGAAGAGTAGAGTGGGGGATTAAGTGATGTGTCCAGAGAGAAAGCGTTTGCAATTTGACTCGGACTTCAGATTATCTTTAAGCTGTGTACAAAATGGTGGGTACAACATGAGGTCTTTAAGATTAGTAGGGAAGGATTCCCAAAGTTTAGGGTCTAGGATGGAGAAGGTATGGTTATTGCAATGAAGTCTGGTTCAGAAACATTGAAAAAATGGATCAGAGTGATTAAGATTCATTAGACTGTAACTGGGGAGTTGTCTGAAGAGGTTGGAGACACAGGAAAATCAAGAATATTCTTTCAGGAGATTGTATTGCTGGGCTCCAAGAAGCAGGTTGGCCTGTTATTGGGAAGATAGCTAACTGGCTTTATTATGTGTGATACAATTATGCTTATTTTTAGCAGAGAGGGTAATGAAATGTCATACAGAGTTGCTTATAGTGGTGAATGGTGGAGGAATTTCTCTTAGATGCTACTGCAACCAATGGAAGTACATATTAAAGCCTTTGCCTATGGCATTCCCACTTGGTCTGGTGAGAAAGTGGGGCATTTTATAAGAGCAAACTAAGAGGGCATTTATTTTCTGCCATATTTGTTGTAGGTGAAGGTGAAAGTTCAGTGTGACATCAAGAAGCTACATACCTAGGTATTTGAAGCAGATGACTTGATTAATGGGGTTGTTAAGATGGTCATGGGTAAAAAATGATTGATACGAGAAAGGAAGTCAGTTTATAGTTGTTGTCGTTTTGTGATCAGCAGGTCAGTTTTGAGTGAGAGAAGACCACGCCATCAGCAAAAAGTAAGAGAAAAAGACAGAGAGAGAGAGAGAGAGAGAGAGAGGTGATGGAGGTCAAGGGGTAGTTTAATAATGAAAATGGAAAAAAAGAAGCAGAAGAAGAATGGAGCCTTGCAGGACTCCTTTAAGCAGAGTGGTGGAACCAGAGAGTTGTTCTGAAACTGAACACTGAAGTATCAATTGGAAAGATAATTTTTAAATCAGGGAGCTTTATCTGGATAATTCCAGTTTCAGTTAGGTGATCTAACAGAATAAAACATATTAACAAAAAATGTACAAACTTGTAAAACAAAAAAGAGAATGAAGCATGAATGCACAAAATGGAGTTTATTGCAGAAATTTAGCACTTTCGTCAGTAGTACACTGCAGACTTCTTCTTTTTTGATCTAACAGAATGTCAGGGTTAACCAGACTGAATGCTCTGGAGAGGTCAATAAACATGGCTCCAGTTAGGAGGCCTTTATCCATGCCCAGCAGGATGTCATCAATAAGCATCCAGAGTGCTGGAATAAAGGAAATAATGGGATTTTATGCCATATCCTTTAGATAGTTTACGGAACAGCAGCTTATGCCAAGTTAGTAGCCAGATTTGTGGAGTTTTATTTCAATTTTGATGCTTTCTAAACAGCGTGTTTTTTTAATACTGATGTTAATATCTAGCTCTAAATGGAGCTGAAGCATGCAGGACAGCAGTCAGTCAGTTGGAATTTTTTCATAGATACAGTGACCAATGTTAGTCCATCAAAACTCATAATTCAGTCAGTCATACAGTATGACAGGGGATTGCTACTTCTAAACTGCCCACAGTTGTGAATGTCCCCTTTGCTCTTGAACCCTGGCACTCGAATTTTATTCTGCTGTCAGCTGGGATATGCCTGTCTCTCCATACTGCTATGAGTTCCCTCTGGAGCCATTTCACCCCTATCTCACCCAACATATTGATCATGTCTGCAGTGCACTGATTTGAACCTGCTTCTTTCCGTGACTTCATTTTCTTTAATGCTGCTTTTACTTCCTCTAAGATGGGTTCATCTTTCATTGTAGGCTATCCCTGGGGCAGTATAGCTTTTGTGGGGTTTTCTTTAGAAGCTTAGTAGCTGCTAGAAGCACTCCTTTTGTGTGCCTTTAATCTCCTGTGGACAGGTGATCAGGCTGTTGCTGACATCCCTTATGAAGGGTATCTGATGACTATCCTTGCCTTGCAAGTTTATAGAGTTTCTTTATGCCATCTGCTGAGTCTCATTCCAGAAGCTGGTAGAATGCCTCTGATGCCTTGTTCTTTGCATTGCTACCCACACAGTATTCCTTCTTAGCCTTGTCCGTCTCTGTATCCCCCCCTTTTTCCTGTGCTCCTTCCTTCTTTTAATGACTTCCTGCACTTCTACATTCAATCACCAGCTTTCCGTATGTACCTTATTTCCAAACCTGGCTCAGCTGTATATCTGTTCTATAGTCCACACATATGCTGTTTTGAGGTTCTGCCATTCTTCTTCAACTCCACCTTTTTCCTCTTGCTCCTGAGGTGCTAGAGCCCTGATTATTTATTTAAACTCTTGTGTGTTCTATCCAGTCAAATTCCAGATCATCAGCCTAGTCTCTGTTGACCTTATAGTCTTTTCTGACCACTGCTTGAAGTTGTTTCTGGCAACCAGTGGTTTATGTTGTGGGCTGACTGTTGCAATGGGGTTCACTTTGCATTCACTGATTCTGTCTTAGTGCCTTTCCTTAATAGGAGGAAATGTATCTGATTTACATGCTGGACACTCTTGTATATGATCTTGTGACTGCCTCTTTCATATTTTGGCCACCATCAAGCCATTTACTATACAAATGTCTAGGATGGCCTCTCCTTTTATTCCTGTGAACCCAGACAGTCCTTACATCCTGTTCTGTCTGTCCTTATATGCAGTGGCGGCTGGTGACTTCATATCAAAGGGGGGCTGCAGGAGACAGCTGAATGGGCGGGACCAACATGAAGAGGTGTGGTCAACTAAAAGGGGTGGAGCTATGGTGCAATGGGATCAATGCTTGACATGCTTACTTATTTACATGAAATAAATGCTCAGTCAGTATGGCGCATGCTGAATACTCTACATAGCACACATTGTTACATACATATACACACACACATGTTAGTTTGAACACTTACCTCTGCGGTATACTGCAAACAGTACTTCGTACTCGGTTTCTGCATGAGAAGCTGTGGTCTGGAACACATCAGGTCATACTGGATTTCTTCCCCCGAAGCTGTGGTCTGGAACACATCAGGTCATACTGGATTCCCCCCCCCCCTTTCTCATGGAGGCTCAACAGGGACAGTTTAAAGTTTCCCCAAGCAAATACTATTCACGTGACCCCTACCTGGTTCCAAATAAGTGCTTGTAGTCTTTCAGTTGTTCCTGTTAGGGGTTTGCCACATCAGACCTGTTTCCATTTCTTCCTGTCCTCTGCATCTTGCTCTGACACCACATCACTTCCTCTACCACATCCATAAATCTAATCTTACGAGTCCTTCATCTTCTTCCCTGGCAGCTCCATCCTTAGCATCCTTGTCCCAATATACTCAGCATCCCTCCTCAGCACATTTTGCTATGCCCTTTTTTGAGGTTAGTATACTGTGCCTCTGTCTAACAGTGACACAGAAGTGATACCTGGGGTAAACCTATGATCCCCCATCCACTCATCAAGATTCCTCTTGAAGAGAGTCAATGAGGGACTCTGCCTAACCTGGACTGGGATTTTATTCCAGAGTGAAGGGAGCCTCTGGGTTATGAATCTGTCCCTCCAGCATGTCCTATTTATTTCAGTGCTGAGGTTCAAGTCTCTTGAGCGCGTAGCTCGATGGGATTTGGATTTTCTGAGGTGCAGCATGTCCATTAATTCTGGGTTGGACATGGCTTTATATGGCAGGCACAGATCGCCTCTGAGCAGGTGGTATGCCACTGAGTAGAGCTGGAGTTTCTTTAACCGGGCAGCATATGGCATCTGTTTGAGCCCTTTGATCCTCTTGGTGAGGTACTTTTGGGGTCTTTCCAGTTGCTGCAGGTGTCTGGTAAGGTACATCCCAAAAGGGGCATTGTACTCAATTATGGGCCTGATGAGGGATGAGTAAAGAGGCACGATGACCTCCCCTGATTTAGATGTGAATCTCTTCATGATTAGGTGGGCTATATAAAATGTTTTTCTAACCACTTTGGCCACGTGGTTGTCAAATGAGAGATTGACATCAACTTGGGTCCTCAGGTCCCTAATTACTTCTTCCGTAAAATCATGAAGGATCATGCTGAGAAACTACCAAAGTCAGAAACTGCACATTTTCATGCAGGGAGAAATCATACATACTCTTGTTTTGTGTGAGTGTGTGTGTGTGTGTGTGTGTGTGTGTGTGTGTGTGTGTGTGTGTGTGTGTGTGTGTGTGTGTGTGTGTATAGGCAGAAACTGATGATATTTTAGTACATATAGAGAACAGAGGTGGCCATGGATCCTTCTAACAAGGACAGACTGTACTCAAAGGCAGGGAGCAGCTATCTAAGAGTACAAAAAGTGGACAGGATTGAGACTCTCCTGAATAGTTGGAGCGGAGTAGTAAAATACCCAAATAGCACTGATAGGACACCCAGGATGGATAGGGTCCCACTACTGTATTTAAGTCAGCAAATGTTTGTGCATAACTTAAGAGATTCATGGGTAACTGCCCTCCTTTGACAGAAGGGCAGACTTGGGAGGAAAAATTTATGGAGACTAAATGGTAGTGTGAGCTCATATAGTCTGGACCCTTTCAAAACAGCAGGCTTTGACCACTTCTGATGAAGGAGGCCCCTGATGAAGGAATGGGCTCTTGCATACTTTATGGGGTTATGAGGGGGTTAACCAGGGAGCTTTGATCAATGACTAGACACTGGTATTAGCTGGGCTGGTATTCAGGGGAGTGCTTCAAAGCTGGTTTGTTGCCTTGACCACTTTTGAAACAAGTGGTCATTCACTCAACTTGCTATTGGTGATATTGTTTAGCTAGCCATAATAATAGCACACTTGTGGCCATTGTCCTCCAGCACATGTGTATGGGGTTTTCTTTTGGGTAACTATGAAAATGTGAATCCTAAGGCAGTCAAGATGACCAAAGTAGCCAAAGCCTAGTGGACTTTGTTTTGTGGGAATATTATGCTGATGTGGAAAAGAGGGGAGGTGTTGCACAAATATTTGGAAGTCAAATATTCAAGTGGACAGGGCTATAAAAATATAGTCAGGTAAGTAATAGAAGAATTTACAATGTAAAATTAGGAAGTTTAAACTACGCAATATCCAAAAATCTCCACAGATTATTGTACTCTTAGAAAGCTGCTCCCTGCCTTTGCTTTTGAGTGCAGTTCGAGCTAATTAGAAGGATCCATGGCCACCTCTGTTCTAGATGTACTAATTCAAGCTTCCATATAAAAAACTACAATCAAAGAAAAAATAGCACACCTGAAACCCCACTTAATAACTCAGAAAGCACGCAGAGGTGTATGAAAGCTTGCTTATATAATAAAGGGGTTGGATGTGGTTTCACACGGACCACTTTTCTGTAGTTTTAAACTATGCTCACCTGGAAGAGAGGAGAAACAGGTCAGGAAGGGCTGCAAAAAAGTAGGATGTGATGTGTACAAGTGCACAGGAGTATGAATGGCTAGTAAATCATAAAAATATTTACAAAATAAAATGTGGTATTTTAAACTTGTCTTGCATAGACAGCAAAGAGCCCACCCTTCATGTGAAAGCACAAACAGGCATAGGTAAATTAAGTCATGTTAGGCTGGAACTGACATAAGAGGTGAAGATGATATGTATCATTTTCGACTGGGCAGGTCAGCCGCCTCCAGCAACAGAGGGCTTTTACATAGGGATGAACCCTTGGACACTATATGGGGATTATGGGAAGATTTACCCAAGATCTGGAACCAGTGCATTTATTTGGAAGGATCCCTCTCAATCATTGGTACTGGCTGGGTTTGTATTTAGTGAACTGCATACATTACTGAACTGATTTGCTTGTTTATTGGTTTGAGTAATACACTTTTTATCTCCAGTCCTTTGTGCACACCGGTTATTGGTTAGTCATTCAGCATTAACTAGTGGCTTAATTTAACTGACCTAAATAAATCATGCCTGTAAACATCTTCCTTAAACGTCAGTGGTGTTTATATGGCCATGATATTTATTACCATCCTAAAGCAAAGTGAATATGTGCAAATCTTGTGTCATGTCTCCTGAGTGCATGCACAGGCATTCTTTATCACTGTGGTACCTTCTAACCAGCCAACAGCCATTTAGTACTATCTCACTATGTTTCATCAAAAGACATTTATAGAATTAAATGAGTGATCACCAGCAATGAACCATATACTGTACCATGGGCTAGCAGTAGTGCCTGGTTTCATGCAGAATCTTTCTTATGAGCTCAACTACTCCAGGCATGAAACATCTGCACTGTAAACTGATTTTATACTTCACATCCATAACTGTACAAACATACAGCTCTGCAAATGGTGGCCTTTGATAGTCTCTCTGTTAGGTTAAATAAGACATACAGACAGATACACGCAAACCTTATATATCAAAACACCAGCAACCAGCTTCTACAAACCAACCCAGCGTTACAGAATGATATGAAGACAGCTGTCATTCGACTTTGGCTCAATCAACTTTTAAGTTAAGCTATTCACGCCTAGCTCAGCTGGCACAGGTTCAAATATACCATAACAGAGATACGGGGGGGGGGGTAGTTTCAATATATCTAACGTACATCTACAACATGAGAAAAGACTGCCCCCAAAACACTGAAATACCAGACTGAGGAAAGCATTAAGTAATTAAATCAATAAACAACGAATACTGACAATGAAAAAGCAGCTAGAAAGGGCTTCCAATACCACTCCGGGACAGCAGACCACTATGCATTCCTTTAAACTACATATATTTTTAGCCCTCATCTTCTCAGTTCTCAGTGCAGCACAATGTCTTCCCAAAGTAGTTCATGCCATTCCTTACCAGCCTTGCAGGGATCCTTATAGTCGATAGACTCGGTGACGTCCTCGAAGAACTCCTGCTCCAGGTATTTTTTGAGTTTGATTGACCTAATGACCTTCCCTTGTGTTTGACTCAGACAGCCACAATCACAAACGAACGATGAATCATTCAGTCCACAACTGTTTGATAGATTCTCGCTCTTTTCCCAGCACATAAAGCCCGGGAATAGAGCGACAACCAATCAGCAGCATTTAGCCCAGCAACTTAGCAAGCACGTCATGACGTGCCTGCGGACGTCGCAGTCCGAGCCCCTTCCAATTCTATGCGGTTTGGAACCGCATAGACTTCTGGGCATCACAATGATGCCTTCATTGCTCCTCCGGGCTGCAATGAAAACAAAAAAAAAAAAAAAAAGATGTTTAAAACCGCCGCAGCCCGAGGCGGTTAGAGTGCGCACTGCGCATGCGCATACTTCCGAGTCGTGGACTCGGAAGTTTGTTTATTTAAAAATAAAAGGTATTAGGTAATTTTTTTTTTTTTAAACATTTCACAGATTTCTTCATTTCTTAACACTTTATTCTGAGGGGGCTGCAGACCGGCAGTCCGATGCCACGAGCCGCCCCTGCTTATATGTTCATTCAAGTTCCCCATTTTGAAAACAAACTCGTGTCATACTGCTTTATCTATTAGATCCTGCAGCTGCTGCTTGAATGCACTGTTTTGCTTGCTATCACAACTTTGCTTTGGGACATCAGCCAAGAAGATGAATAGTGCCCTGTCCTTATACTGGAGTTGGATTGCCATTGAGAAGACATGCCTTAGTGTCTTCTGAAGCCTCTCCCTCACCACAATTCCCACACCATTTCTAGTCTGTCCACTCCATAAGAAGTGGACTCTGGATGGATGCCCTTCTATCTTGTCTCCTGAATACAAAAAGATGTCCAGCCTTTTCCTTATCATTATGTTATCCACTTCCAACCTTCATCGTGTCAGTTAACTTATATTATATGTAGCAATATTTAGTTCATGTTTGGCAGGGTGGCTGAGTTTATGTCCAGCTTTTACTCCATAGAGCTATCCCAGGTAACCAAAGCTAGGCAACTGGACACTGGACAACCAGAAGCTTATTGACCCAGGGCTCCTGGGCTTTATGGCAGGCACACACTGACCAATAGGGACAAACAGACACCTTCAACCATTAGCACCTCTGGTTTAGGCCAGAGTTGGCCAGGTCATTAACCCACTTATCACCATCAATACCCATGCCCCATTTTTGGTGATGTTAGTCAACATGGCCACAGAGACACAGGGAGAATGTGCAAGCTCTACACAGTCATTTGCTAGAGGTCAGGATCAAACCTTGTATTGTCTTCATGAGATGCAAAGACCTTGACCATTACGCCAGCTGTGTCTTAATACAGGCTGACAAATTCAGACTATAACTACCAGAGAGGAGGAGAAATTAATAATCAGTGTAACCAAATGAAAGCTACTAAGATCAGGGGAAGCTGGCATTTCATCATAGTTTTGTTGGGATCTATATCACCGTTTCGAAAAGTAAAAATGTTGAACGGCACAATAGCGAAAGTGCCAAAATGTTGAGGGTCCGTTTTTGAGATCACTGTACAGTGAAGATTGGGATATTTGCCCTTTCCTCACTGTAGTGCGATGTCGGAGTTGGAATATATATTTAGTGGGGGGTGTGAGCGTCACAGCCCCACACAATAACGAGTTAGAATTTCTGCATTTTCGCTCTTGTGAGCATTCGACATTTTGCATCTTCGATGTGGTGATATAGATGCATTTTGTTGTGTCTAGTTTCCTCTTGACCTCACCTTTTGAGTTTGTTTTACCAGATGCCCATCCCAGTTTATAGCATATGCATACTTCATGGAATGGTGCACAGTAGTTTTGAAAATGGGAATCTTTAGCTTTATTGCACTTCAAACTGTGCTTTTTTTGTCATTATTTTAAAATCATCCTCATCATTTCATTATGCATCTGAGCTATAATAAAAACAAATTTTTACCGTATTCTTTTCTTTTCTCTGCCATTTGCATACCCTCCAGTTGCCCATCAGCTACGTGTCTTCTCCATTTTAACTTTGAGTGTCCCTGGTACTATTCCTCAGGGCTGGGACCACACTGATAGTAGACTAGGAAAGGGAGGTGAAGTGAAACAGCAGGCAACATAAGATACTCATTCCAGATTTCCAGAGGATGTTTGAACACCCTAACCAAGTGGAGCTAGTGATGTCTTGTGCTCACCGCATGTAATATCATTTAGCTCTGACCTCCTTCAGTGCCAAAATGCTAGCAAGATTATGGCACAGTCCCCATCACTAGCGATGTGTTACCATCTTATTCTAATTATAAATGTTGGTGAAGTTTTCTTTAACCTCTCTAAAGGTATACTAACACAATGGGTACTTAAAGATTCCAATAACTATAAAAGACTCACTCTTAAGACTCAGTTTTGTTCTGCTGCTGCTACCAGGAAAAATAAGAGAAACAATGTAGTTAGACAAGGTTGATAGCTTCAGAATGAAACAGCACTAAAGTTTTAAATGGAGAAGGGCAGAAAAAAAAACACAAATTTCAGATTTAGCATTGCTGAGCTTTCCTAATTGGCTAGCCATGCTAATCTTCCTCTAACTCTTTTCAATCACAGCCCAGGCTACACTGACAAGGTCAAACTCTCCTCAGTCACAGCCCAGGCTACACTGGCAAGGTCAGACTCTCTTCAGTCATAGTCTAGGCTACATGGACAAGTATGAGTGCAGTGCCAGAATATACAGAGATAGTATTAAAAGTGCATATCAACTAGAATGTGTTATGGGAAATAGGAGGAAACCAGAGTGCTTGGAGAAAACATATGCAAAGCAGGAAGACTATGCAATCTCCACACAGACAGTGAGATGAAACTGTACTTAAAGCATGTATGTGAGATATGCTGATAAATTGTTCTGCAGTCATATTTTCTAAATGCACATATGTGCTTTATTAAAATTGCAATTAAGATGGTTGTGATTATAAAGTAAAAGTCTGCATTTTCAGTTTGATTAAGACGTAGTACCTGTAGCAACTTGCAGCGTTGTCTGACCCATTTAAAATGCAAGAGATATTAACTCCCTGATCAATCACACCCATTGTTACACAATCCTTAATAGTAATTAGTGTTCTGATATCATTATTAGTTTCTGTTTAATTAGCTTTGTATGTCAAAGTGATGAAAGTCTCCTTGTATTTTGATTGCAAAAGGTACTGGAAAGAAAGGAAGGACGGAGTCACATTTACTTGATGACATTTGCCATTGTGTGTAGTTGCAAAATCTGGGCATGGTTCTTTCATTGTAATTTGATTTTTCCAACTTGTCTGCTTAGCTTTGCTATTAAAATGACCTTTGTCTGTTTCATTTCTCTTTCCATTTATGCTGTTATATTTGGTGCACCTAAGACGCCAAATACAAAAACCCTTGGGATGATTTTATTTTTGCAAAGCAACCCTGCTCCTTTGTTTCCTTGGAAACAAATTCACAGATATTTTACAGGCTGTGGAAAACAAGACCTTTACAAGCTCTGCAATGATTCTCTGTTCATTTTTAGTTAAATAGTTCCCTTTCCTAGTGCAAGTGATGTATACTGCTATAACAACAAATCTGTTAGGTGTGTCAGTTTCTGACTTTTGAGGGGTGGCTTCTATCCTTACTGACTTTGACAAAGGAAGGTTTCACAACGATATAGTATGTATGTATACATATGCTATTCTTACAAAATCAGATTTTACAAAATGTAACCCTTCTGTCTTAGGCTAGCTCCTGTATTGAGTACCATATCAGTCTGAATTGTGTGCAGTCCTTTCCACTAAAATAAACAGCTTTAGGTTATGGCTATTGCATCTTTATCTTCATTGGAAACAAACCTTGTTTCCTTCAGACTTCCATTCTTTTTCTGTTTTAACACTTTTATTCAGTTCAGGGTCAAGGGAAACTGGAGCCTATTCAAGCACTCAAGGGACACAAAAAACTAATACATGATAGAATGTCAGTCCACTGTATGATGCACATGCGCGCGTGCACGCACACACACACACACACACACACACACACACACACACACACACACACACACACACACACACACACTGGGAAATGTGTACTCAATGGTAATTTGGAGGATCACTAGTTCAGTTATTGCATGTCATAGGATCATAAGAGGTTACTAGACTAATGCAGGATCATAGGAGGCTACTAGGCTAATGGCCCCAGGGCCCTTACAGGTCTACCCAAGTTCAACCAGTATTCCCAAGGGTGTCTGGTTCAAGCAGATGCTAAAATCAGCACCTAACTGACCCTGTCCAAGAGGAAAACACGTGGAACCCCTATGTGAATTTTCAGTCACCCATCCAATTGGCCAAATTGCCCTTAAATAGGGCCAACAAGGGGCTTTGTTTAACATGAATAGGAAGCTTGTTCCAAAGGTGGGTCAACCTCTGTGAGACAAATCTGTCTGCCCAGCAAGTTCTGTTGATGTCACATACCAGGTTAATGTCCTTTGAGCAAGTGAACCGTGTGCCATTTGACTTGCGAATGTGCAGCAATTGTATTAAAGCTGGGTCAGAGATTGCTATGTTAGCCAGCTTTGGAATATAGGAGGTAACTGAATCACTTCCAGACTCCAACCAGAAGGCAATCCAGTGAAGCTCTGAATTGGATAACCAAGTGTTGTGATATAAGCAGCACTGACCACTGTGTAACTCTGACTTTGTTTCCTTGTTTTTAAATGCTTTGTTATAGGTTTTGTTTGATACCAAAGTGTTTCCGTCTTCTTGCTGCTTTGATCCATTTTCCCATCCTGCACTTGATATTACTGATAAGTACCCTTCTGTTGTACTTTTCTACCTTACAGCTTTACTGAGCACATGCTTCTTTAAAGAAAGTGTGGAATCAGCAGCATCTACTCCTGTGATACCACTAAAAATGGCCTCCATACTTAAGTCCTGAAACCTGACCCAGGCCCGAGTCATTTTATCCTACCTCCATTCTTTGCAGTGAGTTTTTTTGCGTTTTCATACATAACTTGTATGAGGAAGGCAGGAGTGGCAGAGAGGTATGTAAGAGTGGTACAGGATATGTATGAGGGTAGTGTGACAGTGGTGAAGTCTGCAGTGGGAGTGACTGATACGTTTAAGGTGGAGGTGGGATTACATCAAGGATCACCTCTGAGCCCTTTCTTATTTGCAATGGTGATGGACAGGTTGACAGATGAGATCAGACAGGAGGCCCCATGGACTATGATGTTTGCAGATGGCATTGTGATCTGTAGTGAGAGTAGGGACCATGTTAAGGAGACCTTGGAGAGGTGGAGATATGCTCTAGAGAGGAGAGAAATGAAGGTCAGCAGGACTAAGACAGAATATGTGTGTGTGAATGAGAGGGAGGATAGAGGAATGGTGAGGATGCAGGGAGTAGAGTTGGTGAACATGGATCATAGGTTCATAGGTTTATACTAGGCTATCTGCCGTAGGGCATTTATAAGCCTAGCCAGAGTGTGTTTGGCTTTCCTCACCCCTTGGAATGAGAATACTGTGCCCATTTAGTTTACTGTGCCTCTGTCTAGCAGTGACACAGAGATGACCCCCGGGGTAAACCTACGATCTCCCATCCACTTGTCAAGATTTCGCTTGAACAGAGTCAGTGAAGGGCTCTGCCTAACATGGACTGGGATTCTGTTCCAGAGTGAAGGGAGCCTCTGGGTTATGAATCTGTCCCTCCAGTACGTCCTATTTATTTCTGTGTTGAGGTTCAAATCTCTCGCTCTCGTGGCTCTGGTGGATTTGGATTTTCTGAGGTGGAGCATGTCCATTAATTCCGGATTGGACATGGCCTTGTACGTCAGGCATAGATCTCCTCTGAGTAGGCGGTATGCGACTGAATAGAGCTGGAGTTTCTTCAGCCGGGCAGCATATGGCATATGTTTGAGACCCTTGATCCTCTTGGTGAGGTACTTTTGGGGTCTTTCCAACTGCTGCAGGTGTCGGGTAAGGTACATTCCAAATGGGGCATTGTACTCAATTGTGGACCTGATAAGGGAAGAGTAAAGGGGCACAATGACCTCTCTTGATCTAGATGTGAATCCTTTCATGATAAGGTGGGCAATATAGAAGGTCTTTCTAACCACTTTGGCAATGTGAGTGTCAAATGAGAGGTTACTGTCAACTTGAGTCCCTAGGTCTCTGATTACCTCTTCCGTACTTAATGGATTACCACCTATGTGGTAATTTGTGGGTACTTTGTTTTTCCCAAAGGGTATGACTATACATTTTTTGGCATTTAGTTTAAGGCCATGGCTCTGCCACCAGTTATCCATTTCTATGAGACCTTTTTGAAGGATGCTTGTGTCCACTGGAGAATCAATTATGGCGCCCAGTTTGCAGTCATCTGCGAACTTTGTCAGCCATAATCCTCCTATGTTAGCTTGCACCTCAGAAAAATAAATGCCAAACAAGAGAGGTCCCAGGACCGAGCCCTGTGGGACCCCACTTGTGATTGGCTTAGAGTCTGACATGGCTCCAGCAATTCTGACCTTGTGGGTTCTGTCCTTGAGCCAGTTTGCAACCCATCTTGTGACATAAGGGTTTACATTTAAGCTGGTGAGCTTGTCTATGATGCCCGAGTGGGGTATTGTGTCGAAGGCTTTTGCAAGGTCAAGGTAGGCTGTGTGAACTGCCTTACCCTCATCAATGGCCTTAGTGACTGTTTCAAAGAAGTCGACCAGGTTCAAGAGGCAGGATCTGCCCTTGACAAAGCCGAATTGGGTAGGATCCAATGTCTGTAGGTCCCCAATGTCTTTGTTTATGAGTTCCATAATGATCCTCTCCATAGCTTTGCAGACCAGGCTTGTCAAGCTTATGAGGCGGCAATTTCCAGGGTCCGTAGAAGCACCTCCTTTGTGGAGTGGGACCACTGTTGCTGTACGCCACTCTTTGGGTACATATCCTGTAGTAAGGCTAAGATTAAATAGCAGCCTTATGTGTGTCTTTAGTTCCTCTTGGAGTTCATGTAGCACGCAACCCGGGACACCGTCTGGTCCCATTGATGCTGTGTTTTTAGCTTTGGAGAGGGCGGCTCTCACCTGGGCATCTGAGATGTCAGGGAGGCTACACTCTGCTGGGATAGATATTTGTCCTTTTGGGGGGAGAGAAATTTGCACTGAACCTGTCTGCCAGTATGTTGGCAATGTCTGTGAGTTTGGTGTATTTTTTGTCATTTTGGACTAACTCTGAGCTATCTGGGAGTTTCCACCCAGGTTTCTAACATAACTAAAGAAGGCCTTGTGATTGTCTTTAGTGTCTTGTGCAATTTTTCTCTCAAAGTTGGTCTTGGGTGATTTTATGAGTGATCGTAGTTTTTTGCTAGTACTGATCAGAGATGCCTTCCCTTTTAGGGATTTTGCTCTATCATCTAGTACCTTCCTCCTTCTCAGTTTAAGTACTTGGGATCAACAATTCAGAGTAATGGTGAGTGTGGAATAGATGTAAAGAAGAGAGTACATGCAAGGTGGAATGGGTGGAGAAGAGTGCCAGGAGTGATTTGTGACAGATAGGTACCAGTAAGAGTGAAAGGGAAGGTCTACAAGAGGGTAGTGAGACCAGCTATGTTGTATGGATTGGAGACGGTGGCACTGACAAAAAGGGAAGAGTCAGAGCTGGAAATGGCAGAGTTAAAGATCTTAAGATTTGTACTGGGTGTGACAAGGATGGACAGGATTAGGAATCAGTATATTAGAGGGTCAGCTCAGGTTGGACAGTTTGGAGACAAAGTCAGAGAGGCAAGATTGCATTGGTTTGGACATGTTCTGAGGTGGGATGCTGGGTATATTGGGAAACAGATGCTAAGGATGGAGCTGCCAGGTAAGAGGAAAAGAGGAAGGCCTAAGATAAGGTTTATGGACGTGGTGAGTGAGGACATGCAGGTGGTTGGTGTGACAGAGCAATATGCAGAAGACAGGAAGAAATGGAAACAGATGATCGGCTTTGGCGACCCCTAATGGGAACAGCCGGAAGAGAAGAAGAAGATACATAACTCGCCATTTTACTACATACTGCAGAGCCATTCAGCCTTTTATTCTCTATGACATGCATGAAAACTTTTGAAGCTGTTTAAATCATATTCTTTCAGTTTCACTTTGTTAGGAACTCACATGTCTGCTTAACTCTTAGGTGATATTTTTAATAATCGCTTCACTGTCTTAGTGCTCCCCAGGTCAGTTAGCTCATCATTTGGACTTGAGTCGCATTTCATTCCTATTAGCCATCTCCACTAAGGTGGCAAGGCTCAGTCTGTCTGTTAGTGTCGTAGATATGTTTTCTTTAGCAACATTTATTTATTTGTTTATTTATTTATTTATACTTTTTTGAGCAGGTAAGTGGAATCTTTTCACTTGAGACTCAAGGTTGTACTCATGCTCACCTGTACTCAAGAACAGAATATGATGACAAGAGGAGAGCACATAAGGTTAGTCAGAAGGTCTGGGGATCTAACTTCTGCAGTGTAGTTGCATTTTCAATAGATGGGTAGAGGTGACTTGACTCACTGGTGCTTTATAGGTAAAACTGAATACCATGGGGTTTAAGGATGTAATATTCCTATACACCTTGTATCATACAGAATAGAAGAAGGGAGTTTAGGTTTACAGGCCTGAGCTTGGGAGGCAGTCACTATAAGGGTGCCTCTGTAGTGGCTAGTAAAATGTATTTCCTTGGATGAGTATGTCTTCACTTTGGCTGGCCAGTATAGAGTTGTGATACCTTTTGGGAAAACCTCACAACAGCTCTTAACATCATGAATTAGAACTAACTGGTTGGGTGAGTTTGGGAGGATACCATGGGGAGGTTCATGAAGGTACTGCAGCATGAACACAGATATGTATATTTCGTGGTAATGTTTTGCAGTCCAGCTGCTCTATCACTGGGCTACATGGTGCTCTAGCACAAAGATGTGCAGCATCAGACAGGGCTGGCACCACAGCCGTGCTGAATACTAATGTGTCAGTCTGGGGGAGAGGCATATGCTAATTAGCAATTTGCTCTCTCCCTGCTGGAACCATCTCCAAGAGGGTATTTACTCCCCGAGTGATTCAAGAATTCAGCTACCTGCATAGATCAGCATGGCTATCTCTGCCAAGTTGCAGTCCTAAACATGGTCAAAATAGCATGTTCAACTACCTACCATGACTATGGTCTGGCGATCAGAGGGTAGGTAGGGGAGCTACTAGATACCAGGGATACATTTCATTTCACTGCCTTAATGGCACTAGCAGCATTGCAGAAATCCAGGTGTGTGGGAGAAAAATAGCCACCAAGGACTACTGGATAGCAGAGTGACTGGGGAAGAGCCAATGCCTATTTGAGCAAAATGTTTATGTTAGGGATGAGGGGTTCATGTGACAAATCCCTCCATATAACGTGATGTCTTTATTAGTGTTGCCATGTGTGTTTGCATGCCAATATGTAATGTATCCAAGGAGGATTGTATTCATGTGTCCAAGTGCTGTGTGTGTGTGTGTGTGTGTGTGTGTGTGTGTGTGTGTGTGTGTGTGTGTGTGTGTGTGTGTGTGTGTGTGTGTGTGTGTGTACATAATACATATGTTGGATGTTCATAATTTTTGGTTTTGTTATACTCAACTCAACTCAACAAAAGTAGGTCTGCTATATCCGATCAAAAGTTAAAATCTCTTAACACATTACTTTGTTCTTTATAGAGCAAAACCGACTAAATGAAGTACATTAGCAATCAGAACCCATCCCCTTTAGTAATAATTGATTTTCAATAAAACTGTTTTTGCAGAGTATCAAGATCACCTGCACACCTCCCCGTAAAAGAGCAAACACAGTTTTCAGTAATCATGCTTAAGCAAACAATAAACAAACAAGCAAATAATTAAATAATAAATACACATATTTTATTATTAATCAAATTAAAGACAAATTTGCAAAAAATAAAAAAATAATAATCTGGAAGATCTCTACTAAATCCAAAGAAGTCTTAATTCCCATTTACTCATATCTTATCCAACCCATTATTGAATCCAAAGCACCTTTTAGAATGTATTTATCAAAACATAACAACTTGAGAGAACTCAGAGATTTATAACTAAAAAGATTAGTGGCCTCAAAACTCTTAGTTATCAGAGGAGACTGGCAGTCCTTTCTCTGTACTCAGTCTCTTACAGACTCTTCCTTCGAGATCCACATCTAGCCTTTTGTACCATGAAAGATCCAGCCCTATTTTATTTCCTATTCCTTAACAGAACCAATGGTTCATCAAATACTTGGTTAAAGGAACTATACTTTCATAGGCAGATAAATAAGACACACTGGCATGATAGATTTATATCCCAATGTACCCATCACCTCTGGAACACATTTCCACTACATGTCAAGCAGAGCAGCATCCTAACCATTTTCAAGGTAAACCTAGATACTTGGATGGGCAGCCTCAAATTCTCTCCAGGTCTATCTAGAGGGAAATTTCTGAACATCATTTTTTGGCTAAGCTTGAAATGGCCTGCAGACTGATGCCTCATACTTACCTGTGAACCTATGATCCTAAGAAGGGTATTCACTCTACCTGCACCTATAACCTTATATTTACCAACTTCAGGAATACCAGCATTTGAAGTAAGTACTAGACCCCTATAAAATTATTGTCCAGTCAGAAATTAGGATACAAAAATTGGGGGTATGAGCAAAACTTCTCACTCCCTCATTAGGAAGTGTACTCAGTACAACCCCACTGCTAAAAAGTGTTTACTACATTCACAATTAATTTTTTATTATGGTGTGTTGCAAAAGATAAAGTGATGCTATGACTTTCTGGGAATTTTCTAGATTATATTAACTAGATGGTAATCAAACTTTAAGGCATCAGTTAAACAACATATCTGTGGGCAGTAGACCATACAGACAGTGGTCAGCTTTTTAACATTTTTCAGTGAAGAGTTCCGTTCTTATGACTTTGGCAACCAATATTCAAACATTCTTAAAGGAGGGTTCACACAACAATTAATACCATTACAAGAAACATTACATTTAAACACATTCTTGCATACTTGCATACTAGTCACACAGCCTTTTCTGGATGTCTTCTACACTAAGCTGTTCTACGATGCTGAGAGACAATGGAAGAAAGATTGAAAGCGTAACTTACAGTGCACATGGGCCTTGCACTAGAATCTGTGCTAGTGTTCACCCTCAACACAACATCTTCATCCTGATTCCATCTCTTACTCTGTTCAGTGGAAATCATTCTGTTTGGAACAAATCCACTATAAGAAAGAGGTACCAAAGCTGAGTTGTAATGGTGGCCCCCTGCATTCCTTATGTCACCCTCTGCATGTAAATGATCTCATATTAACTCATTACATCAGAGTGACGCCTCCACATGCATCTGCAGTTACCTCCTACAGACGCCTATGATAACTATTGCTTGTTCAGATTTACATCAATAATTCAACACCCATACTATGCACAATGTTTTAAAAGATTTCATCTTAAGGTTTACACAATGGCAAACTCAAGTGCATTAATATTTGGCCTCTGTCTCGTGCAAATAAATAGATATTAAGAGTTGTTTTTTAGGATATTAATTTATGCAAATACATTTTTCACATTTTTCTAAATATCTTAACAAACACGTAACAGACATAACTCCTTACCCTCATGTGAAACTTCTCATCTAGTTGAATAAAATCCTGCTGACAGTATTTGTATAACTTGAATAGTTGCTGAGATATTACGTTAGTTACAAAATATTACACATGTAATAGTTACTGTGTTTACTGAGACTTATACAGTTCAGTTTAAGACCTAGAATCTAAAGAATACTACCACTATAAAATAGTTTGTGCTGAAGAGTTTGCCATTTATACTGCAAAGGTAACTACCATGAAAAACTTCTCCAAAGCTAACTTTGGGCTCCTAAAAACAGAGGTGGCTAACTTCACGGCACCCATGCAAATGGAGAATAGTTGCATGACTGGCGAATCATATACCAATGCACTGTACGAACATGTACACAAATGCATGGATCTCACCATACCCATAGAACCAAGACATTCTCCTCCAAAAAAAGGAAGCAAATCTGGTGGTCTCTTGACATAAACAAAGTCTACAACAGAAAGAAGAAACTGATGTGGAATAAGCTGAAGTCCCAAGACTGGAAAAACTCCCTTATCAGTCTCAACAAAAAGTTGAGATCCCTCATCAAATCTTGTAAAGCTAGCTACGAAAACAGAATTGCAGCAGATAGTAAAGACAAACACAAGGCCTTCTATAGTTATGTAAAGAAACTCTACGGCAATACCCAGATTTACTCTGAATTACTGCACAATGGTACCTCCTATACTGAGCCAACAGATATTGCCAATATACTGGTTGACAGATTCAGTGAAAATTTTACCCCCCCCCCAAAGGACCAATCATAATACCAGTAGATTACCAGGCACCCATTATTACTGCTGCACAGGTTAAAACAGCACTGTCCAAGGCCAAGAATACAGCTTCTATGGGACCTGACAATATCCCTGGCTGTGTTCTACATGAACTACAGAGTGAACTGGCACCTCACCTGTGTGCCCTGTTCAATCACAGCCTCACCTCAGGCTTTGCCCCTACCAAATGGCGCACTGCTACAGTCATTCCTCAAAACAAAGGAGGAGTGACTACAGACCCTGGGAACTATTGCCCCATCAGCATGACAAGTCTGTTATGCAAAGCTATGGAACGCATCATCATGGACCTAATAAACAAGGATATAGGGAATCCCCAAACTCTGGATCCCACTCAGTTTGGTTTTGTGAAGGGTTGATCATGCCTGCTCAACTTGGTCAACTAATTTGAGTCAGCACAGTTTTACTTTTAGGGTGTTAGGACAGGTTCCCTTTGACATCAGGGGGGGGGTCCTTTTCAACTATTATTAGAGTGCCTAGAAGTGATTTGGCAGCTGAAACTCTGTTCATATAGACCTCCAGGTCTTAACGACAGAGTAAGTTTAGCTTGCATTTTGAAACTCAGAAGTATGCAGAGGTAATTTTATTACTTTATTTTTAATCTTCATTCATGACTTATTTTTTATGTTTTACTTCTCATTTTTCATCAGCAAATCGGTTCCATTCATCATGTTTTGTTTTTTAAACATTTTATGTTCAGACACATTTTCATTGACAATTTTTCATTTTATTTTGGTTAGTTGTTTGATTTCAAAACACAATTTGTAAAGACCTGACTTTTGTATGCAGTAGCACTTTAAGAAGCTTTGACATCAGCTTTTTCCCACACATTGATGTCAGCGAGTTTTAACCAGTTGGTTGGTCCATTCAAATGTACCATGTGTTGTTAATTGTGTATTTAAGGAGTTTTTTTTACATTTGTTACCTTTTGATGTTTGTCTGAAGAAGTTCAGTTTTCTTGAACGAAAAGTGGATGTTAATAAAACACTTAATATTGGACTCTTTGCTGCTGGTTATGCTGACGTGTATTTTGTTTTATTTATTTTAGTTTGTTTCAACTTCTGTTGCTTCAGTTAATTTGAGTCAGTCCCCAGAGGTGTGGATGAAGGCAAGGTGGTCATACAGCCTACCTTGATCTGGTGAAGGCCTTTGATACCATTCCTCACTCAGGAATCATAGAAAAACTCACTAAGCTAGGCATCAACCCCTATATCACTAGGTGGGTTGCAAACTGGCTCACATATAGAACCTAGAGTGTGAAAGTAGCTGACTCCAAGTCAGACTGCCAACCAGTCATGAGTGGAGTCCCACAGGGATTGGTCCTGGGACCTCTCCTGTTTGATATCCACTTTGCAGAAGTCCAGGCCAACATGAAGAGACTCTGGCTGACAAAGATTGCAGATGATTGCAAGTTGGGAGCCATTATTAACTCCCCAAGTGATGTTGACATCTTACAGAAAGGCCTCACTGAGACCATGGCCTTAAGCTGAATGCCAAAAAATGTGTCATCATCCTGTTTGGGAAAAGACACTGTGGTGGTGGTGCTGCGGTAGCGTTGTCGCCTCACAGTATGACATTGTCCTGTTCGATTCTCAGCTAGAGCGTCTTCTGTGTGGAGACATGCATGAGTGGGCGTACCTTCGTTGAAGGTTGTGCATCAGAGCTGGCAACTTGGCATGTAAACATCTACTGCCAATCATTAGTGGACCGGAGTTCTGCTGTGGTGATCCCTAACTGGGAAAAGCCGAAAGACACAACAACATCCTGTTTGGGAAAAACCCAGTTCCCATGAGTTACCACATCGATGGTAGTCCACTGAACACAGAAGATGTTATAAGAGATCTGGGGACACAGGTTGACAGCAACCTCTCTTTCAACCACCACATTGCCACTGTGGTCAGAAAGTCCTTTTATGTGGCACATCTCATTACTAAGGGTTTTGCATCCAGGAAGAAAGAGGTCATTGTCTCCCTCTACTCTTCCCTCATTAGGCCAATCATCGAGTGCAATGCCCCATTTAGCATGTACCTCAATGGACACCTGCAACAACTGGAGAAGCCGCAAAAGTACCTCACAAATAGGATCCTAGACCTTAAACACTTGTCCTATATGGACAGACTCCAAAAACTCCAACTATTCTCTGTCTCATATCACCTACTTAGAGGCAATCTCTGCTTGACTTACAAAGCCATGTTTAACCCAGCTCTGTTAGAAATACTACATCTAAAGAAATCCCAATCCCTCCATACCACATGCTCCAGAGACCTCAACCTCATTACCACAATCAACAGAACATGCTGAAGGGACAGGTTCATAACCTAGAGACTGCCCATGCTATGGAATTGGCCCTCTTCAAGAGAAATCTTGATGAGTGTTTGGGAAATAGAAAATTCACACCGGGGATCACTCCAGTGGCTCTACTCGGCAGAGGCACTGGGAACTAAAGTCAGGTGGCATGATGCCAGGGTAATCCTATGGGCTAAGCTTGTTGTTTGAAATGTGAGGACATAATTTGATTCTGTCAAAAGGCTTAAGCTCCGTCCATTGGAAGTTACAGTGCAAACTTCCTGAGCTCCACTGGAATGAATGAGTTAAAACACACAATAACTAACCAGCTCATTAGAATAGAGGGATACTTCCCTGACTACAACTTATAAACTAAAGTTTGATCACTGGCTCTCATGCCATTTGGTGGAGAAGTTCACAGGTTCATAGATTATTACTAGGCTAGCTGCCCTTGTGGGTCATTTTAAGCTTAGCCAGTTACCTCATGTGAGAATCAAACCTTGCACCTTGTGTCTGTAAGGTAAACACACCTTAACCATTATGCCAACTTTCCACCCTGTCCACCTCATCCATGGAATATATGCCTACTGAGCTCACCTCACTCTGAAAGTAGGTGGGGTGTTCTGCTTGTTCTGTCTCTTGCAGAGGTAATATCCAGAGAATTGGAGAAGCTGGGTCTGGCTTTGGGCAGGTTGAGGCTCACTCTCAACACATTTATAGTGCACTTATGTTTAAATCATCATGCTCACTATGTTTAGTGTTTAGCTCACCACTATGAAGTAGTGTACTTCATAAACATGAATCACTATAGTCCTCCATAATGTAGAGCAGGACTCCCTTGTTTTAGAATGGTGTACAGTACTGCACAGTACACAGTCATATGCTATGCATTCTTACACTCAGAATGGTGTCAAGCACTGTGTACCATGACAGCACAACATAGTGCAGTACTTTAGTGATGTTTTCCCTGGGCAGCTCGTGTCTGGATTTTCACACCTGATGTAGTCAGTGTACCTCTGCTTCCCATTTTTTTTTCTTTTATTTCATTTTCTTACAGCTAATCATTTGGGAAAAGTCTTTAGCTATTTTAGCCTTTAACCCTTGAAACTGTCATTTTGAAGACTTTATCACCATCATAAAGGCATCATAACATGAAAGCTCAAACATACTACAAGACTGAAACTAGGACAGGAGCAGAAACAACAGCAAAACCATTGTTCATATTTCCAAAACTTGGAAGCTTCTGGATGTTCACAAGAGTCAAGAAATCAGTGGGGAATGCAGAACTGGTTTGGACTAGATTTTGGATGCAAGTCCTTTATAGCTGAGGTTTTACTATTAATGTATACCAGCTTGCTTTAAAGTTTGAATAGCCAAGACACTGCGATTGTTAGTTTAAAATGTACAGCAAGACTTCTTCAACTTTGAGAAAAAAATAAACTATACTTCTGCTTTGCGTAAAAAAAATTCTACCCTCCATTCATTGTTTTCAGTAATAATCTTTTTTTTTCACTTGTGATTTGGTATATGTCACATATAGACCTAAACGCTACCTTAAAAACAGCACCAAAAAAAGCATAGCATCCACTTACTTACTTACTGTCATCACTACTATATGCATCTTCTAGCTTCTCCAACCTAAATTCAAATTTAATATCCAAATTAAACACATGCTACAATAAAATAGCTAAATTTGCCTGTAACCTTCCACTCTCCCCCACCATTGTCTTGCCTTCCAAATCAGAGTATTTATGCTCAGCTAGTCACTGGCATTTTCTTTTTTACCTACCTGAAAACTGCCCTGAATTACAAGATATTATCCACTTCTACTCCCCCACAAGACCTTTAAGACCTAGTAGCATATCACGTCTCATAAACACCAGATCTACAAATTCTGCTGGTGACTCACTCTATTCCAAATGTGTAGACAAAATCTGGAATGCCATCTGTCTTCACCTAAGGAACATCCCTAAACTTCATATTTTTAAAGAGATAATTAAAACACTGGTTGTGCTCCTGTCCTACCCCTGACTAACACTAACTTTCCCTTTTTCTATTCTGCCCACTTCACTACTTCGCTTCTATTTATCCTCATAATTTCCTCATCAATTACCTGCAGTCCCACAGCTGTCTGTATTTAACAACTGTCATAAACAAATATCTGACTTACATACTTCCAATTTTTAATGTTTTCCCTTTATTTATTCCTGCCACATTAAATTCTCTCTCCAATGCTAAATTATGTAATATACTTGATGCTGATTTCCTTTAGAAATGGGTGGATTTCTTAGCTTTTAACTATGTTTTTCTGTTTCTTATGTCTACATTGTACAGTTATTGTTAATTATAATGTTCCTGTTATTGTTCCAATTTCTGTAATTTGTAACCTAACTGTGCAACTTTTCTCCCTGGGTTTCTGTTGAAAAGGACATGCTAGTCATCCCAATCAGACTTTCCCAGTAAATAAATGCTAACTAACATACATACATACATAAATAACTAAATAATTAAGCATTCCCTGAATTTGACAGCTGCCCTTTTCAATATCCATGTATTTTTTACCCATAAAGTGAAAAACTGCCTTCCAGTCAAGGAAAAAAAGTTCATTTTTTCATGAGGTGGTGTTCTAAGAATATCGTGATCTGAGGCAAAGCCTTGAAAATAAAATCTCTGGTAGCAGTTATAGGTCTGTGTTGAAAATGTCTCCCTTAACATACAGGGGCAGATTCAGAAAACCTTGTTGCATTGCACTAAGAGAATTTGCAGGCATGTGTAGGGTGTGTGTTATTCAAAAATTCAGGCTCTACAATGTGGGCAGCCCAAATAGCTCATTTGATCACAGTGCATGCTAATGACCACATAATGAGGTGAAGACTATGATAATGAGGGAAACCAAAATGGTAGAGCAATTTAGAAATGTATGAATACTTTGCAGAGCTATGCCTGTGATACATTTGAGCTTGGCTGAATGCTCATGCTCAGATTAAGTAAATTGCAAAGGGGTTGCCACAGCTTTAGTAAACATATATCTGCAAGAGGCTCTTTTTGCTGCCGCCATGCACATCTGTGCAAGACATCACCCCCTAGAGGTGCAGGGTCATTCAACAATGCTTAACCTTTCATGAACTCCACTACGCCAGCATTGTGGAGTGATATCACCTCTATCACCTCTTAACAAAACTCTTCCCAATACATTTTGTTTCTAAACAGTCCCAATTACCATTATTAAATCTCTTCTAAATAAACTTAAGACTTGCTCCCCCTCTGTTGACCAACTAGCCTCCCACTTCCTAAAAATAACTACACAGTCTATCTCCTACCCTGTCACTATACTTATTAATCATTCCGTCTCTGAAGCCCTTGTCCCAGATATCTGAAAATACTTTCATACAATCTCTCTTCACAAAGGTGGCAACTCTACTGATCCCTCTAATTTTCAACCCATTGCTGTCCTGTCCCCCTTTCTAAAATTTTAGAAAAGTGCATCCATGCTCAGTTAATCAAACACCTTCTTGACAACACTCTCCTTACTCCTATCCAACATGGCTTTAGACCCCACCATAGCAGAGCACTGCATTACTCTCCTTTACTTAAACAATAGCTGAAGCCTGTGACAATAACTTGCTCATCTCCTGTCTATTCATTGATCTTTCAAAGGCCTTTGATACTATCTCTCACTCTATACACCTTACTAAACTTTCTGATCTACATCTCTCTTTGTCGTCAATCAAGTGGTTCTCTAGCTACCTATCCGGCAGGCAGCAATCTATCCACTGCCAAACTGTCCTCTCTCCATTCCTCCCTATAAATACTAGAGCTCCCCAAGGGTCGATTCTAGGACCCCTTCTGTTCAACATAGTCACTAACCTCTCTGCACTTCTACAATATGCTGATGACTCCAGTCTGCCCACAACATCCCTGAACTCCTAGCTCTCACTCAACAAACCTTCACCTCTGTCGAAACCTGGCTCTCTGATAACCAATTAATACTAAATCCAAAAAAAAACTAAACTCCTTCTCTTCTTCCCTAAAACATTTGCCCAGCACAAACCCTCTTTCTCTATCACCTCTCTTAATAACACCATCATCAAACCCGAACCCTATACCAAACTACTTAGAGTAATTATTGATGATGAACTAAACTTCAATACTCATATCCAACAATGTATAAAAAAGACCTAGCAGAAACTCGGACTTCTCTATCGCAACGAGAAATTTCTGTCACCTTCTTTCAAACCTTCCTTGCTCAGTCCCTTTTTCTACCCTGTCTTCTCTATGCTGCCCCTGTCCTTACTAATGTTCACTTCACTTATCACTAAACTAGATCAAACTTATCTCAAAATAGCCAGGTTTGCCTCTACTCTCCCCTGTAATTCCCACACCTGTCTTGCCCTTAAATCACTCCAGTGGCCAGAATTCTCTAAACTACATCTACCCCAACTTCACATTACACACTCTATCCTGAATGACCCCTCTTCCTGCCCTTCCATCTCCAAACTAATCTCCTAATACAACCCCCATTGTCACCGTCATACTAAAAATATAGGAAAGTCCTTCTGCGCATACTTTGTTGCACATGTTTGGAACTCACTCCCTCAAAACATAAGAAGCATTCATCAAAACACCTGTTCAAAATAGAACTTAAATTTTTTTTTCAGAGTACATTGTCCTGGCCTTGTCTAACCCCTCCTTGATCTAGCCTCTTCTCTTCTTAACTTTAACTCCTTTTCTCTATTCTACTTTTTAATTCCTTGTATTTGCCTCATATACCTTTGACATATGTTTAAGACCCTTTATCCTCTTGGTGAGGAACTTTTGGGGTCTTTCCAACTGCTGCAGGTGTCGGGTGAGATACATCCCAAACAGGGCATTGTACTCAATCATTGGCCTGATAAGAGAAGAGTACAGGGGCACAATGACCTCTCTTGATCTTGATGTGAAACCCTTCATGATAAGGTGGGCAATATAGAAGGTCTTCCTAACCACTTTGGCAATGTGAGTGTCAAATGAGAGGTTACTGTCAACCTGGGTCCCTAGGTCCCTGATTACCTCTTCCGTACTTAATGGATTACCGCCTATGTGGTAATTTGTCGGTACCTTGTTTTTCCCAAAGGGTATGACTATACATTTTTGGCGTTCAGCTTAAGGCCATGGCTCTGGCACCAATTATCCATTTCTATGAGGCCTCTCTGAAGGATGTTTGTGTCCGCTGGAGTATCAATTATGGCGCCCAGTTTGCAGTCATCTGCGAACTTTGTCAGCCACAATCCTCCTATGTTTGCCTGTACCTCGGAAAAATAAATGCCGAACAAGAGGGGTCCCAGGACTGAGCCCTGTGGGACACTGCTTGTGACTGGCTTAGAGTCTGACATAGCTCCGGCAACTCTGACCCTGTGGGTTCTGTCCTTGAGCCAGTTTGCAACCCATCTTGTGACATATGGGTTTACATTTAAGCTGGTGAGTTTGTCTATGATGCCCGAGTGGGGTATTGTGTCAAAGGCTTTTGCAAGGTCAAGGTAGGCTGTGTGAACTGCCTTACCCTCATCAATGGCCTTAGTAACTGTTTCAAAAAAGTCGACCACGTTCAAAAGGCAGGATCTGCCCTTGACAAAGCCAAATTGGGTAGGATCCAATGTCTGTAGGTCCCCAATGTCTTTGTTTATGAGTTCCATAATGATCCTCTCCATAGCTTTGCAGACCAGGCTCGTCAAGCTTATGAGGCGGTAATTTTCAGGGTCCGTAGAAGCACCGCCTTTGTGAAGTGGGACCACTGTTGCCGTACGCCACTCTTTGGGTACGTATCCTGTAGTAAGGCTAAGATTAAACAGCAGCCTTATGTGTGGGTTTAGTTCCTCTTGGAGTTCATGTAGCACACAGCCCGGGACACCATCCGGTCCCATTGATGCTGTGTTTTTAGCTTTAGAGAGGGCGGCTCTCACCTGGGCATCTGAGATGTTAGGGAGGCTACACTCTGCTGGGATAGTTATTTCTCCTTTTGGGGGGGGGGGGAGAAATTTGCACTGAACCTGTCTGCCAGAATGTTGGCAATGTCAGTGGGTTCAGTGTATTTTGTGTCATTTTGGACTAACTCTGAGCATATCTGGGAGTTTCCACCCAGGTTTCTAACATAGCTAAAGAAGGCCTTGTGATTGTCTTTTGTGTCGTTTGTGATTTTTCTCTCAAAGTTGGCCTTAGATGATTTTATGAGTGATCGTAGTTTTTTGCTAGTACTGATCAGAGATGCCTTCCCTTTTAGGGATTTTGCTCTGTCATGTAGTAGCTTCCTCCTCCTGTTGTAAAGTTTGTTTATGGCTGGGGTCCACCAGACCGGGCGCCTGCCTTTGGGGGAATGGGTCTTGGTTTTATTTGGGATTGCATGATCCATGCATTCTTGAAGGTGCCCATAGAAGGCATTTGCAAAGGATTCAGCAGTGTGGGTTGTGGTTTCCACTGGCCCAGGGGCCTTGAAAGATACCTCTTCAGTCTTAAGAAGTGTGAAGTTTGCTTTTGAGAAGTTCTTCACTGTGGTCTTTTGTGCAGGGGTGGGGGGGGGATGTGGATTTCCAGTGAGATTAATTTATGGTCTGATCTTACCAAGGAGGGATGTACTTCCGGTGTGGAGCATTTTGTCCCCATGCTTGTGATGATCAGGTCTAGTATATTGTCTCCTCTTGTGGGAATGGTGACTAGTTGTTCCATTGCATTTGAGTTTATGAATTCTAGGAACCTTTGGGCTAGGGTGTAGGGGCTTGAGTAATGTTCCCAGTCTATGTTTGGGTAGTTGAAGTCTCCCAAAATGATGGTATTTGGAGAGACATTCATACTCTCCAGTGTCTTCAGGAAGGCTGTGTGGGGTTCCTGAGTTTGAGAGGGTAGTCTGTAGCATGCTACAAACTGTAAGGCAGTTTTGCCTATGGTTAGTTGCACCTGGATGGTCTCCGATGCTTCGTGCGTTGCCACTAACCTGGAGGTGTGGGTATCTTTGATGAAAATGTATACTCCCCCTCCTGATAGTGCTGGGGTGCTCTCAAGAGCCTTGAACCAGGTTTCAGTCACTGCACAGACATCGATGTTCTCCATACTGAGGAGGGCTTCGAGGGTGTGCATCTTGAGGTTTAGACTTCTGGCATTGAGCAGCATTACCCTTAGTTTTTTTCCACTTGTGTTTTCTAGGGAGGTAGGTTTGTCATTTGAGCCTTGCCTAAAAAAGGCACTATGGGGGTGGCAAGAGCCTTGGCCAATATCCGGAAGCCCAGGGGTGACAGGTGCAAGCCATCCCTTGCGAAGCAGCGTGGCTTGTCAAGCATGTCATCCCAAGCAGACAGACATTGGATCCCCTTAGAATGACACCAGTAATTAAGCCAATTGTTAAAACTGATCATTTTGTCTTTGTACTGTGGCATCATTCTTGGTGAGGGTAAGATGCTGCTCAGGGTCAGGGTCATACCGGCCTGGGCTACATAATCAGAGAGCTCCTCTATGTCTCTTTTCATGTAATCCAGGGAGGTACGTCTCAGGTCGTTCACACCGGCATGTACAATGACTGAGTCATATTTGTACTTGCTGTGGAGTGACCTGAGTGCTTGTGTTATGTGGCGGATTCTAGCTCCTGACAGGCAGCTTACTGTGACCCTCTCATTGCTCAGTTTGGTGAGTGGGACGTCAGTGTGCCTGACTATGGATTCACCTATTACAAGTGTGTCTGGCATGTTGTTTGGCCTTAAGGGCTGTGACTGTTTAGCACACTGACTTTGTGAACTATGTGTTGCATGTGCTATGTCTTGAGGTGGTGGTTGCTTGGGTGTCTGCTTTGGAGGCCTCTGTTGTTTAGGTAGATTTTTAATCAGCGCCTCCGAGTATGTTTTTGTGTGTTTATGTGTTTGGTTTGCAGTTGTGATAGTTCTATGTGAGACTGGGTTTGTGGTGTGCGTGGTTACCTTCTCCTCCTGACTGGTCTTGCCAGTACTGAATTGAGAGAGCTCAGCCTCCAGTTTGGCTATATAGTTGCATCTCTCGCATATATTTGTATTTGTTGGGAGGAGGAGAGGGTTGTCTGTGTACATGAGGCAATTGTAACATTGCCTCAAGATTCCCAGATTCACCAGCTGAACAGGAGAGGACGCCAGCAACTGACCCTTCGACATGCTAGAAATAGTGAAAAAGATTGCTGTGTAACTGAGTCAAAAAGGACCTATAGGGAAATGGGTACTCAACAGAATTTAGGTGAATGAAGTACTTTCGTTTGTTTAAGAGTGCTTTACCTGTATAAAAAATGCTTAAGGAGCAAGTGCTGAGCTTTTCAGATAGAGTATAGGCTGTTTAGATTGCAAGTAGAACAGTTCTAAGGGAAAAATTGAAGAGCAGACTTGGCGGAGCCACAAAAAGTTTAACCTTGTTTAACCGCGCAAAGCCGTGCAAATGCGGATTTTAAGCAGTGAACTACAAAAGAGCTAGGAATGGTCCCAAACAACCAATTACTAACAGCTTCTTGTGCTGAGGTCACTTCCCCCAAGGATAGGTAGGCTGCTCAAGGCTCCCCACTCCCACTGGTGAGCAAAGAAACTTCCTTCTATCCAAGGAAGGTAATGGACAACACAGGAACTACACCACAGCCCAGAATACAGCAATGCCTGTATACTGGTCTAAACTAGTCGAGAAAGGCGGGAAAACAAGGATTATTTTTTTGTTTTTTTTTTGTAGAAATACACAGAAAATGCAGAGACAGTGATAAATTAGTTACACAGGCTAGCACACTTTAGTGGGCAGCCTCCACAGTTCAATTAAACAAACAAACAAGCAAACTTCCGACTAAATTCGACTAAATGTAACTTTAAGTGCAGATTTTAAAATAAATGCAGTAATCAGTAAAAAAACAGTTCAGGCTAGTTCAAAGTAAGCAACAGAAGCTATTTTCAGTGAAAAAAAGCAAAGATACTTAAATCCAGAAGGTAGTCGCTTTTTCGAGTTCCTTGCTGCTAGGACCACTCTGTAAACCCACGTGGAGCTTGTCTGAGTAGTATAGCCAGAAAAAAACGCCCAGAGGCGGATTTTAAGCAGTGAACTACAAAAGAGCTAGGAATGGTCCCAAACAACCAGTTACTAACAGCTTCTTGTGCTGAGGTAACTTCCCCCAAGGATAGGTAGGCTGCTCAAGGCTCCCCACTCCCACTGGTGAGCAAAGAAACTTCCTTCTATCCAAGTAAGGTAATGGACAACACAGGAACTACACCACAGCCCAGAATACAGCAATGCCTGTATACTGGTCTAAACTAGTCGAGAAAGGCGGGAAAACAAGGATTATTTTTTTTTTTTGTTTTTTTTGTAGAAATACACAGAAAATGCAGAGACAGTGATAAATTAGTTACACAGGCTAGCACACTTTAGTGGGCAGCCTCCACAGTTCAATTAAACAAACAAACAAGCAAACTTTTGACTAAATTCGACTAAATGTAACTTTAAGTGCAGATTTTAAAATAAATGCAGTAATCAGTAAAAAAACAGTTCAGGCTAGTTCAAAGTAAGCAGCAGAAGCTATTTTCAGTGAAAAAAAAGCAAAGATACTTAAATCCCTTAGAGGATTTTCATCTGGTCAAATAACAGATAAACACGCCACACACATACCTATACAGGGCTTCTACGTCACTTATATTTTTGTGATCACCCAGAGCATGATGTGCCTAGAACATCATCAGTGACAATGTATAACCAATAAGGAATGCCACTGCTCATTGTAGAGCAAGAATTATGTCTAATAGCTGTCATTTACTATGTATATTGGCCTCAACTGCCATCAGACATTGTGCGACATTGTCCCAGTATGAAATAAGATAAAGTTCACGTAGTCTTACTGCCTGTTTAAAAATGAAGTGATATGTAGAGTCCAAATGAAGAGGGACTGAGTGTTCAGTGCCCCTCGGAAATGAATGCGTTTTGTGAATGTTTGCTTCCATTCTGCAGACGTGTAAGAATCACCTGCTATATGCTTTACTGACACCTTCAGTGTGACTACTTCCTTGGCTCAGCTTGTAAATGCAGCGGCTGGAAGAATGTGAGTGAAGAGGATTGAGTCTTTAAACCCTCTAAGGGTTTTATGCGTTTTCCGACTTTTACACTTCTGGTCTTCATATGTGTAACAATCACCTTCTATGTGCTTCACTTGACATGCTCAGTGTGACTGCTCCCACAGCTCAGTTTGTAAATGAAATGCTCGTTAAAATGTCAGTGCAGAGGGTTAAAGGATCACATCCACTCATGGTTGTATGCGTGATTTTTTTTTCATTACATTATATTATAGTACAGGTACAGTGATCAGACTCTGATCATGTCATGATTGGTTTTGTTCATTAAATCGTGTTACTTTTCTGCATACCTCCTATCCTGCTTTTTTTTATACCTTTTTTGACATCAGTTGTTTGAGATTAATATGTGTGTATGTCTCATACCCCTTCTGTATTGTATTCTATATCCCTAATTGTGTCACCACCCTTTTCTGCAGTCATGTCTATATTATGTTTGAACCTGTGATCCTAATACCTCTACTACCTTCCTGCTGTAAGAGTACTTTCCTTATTACCTTCTATAGCAATCTTCTTTGCAAATATACTCTCTTACAGTTTGACTCACTTGATTAATATTTCTGCTAGAGTACTCGTTTGTTTTCATTTATTATTGTGTATCCTGTGCATTTTTTCCTCTCTAAATTTAGTTTACCTTAGGTGTGTATATTGTGATAACTTTTTGTATTGTTTTTGTTCTCTGTTTCTGGGGCTTTTGCTCCTGGGACCCAGCTAAAAAAAAAAATATATATATATATATATATATACACACACACACACACACACACACACACACACACACACACACACACACACACACACACACACACACACATACACATATCCCTTGCTACCTTCTGTAAGAATCTTCTTTGGATAAAAAAAAATTAGATCAGTTCACAAATATTATAACCAAGTGTGCAAGTGATTTCATGCTAACTACCCTCAGAACTCCTGCTCACTGTACCAGTACTGAGGTTGCTTGTACTTCACTGTGGCCGGAGCTGTGTCCAGCCCAGTTTTCTTGCTGGTCCCTGTTGTGGCCTCATTAAGGAGCTGCTAGTCATGCACAATTGCCTGGCCACATGCACTGTTAATGAGCTTCATGGCTAATTGTGCATGCACAATAAACAGTGTTGGTTTGGCCACAATCATGGATGTAATTGCTGCTGAATTCCTGGGATAATACTTACCATGTCAGGCATTACTTTGTCACACAAACGTGTTGTTAGACACCTCAATACAGGATTCTGCAACTATTAAACATCTCTCAATACAGATTCAAACAACTCCCAGGGAATTCCAGGAAATCATAAAATCTGTTGTGTTTGTGTATATTTCTGTGTGTCTCTTTGAAAGGCTTGTTCTTTTCTACATTTTTATAATTTTAGAAAATAAATTCCATGTGTGCCATAGTATTACTCAAATGCATGCATTGGTAATACAGCCTAATCGGAGTATGCATCCTGAAAAGGCAGCATCTCAATGTATGAAAAATGAAATAAAAACATAGGCCTTGCAAAAGGAAGGATGACGTTCTGGAGTTCCTCCATATGCAGATTACCACAGACAAAATCCTGTACCCTATCCTAGTCAGATAAAGGTCACCCTCCATGTCCCAAGAATCTCACAATGCATATTTGCACCTACTGGAGACACTTACCATCTAACCTAACATTCTATTCATGGGAGACTGTAATTACCCCTCTGTACTCTGAGAATCCAACATGGCCTCAAAATCTACAGGCACAAAGATTAAAAACACCCTTGACCAAACAGCAAATAGACCCACTAGAGGCGCCAACATAGTGGACCTCATGACCACAAATATGGGAGAACACTGCACCCCACCCCCATATCTCAATCTCCCTGGTTCATAGTTTAGTACTAAGCTAACTGCCCTTGCGAGCCATTTTAAGCCTAGTCAATTATCCCTTGTGGGACTCAAACCCTGCACTTTGTGTTTGTAAGGCAAACACCTTAGCCATTAAGCCACCCTCCCAACTTGTCTCCTTCAAGAACAGAATCAGCTTTGTAATCCAATTAAAACCAGTAACAGGAACTTTTCCAAGACAAATTGTCTTTTATTAATTGATGGTTTGTCAAAACTTCATGCCCCTCCAAACCCCAAGAACACAGCAGCCTATGCTGAATTGCTCTCAGTAACTGTACAACCATGTCAGGAGCCACATAGAGCCTGCTAAGTAAACACAGGACTAGCCCCAGAAACAAACCATCCTGGTGGCATTCCAAATTAAACAGGACATACAACAAAAGGAACAAATATGGCAAAAATCAGGAAGGGTAATTTCATTAAAGATAAAAACTCTCTCCTCAAAGTAAATATGCAGCTAAAAGGGCTAATTAGATCAAGCAAAGACAACTTTGAGGTTAGGATAGACTCCCAGGTGAAAGATTACCATAAGACCTTCTACAGCAATGTCAGAAACCTCAAGAGCAGAACATAACAATGTGCTGAACTAGTGGTTAATGATGCCACATTCACTGAGCTTGACAATATAGTGAACCTTTTAGTGGACAAATTCAGTTCCAACTTTACCGTCCTCTCACCCCCCCCACCCAACCATCCTCCAAAAAATACCCTCAAACATAACCCCTTCATCTATAACTATGGAGCATGTACTGGCTGCACTCATTAAACTGACGAACACAGCCTCATTGGTCCCTGATAACATCCCATGATGCCTCCTGAATAGTCTAAAATATGATTTACCAGGATCCCTGGTGTCATTAGTTGACAATAGTCTTAAAAAAGGCTTTGTGCAACATGAATGGAAGACTGAGATGGATATCCTCCTTTATAAGGGAGGACCTTCAACTGATCCTGGAAACTACAGACTCATTAATCTAGCTAGTCCTATTTACAAAGCCATCAAAAGAATTATCATGGAATTATCAGCAAGGACATAGGAGACCTCCAGACACTGGATCCATCCCAGTTTGGCTTTGTCAAAGGAAGGTCATGCTTACTGAATCTGGTGGACCTCTTTGAAAAGTCACTAAGGCAATGGATGAGTAGAAACAAGTCATACTGTCTACTGAGATCTGGCTAAATCATGTGATACAATACCTCACTTAGGCATTGTCAACAAACTTATGGAACTTGGCATAAACCCATTTATAACACAGTGGATAGCATCCTGGCTCATTGATAGGATACAGGAGGTTAGAATCAGTTAGACAGATTCCACAAAGAGGTCCATTACCAGTGGACTGCCCCAGGGTTCTGTGCTAGGCCCACTCCTCTTTGGCATCTACTTCTCAGAGGCCTTGGGCTAACCAAGTTCACAAATGATTGCAAACAGAAGCAGTCATTGAATCCCCCAAAGATGAAAACGCCCTTCGGGAAGGTCTAATACAGACAAACACTTGGTGCCAAAGCCATGGCTTAAAACTCAATACCAAGAAATGTTTTGTAGTACCTTTTGGGAAGTCTGCCATCCTGAGTAACTACATCATAAAAAAAACAGCCCTGAAAGTTAATTCAGTAGTCAGGGATCCAGGAAATTATGTAGATAGTAACCTAGCCTTCGACCAAAGTGCATCCAAGGTAGTAAGAAAATCCTTCTGTGATGTTCAACTTATAAGCAAGGGCATGGCATCTAGGTCCAGAGATGTCATCATAGAACTGTTCTCAGTTCACATCAGACCTGTCATAGAGTATAATGCCCCTTTGTATGTACCTGCCAGACACATGCAGCAACTGGAACATCCACAGAGGTTCCTTACATAAAGAATACAGGGAGTAAACACAATGTCCTACACCAATCACCTCAAAGCCCTGTTTCTTTACTTGGTATCATACAGACTACTGAGCGGTGATCTTTGTCTGGCATACAAGGCATCCCTGAACCCCATTTTAATGAACCTTTTGCACATCTGCAAAACAAACATCATCAGACCTACTAGTTTAAACTTTGCTTGAGACATAAATAGGACATGTTGGAGAGACAGATATGCTTCTCAGAGAATTCCCACTCTCTAAAACAGGCTCCCAATCCTTGTGAAGCAGAGGTCCTCCCTATTTCTAGTTAAGCATAACTTGGACCAAAGGATGGGTAATCAGAAATTCACCCCTGATCTGGCTGTTGTATGTCGGATGGACAGATGTAGTCAGTAAATCACACCCTATTTAAATCAAATTTCTGGGTCACATTTGGGTTGCATAGCTAGGCTTATAAGGGCCCTTTTGGAGAGCATCACACTCACCTTTGGTGCAAGGGCTGTGGGTTCTATTCCCATACTAAGTAGATCAAATGCTGAAACTTCAGCGCAGCATATGAGGAGAGCTGCACTCCTGAGTGTATTGTGCTTTTAATGAAATGTTAAACTGAGATCCCATCTGCTTAAGTTGGTGGTATCTTAGGTGGATGTAAAAGATCCCATGGCACCTATCAAAAAAAGTTCCTCAATGCCCTGGCCAAATTTCACCTAGTAATTTAAATGCCACCTTGGATTTCCCCTGGAAAGTGGTCATAAGCCTAGTGGAACCAACCTGGTTAACAAAGACTAAATAAATATATACAAGAACAAAACATTCAGTAAACAAAGTGGAGTTTTACAAGAAATGCATGAAAAATATGAGTCAGGATCTGGTCCTACAAA